>NC_034591.1:140389796-140463718 GCF_900095145.1 Mus pahari
CTTTCCACCCCTCTGCAATTGTCTCCGAGTCTCTCTCTCTCTCTCTCTCTCTCTCTCTCTCTCTCTCTCTCTCTCTCTCTCTCTCTCTCTCTCTCGGCACTTCGGCCAGTTGTGGGTTTAACCTCTCCTGTGAGAGTTGGAGGATGCATTTATCTAGGATATGATAGAAGTCATCAGACGTCAGTTTAACAGTGTGCCTATTTAACAGAATAACCGGAGGAAGTTATTTCCTAGAGCCTATGACCTATCTAGCCATAGATTCTTAGCCCAACACATGATACCAAGTATGGGTTTGTTTTTTTTTTTTTTTATCATGCAGACTTTTTTTTTTTATTTATTTATGTAAGTACACTGTAGCTGTCTTCAGACACTCCAGAAGGGGGCGTCAGATCTTGTTACGGGTGGTTGTAAGCCGCCATGTGGTTGCTGGGATTTGAACTCAGGACCTTTGGAAGAGCAGTCGGGTGCTCTTACCCGCTGAGCCATCTCACCAGCCCTATCATACAGACTTAAATCCAATAAGAAAGTGATTGGTAGGCCGGGTAGTGGTGGCGCACACCTTAATCCCATCACTTGGGAGGCAGAGGCAGGCGGAGTTTGAAGCCAGTCTTGTCTACAGAGTGAGTTCTAGGACAGCCAGGGCTACACAGAGAAACCCTGTCTTGAAAAACCAAAACCAAAACCAAACCAAACCAAACCAAACCAAACAAAAAAAGTGATTGGTTATACCCACACTCATGCCACTATCACACGGGCGTGTCTTGTCAGGCCAGTGATTGTAACTTGCAGGGTTTACAGCTGGATAAGATTAATAATTATTTTTCTGCTTCGTTAGCTAGCATGCATAGCTCTCTCCAACATTACAAAAGCTACCAGTGGGGATGAAACGTTCAGGTCGGTACCAGCTTAATAGATTCATGTCGCTTGATTCATATATGTGGTATCTCTAGTACTGGTGTCTTACTGTCACTTTCTGGGTGGTGAGTAACCGGTAATGACTGGAGGTCTAGAGAACCTTGATTGATTTGATAGGGTTTGGCTGGCCTCAAGCTCCTTATAAAGCCGAGGATGACTTGAACTGGGTCTTTCTGTCTCTGCCTTCCAAGTTCTGGGATCACAGGTGTCAACCACCACACTTGGTTTCTGTAGCGCTGGGATCATATCCAGGGCCCTGTGAGTTCTAGACAAGCGCTCTGCCAACTGAGGGCATGCTACCCCTGAGGGCATGCTACCCCTGAGGGCATGCTACCCCTGAGGGCATGCTACCCCTGAGGGCACGCTACCCCTGAGGGCACGCTACCCCTGAGGGCATGCTACCCCTTGAAATGCTCTTCGCTGTTCTATTAAGTGACAGGTAGCTAGGATGGACGAATATGCTAAATTTATCCTTTTTTAGTAAAACATGACGTCTTATGGAAAAGTAGTACAAAAATACAAGTATTAATGAATTAAAGACACCTTGGTATTTCCTTATATTACTTTTATATTCACTAACACAGAAAAATATCTACATATTTCTATATACTGTATGACAATACATAAATATATTTGTATATTATTTTAATATATAAATACACTTTTATAAATTAAAAAATAAATATAAATGCATTTTAAAAGATTTATTTAATGTAGCTAGGCGTGGCAGCGTATTTAAACCCTGCACTCAGGAAGCAAGAGACAGGTGGATTTCTGATTTTTGAGGTCATCCTGGTCCACACAGTGAATTCCAGGACAGCCAGAGCTACCTGTCTCAGATAGACCTTGTCTCAAAAAAATATTACTTAATGTTTTATGTGTGTTAAATATTTTGTTTACATATATGGATGTATGTGCTACATGTGCCAGAGGAGGCTGAAAGAAGGCGTCAGGTCCCCTGGGACTGGGGCTATGGCTTCCTGAGAGCCACCATGTGGATGCTGAGACTTGGAGCTGGGTCCTCTGTAAGAGCAACCAGTGCTCTCAACTGCTCAGCCATCCCTCCAGCTGGCTAAAATGTATTCATTGGAGACTGGCCTAATTAAGATTGTTAGCTAAATGAATGATAGCAACATCATAATTACATTCTGAATAATTGCGTTCTGACATTCTTTTTGCCTGAGTTTCCGGGATTGTGCTTTTGGTGATGTTTAAATGACTCTCACGCTGGGGATGAACCACACTGATTTAAACCTGGCCCCAAAGTCTCAGTGAAGACTTCGAAGACGTTCCCTTAGTAAAGGAAACTTTGATGAAAATGACCCCCTTTCTCTAGTTGATGCTGACGATGTGTTTCAGGGAACTTTTAATTTTTGTCAGCTTGAAGGACCCTGGAATCACCATGGAAGCAGATCTCAGGTTATGTCTGTGAGGGATATCTAGATGTGTTTAATTGAGATGGAAAGACCTACCTTAAATGTGGACAGTATCCTTACAGGCTGAATGAAAAGGAGAGAGTGGGAGGCTGCAAAGATGCTTCAGCAGTTATGTGTATGCACTGTCTTCAGGAGACCTGCGTTTGATCCCCACTGCTCAAGGCAAGCTGCTTACAGCCACCTGTACCCCGAACTCCAGGAGCTCTGATGCCTCCTAACCTCCTTGAGCGCACACACACGCACACACACATGCACACGCACACGCACGCGCACACACGCACGCACACACACGCACACACACACGCACACACACACGCACGCACACACACACGCACACACACACACACACACACACGTGCGTGTGTTGGGGACATGTACATCCCCTATGCATACATACAATTAAAAAATCTTTTATATTTTTGTTTGTTTAGAGTGTTCTGCTGCATATACATCTGCAGGCCAGAAGAGGGCATGAGATCCCCTTACAGATGGTTGTGAGCCACCTTGTGGTTGCTGGGAGTTGAACTCAGGACCTTTGGAAGAGCAGCCAGTGTTCTTAACCACTGAGTCATCTCATCAGCCCCCTAAATATAAATCTTTAAAAACTAATCTTTAGGAAAGCAAATGGGCTGAGCACAGCGTTCCTCCTCTCTGCTTGTGGGCTGTGAATGAAGTGAGGCCAGATACCCACCGCTGCTACCATGATGCCTCCATGCGGTGGACTGTAGGTGTGACTGTGAGCCAGCATAAATGGGTTTTACCAAGTGTGTTTTTTTTAAAAATTTATTTATATATTATATGTAAGTATGCTGCAGCGGTCTTCAGATGCACCAGATCTCATTACAGATGGTTGTGAGCCACCATGTAGCTGCTGGGATTTGAACTGAGAACCTTCGGAAGAGCAGTCGGTGCTCTTAACCACTGAGCCATCTCTCCAGCCCTTGCCAAGTGTTTTGTAGCAGCATCAGAAAAAGTAATGAACTCGGGTGTGCAAGGAACAGAAGACCTGGAATACTCTGGAATGTCAGTTCTGTTACCTCAAGCCGGGCTCAGAGTCTGGGAACCTCTTGAGCTGTGAGAGCAACGGCAGTCTGGATTTCTGCACGCTCACTATGTTACCTGTGTCCTGAAGTTTTCTGCAAACAAAACTATCCAACAGCAGGCAGCTAGGCAAATCATATCATTTTAATATCCCATAAAGTGGCTCCCGCACACTCTCCCCGTTAGCCATTCCCACCAACGATCATTTTACGACGTGGACACATCATTCTTGTCTTGAGTTCATCGTGTTGGGCTCCAGGAAAATACCATTTTAAATTATGAATATACTTATTGGGACTCATCTTCACATGAGCTACTTTGTTAAGCTATATGGATCTCAACACCTAGCTGTAAGGAGAGAGTGCCATGTTGGATATTAATAGAGAAAGGCAGCTGCTACAGGGGTCCCAAAGAGTCCTCCCTGAGCCCCTGTAGCTAGGTGAGGGCTGCTGGCTCCAGAGGAGCCTGGCGGACTCTCCACATGAGGAGGAGCCTGGATCTGCGAGAGCTGTGTTGTCAGAAGGACTCTGTTTATTATAAATCATCGTTTTTCATTAGTTTTTGAACTCCACTGCTACATTTATTTTCCACGGCTGATTCTGAATTTTCTCAGTAATTTTTCTGATTTGGGATGTAACAACTCTTTTTGTGGAGGAGAATGGGTATGAGAGGGACCACACAGCAGTCACCACGGAAACCCTGCCATAAGTCACCTCTCCACCTTTATCTCTATTCTTTTCTTTTCTTTTTTTTTTTTTTTAAAAAAAGATTTATTATATGTAAGTACACTGTAGCTGTCTTCAGACACACACATCACAAGAGGGCATCAGATCTCATTATGGATGGTTGTGAGCCATCATGTGGTTGCTGGGATTTGAACTCAGGACCTTCAGAGGAGCAGTCGGCACTCTTAACCACTGAGCCATCTTTCCAGCCCTCTATTATTTTCTTAATGAAACCTTGTATTAACTTTGTGATATTTCTTTAGTCATCAAAATTACTTTATTACTGTTGTTTAAAACTCAGGAAACAGGTATAATTCAAACTGAGTCTTTAAAAAAAACCCCAACCTTTTAATTTTCATTAAGTGAAAAAGAAGTGGGTGAGGGGAAGAGAGAAAGGGTGGGGCCGAGCTCCCTGAGGCTGGAGCAACAGCCGGGGCACTGGATGATGTGTGGATAGGATAATCCCTTTGCCTCAGCTCTATGTCATGGCTCCATGGAGCAAAGCAGTGCTGTCACTAGGGAAAGGGAAGGAGTGGCACTGACTAGGTACCCACTGAGTACCAGGCCCTTAAAGGGCTCGCCGGCTCACTGGGGAAAGGAAATGTCCGTTCATCCTGGGTAATACTTCTGTCTTAGGGTTTCCATTGATGTACAGAGACACCATGACTGAAGCAACTCTTACAAAGGACATTTCACTGGAACTGGCTTATTGGTTCTGAGGTTCGGTCCATTATCATCATGGAGGGAAGCAGGGCAGGAGGAGCCGAGAGTTCTACATCTTGTTCCGAAGGCAAAAAGGAGAAGACTGGCATCCTCAGTCAGCAGGAGGAAGCTCTCAAAGCCCACACCCAGTGACAGACTTCCTCCAATGAGACCGCACCACCTAATAGTGCTACTCCCTGGGCCAGGTAGATTCAAACCACCACAGCCTTCACTGAGAAAGCGCACCTGATTGCCCAGAAGGTGGAGTATACACAGAAAGGTGGGTGGAGCACCTGAGTGGAGTATACACAGAAAGGTGGGCAGAGCTGGGCCTTCACTGAGAGCAGCAAAACCAGGGTGGAAACCAGTGTTCTGTTGCACACACACACACACACACACACACACAATTTTGAGCAGCCTGGAGTGAGGACTGGGGACTTTGAAGTATGTGAGAAAGCCCAGATTACCCATGGTGTGAGGAAGGATAAGCTACAAAGCTTGTGGTTTTTTAAAGTGTCAGTTTATACTGGCCAGGTGGTTCACACCTATAATCCCAGCGCTTAGAAGAGGCAGGACCTAGAGTTTCAGGCCAGGCTGGGCAGATCACCCAGCTTCCTCCCATTTTCTCTTGCTCTGACTGGACCCAAACTCCATGCCTTGGAGCTGAGACACTTTGTGCCTGAAGCCAGTTTTAATTAGCACTGACTCAGAGACTGGATGCTGAATACTGTCTGTCCCTGACTAGAAGGCTTTCTCTTGTGACATGGGCAGTGAGACGCTAAATGAGCATCCTTGGCTCTTGCTGCTGATCAAGGGCTTCCCCATCAGGACAGAGAGCTGCCATCCTCTACCTGCTTGGGTGCCCGTCTATTTAAAGTGGCTCTCAAGGTGCTCAGTAGATGTCCTCTACTGATGTGCCCCACAAGCCCTGGCCTCTGACCGCTGGCCAGCCAAGAGCTACACCTTGGGTTCTTTCTTGAGAAGTCTGCAGAGGCACAAATCTGTGCTGTTAAAGAGGGAAGGTGGACCTCCTCAGACCTTTCAGATAAGCACTACCAGCTTGAGTACAGGGGAAACTGAGGCCTGGGGAAGGAAAAGCAGTTAGCTCACCAACGGCAGGAAAAGATGAGCTGCTGGGTCTCCAGCTGTGCTCAGGACCACCCAGACTCCTCAGAGAAGTTTCATTTTGACCAGTCATTCCGGAAGATTCATGCTTTCAGATGCGTGGCTCACCTAACTATTGGCTGACTAGGACGGAGCGATTGCGTGCGGGTTTATATGGTGCGGTACCAGAACCTTCTGTGCTGAGACAAGGCCCTGGGCAGCCCTTGACTGAAGAAGGCCCATCACTAACAACTCACGGTTCCTGCTCAAAGAACCTACATCCTAAGACCAGTGCTCAACATTTAATTCTACACCAGGACCTGACAGAGGGTGACTGAAGTATAACACGGGCCCATGTGATGTCTGTAGAAGCCAAGCAGCAGACAGAGAGCTACAGCCCCAGGTGAGACTCGGAGACCCTCTCCCCAGCAGCCCCAGACCGCGTAAAGTCATTCTGTGCCGTTGATCAGTACTTTATCCTAATGTCCCTAGGTAGAATTTAAAACTGAACATACAGACCCGTTTATCATTTCTTAGGGAAAAAAAAAACACGTTTTCTGCAGAGAAAATTTCTTGGAAAAAGCAAGTATCTAGAAAGGAATTTTGTTAGGAAGTATAACACACTAGAGAGGAAATGCCTCAGTATAGAAATTTTAATAATATATCCTTTATTTCCAACGGTGGGGAGGACACAAAAGGATGGCTGCCAGCCAGACCCATGCGCTCAGTACTCCTCCCCTTCTTCTGCTTCTGCTTCCACGGAATCCACGCCCACCTCTTCATAATCCTTCTCCAGTGCTGCCAGGTCCTCCCGGGCCTCTGAGAACTCCCCTTCCTCCATGCCTTCTCCCACGTACCAATGCACAAAGGCCCGCTTGGCGTACATGAGGTCAAATTTGTGATCCAGGCGGGCCCAGGCCTCTGCGATGGCCGTGGTATTGCTCAGCATGCACACGGCCCGCTGTACCTTGGCCAGGTCTCCCCCAGGGACCACGGTGGGAGGCTGGTAGTTAATACCCACCTGCCAGAGAAAAAAAAAGTCAAGTTTACAATGATCTCGGAGGAGATCGTTCACTACAAGTTGGGAACTGTGGACCCTGCTTAAAATAAATACCTCATACCATGCTTTTGGGAATGAATAATCACCTACGCGAAGCAACATGTATACAAATTGTAAAGGACTTAAGCCACTAATGGCCAAGCTGGAAGCCAACACGCTGGATCTTCATACACTCACACAGTACACAAAGGCCCCAAATGAGAATGGTATCCAAGGTATACTGTATACTTAAAAGAAAACTGACTGAAATCTTCATGTATGAAAACAGCTATGCAGCAGTAAGCCGCCCAGGAGAAGATGCTACAGTGGTGACCTTTATACACCCTGGGGAACACATGGCTGTGAGCAGCAGCAGCTAGGAGCACAGCCAGACTGGAGATGGAAACAGGTAAGACAGGCACAAGGGGTCCTCTGCA
Organism: Mus pahari; assembly: GCF_900095145.1. NCBI lineage: Eukaryota > Metazoa > Chordata > Mammalia > Rodentia > Muridae > Mus > Mus pahari. The sequence continues at coordinate 140,397,196 of NC_034591.1, forward strand.
CATCAATACACCCCCACTTTAAGGAGGAGCATGTACCCTTTGCTTGCCCGCTGGCCTGCCAACCAACATCACCTGTATAAAAGGCACAGCGTATCTTGAATATGTAGAGATGGCCTCTCGATTTATAAGGACAAGCAGCTTACAGGGCAGAAAATCCAACTTTCCAATCTTCCATAGTTTAATATTTTGCTCCCTCTCCCCCCTTCTCTCCTCTCCCTCTCTCTCTCTCTCTCTCTCTCTCTCTCTCTCTCTCTCTCTCTGTAATTTAAAGGCTCTAAAAATGACTTTAAAAGCCAGAGCTGGCTGCAAACTCACTAATATGGATAAGAATGATCTTGACATCGCTCTAGAGCTGGGATTAGAGACATGTGCCCTAATACCTTTCCAGCTAAAACTCAAACGTATTTTTAACACGGAAACTAGTGTAGCCCCGGAAAATGGTTGTAAAAGAAGGTGTAATAAACCACACTGATGCCGACAAAAGGCAACCTAGGCAACGAGGCTAACAGGGTTCATCTGGTGCTGGCAGACTCTCTGTGGGGGCAGCCCCTAACCTGTACTTCCCTGTAGACCAGCTCTTTACTGAAGAAATGCAGGTCCAGCTGGGAGGAAACTCAGTAAGGCACAGCATTCTGATTCAGCACCTGCTATCAGACACACCCTCCCTTGGAAGTCCTATTCATTGGCATAATGGTTGGTAGATTGAAGGTTTAAGAAATTATGTTTGGGGCTGGCAAGATGGCTCAGCAGGTAAGAGCACTGACTCCTCTACTTGAAGGTCCTGAGTTCAAATCCCAGCAACCACATAGTGGCTCACAACCGTCTGTAATGAGATCTGACATCCTCTTCTGGTGCGTCTGAAGACAGTCACAGTGTACTTACATATAATAAATAAATCTTAAAAAAAAAAAAGAAAAAAATTATGTTTGGGACTAGAGAGATGGCTCAGCTGTTAAGAGTGCTGGCTGCTTTCCTAGAGGACCAGGGTTCAATTCCACATGGTGGCTCAGATTGTCTGAAACTTTAGTTCTAAGAGATCCAGTGCTCTCTTTGGGCCTCTACAGACACCATCAGCACATATGTAGTGTGCATGCATGCGCGCGCGCACACACACAAACACACATAAAAGCAAGCAAATCTTTTAAAAAGAGAAAAAAGAAATAAGGTTTGGCCATTGGCAGTTGTGCACACCTTTAATCCTAACACTCAGGAGGCAGAGGCAGGGGGATGTCTGAGTTTGAGGCCTGCCTAGTCTACAGAGTGAGTTCCAGGACAGCTAGAGCTACATGGAAACCCTGTTTTGAAAAACCAACTAATCAACCCCCCCAAACCTCCCCCCTCAAAAACAACACACCAAGAAAAAAGGTTTGGTAATTGCTGGTTTAAGGAAAAAGGGCTTCCGGTGTTATTTAGAAAAGTGTTACACCACTTAGCAACTGCTTACTGCATCCGCTTTCTTTGGAGCCTGACATGGAAAGGGCCATGGGCTTGCCCAAAGCTGCAGCCACACGGCAGTCTGTTGCTTACTGGCAGATATAACTGTCCCAGCACCCAGTCCTACCTTAAATCCAGTCGGGCACCAATCTACAAACTGGATGGTGCGCTTTGTCTTGATGGTGGCAATAGCTGCGTTGACATCTTTGGGAACCACATCCCCCCGGTACAACATGCAGCAGGCCATGTATTTGCCGTGGCGAGGGTCACACTTGACCATCTGATTGGCTGGCTCGAAGCAGGCGTTGGTGATCTCTGCCACTGACAGCTGCTCATGGTATGCCTTCTCAGCCGAGATGACCGGGGCGTAGGTCGCCAGTGGGAAGTGGATTCGAGGGTAGGGCACCAGGTTGGTCTGGAATTCTGTTAGGTCCACATTCAGGGCGCCATCAAACCTCAGGGAGGCTGTGATGGACGACACAATCTGCCCAATCAGACGATTGAGGTTGGTGTATGTGGGGCGCTCAATATCCAGGTTCCTGCGGCAGATGTCGTAGATGGCTTCATTATCCACCATGAAAGCACAGTCGGAATGTTCCAGCGTCGTGTGCGTGGTCAGGATGGAGTTGTAAGGCTCCACGACCGCTGTAGAAACCTGGGGTGCTGGGTAAATGGCAAACTCCAGCTTGGACTTCTTACCATAGTCCACTGAAAGCCGCTCCATCAGCAGAGATGCGAACCCAGACCCTGTGCCACCTCCAAAGCTGTGGAAGATGAGGAAGCCCTGCAGGCCCGTGCACAGATCAGCCTGTGGTAAAACCAGAGTACATAAGCCAGTGCCTACGAAGCCACACTCTGACTTCCACCCTGCATTCAGGACTTCCATTTCTACAAACGGATGCAAATTCAGACTGTCTACCACACATACACACTGTTGGAATACAACAAAGACCTACAGATGCATCTCAGCAGAGTCTGAGGTAAGGTATTTTGGTAAACTTATGATGGATTCCTGACTCTAACAGACGTACCAAGATGACTGTGCCTTATAGTTTTATGTCAACTTGACACCAGCTTAAGTTCGAGGAGGGATCCTGTTAGTAAAGGAAAAGCCTCCATAAGGTCAGGTTGTAGGAAGCCTATAGGACATTTTCTTAACTAGTGATTAATGGGAGGGCCCAGCCCCTTGTGAGTCGTACAACCCCTGGGCTGGTGGTCCTAGATTCTGCAAGGAAGCAGGCTGAGCAAGCCACAGGGAGCAAGCCAGCTGGCAGCAGCCTTCAGGGCCTAACTTCAATGATAAACAGTGTTGTGGAAGTATACGTCAAACAACCTTTTTCTCCCTAAGATGCATTTTGTCATGGTGTTTTATCACAGCAATGGTAAAGTAACCCCAGCAATGACCCCCACCCCCAGACCCTCTTGACCAGGACAGCCACCATATGAAGCCTCCTCTGCAATCCTCTTACCAGCTTTCGGATTCGATCCAGGACCAGGTCGACAATCTCTTTGCCAATGGTGTAGTGGCCTCTGGCATAATTATTGGCCGCATCTTCCTTCCCAGTGATCAGCTGCTCTGGGTGGAAAAGCTGCCGGTAGGTTCCTGTGCGCACTTCATCTAGAGAAAGAGACCATATGTGCTGTGAGTCCTTCAGGCAAGGGCCATTCAATTCCTCTGTGCACGTGTGTCAACAGTGTTTCTTAGTCTTTGGTTACACATACATCACACACGACCCTTTCTTTCAGTTTCTTACCCAACAAAGTTACAAGCATTCAGCATATAGCCTGCCTGCTCTGCACAGAGCTCAGTGGGCTTTCCTGAGACATCCCACTCTCCCAGGAAAGCCCCCCACCTGGGGCCCAGGCACCTACCGACCACAGTGGGCTCCAAGTCCACAAACACTGCTCTGGGCACATGCTTGCCAGCTCCAGTCTCACTGAAGAATGTGTTGAATGAGTCGTCCCCGCCGCCAATGGTTTTGTCGCTTGGCATCTGACCGTCAGGCTGAATGCCATGTTCAAGGCAGTACAGTTCCCAGCAGGCATTGCCGATCTGGACACCTGCCTGCCCCACGTGGATAGAGATACACTCACGCTGGAAACCAGAAAACACGTGACTCGTTCACTTCAAACTGTACAACATACAAATACAATTCTGTGCTGTGCCTCTTTATTTACAACAATGCTTAGGCCTTCCTTTTATCTCTGTTAAAACTGACTGCCACCAGGAATGGTTACGCAGGTCCATAATTCCAGTACTCAGAAAGATTAAGTAGAATTCAAGTCCAATCCTATCTCAAAACAAACACACACAAACTGCACAGAGATAAAACAGCTTGCTTACTCCAAACTTGCCCTATTTTAATATATAGTTTTACTAAAACTAGTCTTAAACTAGAAACAATTCTCTTGCCTCACCTGCTCAAGTGCTAGGATTACAGATGTAATCACGCCATCACACCAGGCTAATCAGGTAGTCCCAGAGCATAAACATTTGCTACTCTTTAAAAATATGGTTAGTTTGAGACTTGGAAGCCACGCAATGTCAACAACTAGCTCAGTGGGGACAGTCACAGTTAATTCTCAGAAAAAAATCTATCAGGCCTCAACTGTGGCCTGACAAAAGTTTAAGATATAATTCAATAAGGATGACACGACAGATCCCAGGTCACCCAGCCAAAGCCAATCTAGATAGTCACTGTATCTTCTATTTGCCCATCTAGATCAACCTTTTTATTGCTCTCCACTCCACTCTGAGTACCAGGAAGCTGGCTCATGTACACTTCTGTTAACATTAATAAGTTAATATCCTTCTCAAAGATACCACACTCAGTTTAGGGTAATCACTCATCCATTCAGGTCTAGGAATGTAACATTCCCAGACATTGTTAAAGTATTGAGATGTTGTATTATCCTAATTTTTTTCTTTATTTAAAAAAATTTAAGACAATTTTAAATTTTATTTAAAACTTAAGGAACTGGCTGTATTGCCCAGGCTGCCCTGGAAACGATAATCTTTCTGCCTCAACGTACAGAGTGCTAGGGTTATAAGCATATGGTATGCCACCAAACCCAACTTATAGCCCTACATGGATAAATTATACATTTTTTGATTCTGCCTGTCTTAGTCAGGGTTTCTATTTCTGCACAACATCATGACCAAAAAGTAGTTGGGGAGGAAAGGGTTTATTCGGCTTACACTTCCATACTGCTGCTGTTCATCACCAAGGAAGTCAGGACTGGAACTCAAGCAGGTCAAGAAGCAGGAGCTGATGCAGAGGCCATGGAGGGATGTTCTTTACTGGCTTGCTTCCCCTGGCTTGCTCAGCCTGCTCTCTTATAAAACCAAGACTACCAGCCCAGAGATGGCACCACCCACAAGGGGCCTTTCCCCCTTGATCACTAATTGAGAAAATGCCTTGCAGCTGGATCTTGTGGAGGCATTTCCCCAACTGAAACTCCTTTCTCTGTGATAACTCCAGCTTGTGTCAAGTTGACACAAAATTAACCAGAACACTGGCCCACCCAGCAATTATAAATACCTATTTCAGGGACCCACTCAGTGAAGGAGAATCAACTCCGGCACTGTCTTCTGACCTCCACTGGCAGCCACTCATGCCAACGAATGTAATAAAAAGTAAAGCAAATATAGTCCCTTATCTCGTTCTTTTTTTCCTTATCTTAATTCTTAAGGCTTAGCAAGGTTTCTATGTCTCAGAAGTAAACAGAACCCCCCCCAAAGAAAAAGTCGATAAGATTCTTCAATGAAGCAGTTTTTTTTTTTTTTTTTGAGGCAAATAGTAAGATTCTACTGAATTTGCAGGTAATTTAAGTTTCTGAGGGTTAATTTGAAAAAAGCCTATACAAAAACATAGTACTGATTAGTTTTGGTCACGTGGGAAGAGGGAACATGAACTTGTCTGTGGTTATTTTCTTGATTAATGAGCCATGTGGAAGGGCCCAACCCACAGTGGGCAGTGTAAGGCCTGGGCTGGTAAGAAAAACGGCTGAGTAAGCTGGTAAGCAGGATTCCTCTCCATGGTCCCCTTCAGTCCCTGATCAACGGCAGTCAAAGAAATCCTGCCCAGAGTTGATTTGGTCAGTGTTTTACCGCAGTAACAGAAAGCAAACTAGATAGAGTCTGGTGCCAAATCCCATGCCTATCAAGGACTGTGCCCTGAGAACAAAATAATGGGATGACACTGTCCCCTCAACAAGAAAAAAGTTTTAAAGAAAATATGCGGGTCAAGCCCGGTGTGGGGGTACATGACGGCAGCCAGCTCAATGAGGAGGTGAGGCAAAAAGAGGCTTTGGAGGCTAGCTCGGATGACGAGAGCCTGTCACAGAAACAAAGACAAGTTCTGGCCATTTAGACCCAGATCTTCTGTGAATACAAGTATTTAAGTTGAAGTCCTCTGCCGGGGGCTGGAGAGTTTGTGTGGTGGTTAGGAGAGCCCTCTTGCAGAGGATCAGGGCTCAGTTATGAGGATCACCAAGGCCTGACTCCACCTCCTGGGTCTTCCACACCCTCTTCTGGCCTCTCTGGGCAACTGCACTCAGGAACACATACTTCGCACAGACATACATGCACGGGGATTTCAAAGAAAAATACCTAATAAATTAGGTTCTCAGCCTTATTTTATTCTTCCCTGAGAACAAGTTTTTGTAGCCCATGCTAGCTTCAAATTTACAGACTAGTCTCAAAATCCACATTTCCTGCCCCAGCCCACCTAGGGCTTGGGACTGTGGCATGCACCAGCACACACCTCAAATTTACTTTCTAATACACACAAAGTATACCCCCCCTTTTTTTTTTGGCTTTTCGAGACAGGGTTTCTCTGTATAGCCCTGGCTGTCCTGGAACTCACTCTGTAGACCAGGCTGGCCTCGAACTCAGAAATCCGNTTTTTTGGCTTTTCGAGACAGGGTTTCTCTGTATAGCCCTGGCTGTCCTGGAACTCACTCTGTAGACCAGGCTGGCCTCGAACTCAGAAATCCGCCCGCCTCTGCCTCCCAAGTGCTGGGGTTAAAGGCGTGCGCCACCACCGCCTGGCGTATCCCACTTATAAACCATGAAATATGAAAAACTGCAGTAGCCACAAAATATATAAAAGTTCTTTGGCAAGCTTGTTGGAGCTGGTGGCCTGTGATCTTGACACAGAGGAGGCACAGAGGGCAGGCCTACCAGGGGCTTTAGGACATTTTCCAATCAGGGAGCTCGAGACCCGAACACAGGCTCTTCGGGCTCAGTAACTTTCACTTTCCTAGGTGAACAAGCACTAGACCAGAGAAAGCCTGGTGGCTTCTAGGATCTTCTGGAACCCACGCCATTACTGGTCCTCGCATTCAAGGCCACTGGTACCAGTAAACAAAACAAAAGATCCCTCTCCAGAAACCTATCTGCCACCCTCTTTTGTTGCTTTTTTTCTTGAAACTAGAGGCCCACGAGGCTGAGGCTGTCCTCGAACTCCTGCGCCTCTTTCATCAGCCTCCGCAGGGAGACTCCGGGCGGGAACTGCATCCCAGCATCCTGGATCTTCACAGGGGCTAAGAAGCAGAGCATCTCGCTCACACGCACTTGCACGGTGAGGAGTCCAGAGGAAATTACGGCCTCCTGGGCTGCTCTGCCTTCGCCCACCCTCACAGGAGCTGGGGTTGCGAGGAAGCCCTAGCCTCAGGGGAGATGGAGGTCAACCTCCTGTGGGGCCGATCCCCAGAGGCCCCGAGGCCAACCACCCCAGCCTGGGACCGCTCCCACCAACCCGGCTGCTCTCACCATGCTGAACTCCGGAGACCCGCTCAGACGCCAACGATCCTCACCACCGGTCCTCAACCGCCTCTGGTCTGCGCGCGCTCAACAGTCCAGGCCGGATGTGGAGTCCAGGCGGGGGCTCATTGGCCCAGAGCACCTTAGGGGCGGCCTTAGGCCCCACATCCCACTAATGATTGGATGGGGCTCCAGTTGCAGTGCTGGCAACTTCTGATTGGATGTGGCTTTGGCGGGAAGGCTCTGGAGTGGCTGGAGGGGGACGAGCATTGAGGAGCAGCTGGAGACTGGGGGGTGGGGGGCTCTGCGCGTCCCCGACATCCAACTTAGCACGGAGCAAGTGGGGCGCTCAGGGTTTGCTTATCTGCGCATGCTTGATGGAGGGATGCCCTTGAAGCCCTGCACACTATCCGTACCTCAGTCCTCGCCTTTCATCCACTCGCCTCACCTCACACTGCCTTACCTCGCCTGGGAGGCCACCAGGTTGTGCTTCTCCAGAGACCTCAGTTTCTGGGCATCTGCTAAGTCCTGCATTGGGACCCAGCGCTGTTTTGGAAGTCTGTGCGAGCAGTTGTCTATTCCGACATTATTTTCTCTGGGAGAAGGTCTTGAAAGGGTTTGGCTCTGCGGCACTGGCTGGCCTCCAAGGCTTGTAGCCCGGGCTAGCAGAAGTTGAAACTCTGTCTCAGGCTACCTCAGAGCTGGGACTGTAGATGTGTGCCAGGCCCGGTGGGAACCAGACCTTCAATCCGCAATTTGGAGGAAACGTAAATTAGTCAACAGACCTTTCTTTCCTCAAGATATCGAACTACACATAGTTGAACTGTAGGCTGTGCCATGGTGTGTTTGTTTGTTTGTTTGTTTGGGCATAGTCTTATGTGTCCCACCCTGGTCTTGATTTCCCCTGTAATCAAGAATGGATTTGACCTTCTGATCCTCCACTCTCCAACCTCCGAGTCCTGGAATTGCAGATCAGCATCACAAGCTGGGGACAAACCCATGGCTTTAGAGATGCTTGGCCAGCACTCTACCGAACTCATCTACAACCCTAACCCCCAGTGCTGTGTTTACAAGAAACATTTTTTTCCTGATTATGAAATTAACACATTCAGAGTAGAATGTGTGGGAAAGGCAGAAATAAAATGGAGCACCAACAACCACACATGTCTCTAGAGAAACACATTTCAGCTGTCTTTCACCCCAGCATGCATACATTTATGACTTGTTTTGTAACTACGATCAAACATGATTTTTTTGAACAGAATCTTCTTGCTGCAATCTTATTGTTGGGTATCTGATTTGCTTGCTATGCATTTGAAACCCAGGCAATTTATATCCATATTCCATGAATGAATATATTCTTTCATGCATGCCAGTTTCAGCATACAGAATGCAACCTTGTATACCTGCAAATGAGCAATGGCATGAGACAGCCTGATGGCTTTGTTAGTATTCTGTGTGCTCTAGGATCCCAGGAGGGAAGGGAGGTTTGGTTGAAGAGAAGCATCTGGCTCATGGTTTAGTGTGCTTGCCGCCAGCTGCAGACTTTTCACTTCATTAGAGTACAGTGGGTGAAGACAGTTATAGTCTCCTTGAGCCTTCAGCTCCTGGATATTGTGAGGGCTAATCTGCACTTTCTGTATTCTGGTGATTCAACTTGCCTTTGATCTACAGTGTCTATGTGAATAATTCAACAGTTTTGATGTTTCAAACATGATTTAAAAAACCACTTTCCTAAGATTTAATTAGTGTGTGTGATTCCGTTAACTCAGGAACTTGTGGGCTCAAGCTGTGTTCCTCCGCTGACCTCCTGAGTAGCTGGGACTACCAGTGTTCACCACCACGCCACACTTGATATTTATTAAAGGAAAAGAATATTTATTTTTGGCTCACAGTTGGAAGGTACAGTCTGTTATGATGGGGAAGCCATGGCTGCAGATTTTTTTTAAAAAAATTTATTTGTGAGTCAGGGTCCCATGTATCCAGCCTGGCCCTGAACTTGGTATGAGGCCCAGGGTAGCCTAAACCTTCTGATCCTCTTGCCTCTAGCTCCTAAGTGCTAGTATGGTTGTGTAACTCTGCTCAGTTTAGGTGGTGCTGGGGAGCAAACCCAGGGCAGCATGCATGGCAGGCGAGCCCTCTGCCATCTGAACTATGGTCCAGGTCAGTAGACACCCATTTTTCCATGTATCCTAGTTAGCTTTAACTATCAACTTGGCACAGTCTAGTTGAGTTTCAGTTTACAGAATGCCCAGATCAGGTTGGCCTGTGAACATGTCTGTAGGGGATTGTCTTGATGGACGACTGGTGTACAAGGGCCCCACCCACTGTAAGCCACACTGTTTACTGGACAGATGGTCTGAGCAAAGCATGACAAAGCCCAGGAAGGAACATTCTTTCATGGTCTCTGCTTTAAGTTCCTGTCCTGACTTCCCTCAGGAATGGACTGTGACCTGGAAGTATAAGCCCAAATAAATCCTTTCTAACTGTTATTTATTTTTGGTCATTTTGGTTCTTTTGGTGTTTGTCTCAGCAGCAGACTGAAGCTGTGCATCTGGTTATTTCTGTAGACAGTGAGTCAATCGATTGGACCAAAGAGTACAGGCAGTTTTCTAGCTCAGTGCATAATGAAAAATTATCTTCCAAAAATTATGTTACGTTTTGCCTTTTGAAGTTAGAGTCTGGGATTGTCAGTTGCAAACCTCTTAGTAATTTGTCTTCCAGGTCACAGAACCTTAAATGTCCCCAAGGGGACCCCCCTAGAGCTACAAGCCAGGTGCTGCTGCCACCAGTAAAGCCTAGTTGGATCTTCATGTTAGAAGGATCGTGGTTCTGCAAGAGCTTGTGTCATCTTAAGGACTTTGTGTGTCCGTATGTGATGGTTCTTGCAAGGGTCACGGCCGGCAGCAGAATGCAGAGAGGTGAGAACAAAACTTGCTTCAACATGGCTTTAGTTAGGCAGGCTGGTTCAAACTTCTGGAGTCCCACCTTAAGCACATACATGTATTTTTGACATATTTAAGCACTGGACAGCTTTGGATAAAAGTTTCCTCCTGACAGTTATCCCAGGAGAGCTCAAGCATGAGACACCAAAGCTCCCTTGCAAAGCACGTCTTCTGCGAGGCACCTATGAACTCTCCCACAAGAGCAGGTTCTACTGACTTAAGAACAGTGCTCGGGAGAAGGGCCTGGGCAGGCAGGATTGGTAATAAGCATGAGGCTGGCTTCTATTCACTGAAAAATAATTCTCAGGAGTCTGAGGGATTCAGGTGAAGCCAGGCTCCACAGAAGCCCAAACGGTCACCAGGTTATTACATAGCACCCTCTCCAGCCAAACAATCACCAGGTTATTACACAGCACCCACTCCAGCCTTCTGGGTGAACAGGTGTCGGTTTCTTCCATTGAAGAAGAAAGCTCACATTTTAACAATTCTGCTTTCTCTGGTGCTTGTCTGTGAGCATGTGGACCTTGTGACCGCCTACAATTTTATTCTTTGTCTTATCTGATTCTACACAACTGTGGACATTTCAGTGTTGCTTTTATACCGAATTCCCCTCAGACCTGGGCAGGCATTGGTCCTTTGCCTTTTTCTATTCTTCTCCATCCATCCATCCATCCATCCATCCATCCATCCATCCAGCCCCTTCTCCAATCAATATGGGCGTGCTCAATTCACCACATTCTAAAAACATAAACCAGCCATTAGCATGTGCTCAATTCCAGTTCTTTCTTTATGATGCCCCATTTTTCCTTCTAATTACTTTCAACCTTTTACACTTCCTAAGAGAGTGGTTGCCTCTTTCACCATCACCATCACCATCACCATCACCATCACCATCACCATCACCATCATCATCATGATGTCAGGTATCTTTATTGTAATGACAAGTGAAATAATTCACATGGGAAATTGGTACCAAGCAGTAGGGTCATTGCTATAACAAACCTGACCTGAAAAGCATCTGGAACTGGTCTGCAAAGAGAATGTGGAAGAGTTTGGAACCTAAGGTTAAAAAGTCTTAGAATGCAGTGAGCAGAGCTTAAGGGCCATTCTGGTGGGAGTTTGGAAGGCCAGGATGTAGACAGCAGAGGCCCAGCTCCTGAAATGTCTGAAAAGAACACAGATTTTAGTACAAAATAGGTTGTGCATGCAATGCACTGGCAAAGAACCTGGCTGTTCTGCCTGTGTCCTGAAGACCCAAGGAAGGCTGGATATAGGTAACTCATTGGATCGCTTGTTTGGAAGAGGAAATCTCCAGACAGGCTATAGCATTTGGACTGGGGCGTGGCTTTTGCTTTCTGTCCTCATCCAGGTCTGTTGTGGGGGAGACGGAATAAGGGGAGCAGGAAGATGAAAACCTGAGCAGTCTGCCATGGGAAGGAGCGAGAGCTTACATGACACACAAATCAGGTTTGAGAGCCATTGTAACTGCTAAAGAGATCAACTCCATAAAAAAAAGAAACCCATCTCTCCAGGCCAGGACACCAGGAAATATTTAACTACAGAGTCACCCCCCACCCCACGCCCGGGCACTGTCGTGTGAAGATGCAAATTAAATTGAAGGGAGAGAGTCTGACTAGAAAATGCCGCAAGGGGAATTGCCTGTTTGAAAGCAGCTTCCGGGCAAGTGGGTCTCTAGAGTTATGGTTCTCAACCTGTGGGTCATGACCCCTTAGTGTGGGTTGTGGGGAGTGGTCACATATCAAATATCCTGCCTATCAGACCTTTACATTACAATTGGTAACAGCAGCAAAATTGCAGTTATGAAGTAACAATGAAATAATATTAATGGTTGAGGGTCACTACAATGTGAGAAACGGTATCAAAGGGCTGAAGCATTGGGAAGATTGAGAACCACTGCTCTGGAATCACTATACAGAAACTGATACAGTTGTGGTCCAAGGGAGCCAGGTCTCAAACTAAAACAAGACTGAAACCCAGCAGGCAGTTCCTAGGTTCTGCTATCTAGACTTCACAAGGTTTGGAGATCGTATCCATCCAGCTCTGCTACCTACAGTATACAGAGGCTCTTTCTTGGGCTAACTTTATTCCTTGCTAGATGCCTTCTTGGATGGCTATCCCATGGTCTTGGACTCACCAACATCCTGGAATTTCCAGAAGTTTCACCTTCATAGGCTCATGCAGTAGCCTCTCAGGGCCTCTGCAGGGATTCTAACCCTGTCTGCTTGTTGCTTGGCTTCAGTGCCTCTCTGGAATTGTGGTTCATGATCCCTTGAAGCATGTATCCCTTATGCCTGCAAACTCAGTGCCATGTGGCTGATACTCCCAAGTTCTGCCAGGTTCTGATGGAGCCTGCCCACCCTGGACTAGGACTGTTAGAGTCTTTCCTTTGGCAAGTCACATTCCTAAAAGGTCGTTGTTCCTGAGCAGGGAGCCCCATCAGTTCATTCTTAGTTCAGATTCTCTCCTTTCAAATAAACTCGCATCTTCGAGTATCAGAGCTTTCAGCAGGGGTAAGGGGTTGGGAGGTGGGATGTGGGGTGTGTGGGGCTCTGCCCTCACCTCTCCTATTGTCTCGGGGAACTGAAGTGGGAAAACTTACCCTACACGTGAACATTCTGGAGTCCTGAACTGCAGAAAGGAAAGTGTGGGAAGTCCTGGTGTTCATCACACTGCTTCCTGACTCTCACTCATGCAGCTGGGCACTCACTGTGAATATTGATTCCCAAGGAAAACCTTATGGAGGCACAAAAACTAACATCCCCAATGCAAAACATAAACTGAAAGGCAACACAGATGACCTTTTAGATCTGACACCGAAGGCACATAGGCTCAAAGAAACAATTAGCAAGCCGGGTTTCATTAACATTTTCTGGTTTTTTAAAGACACTCAAGAAAATGAAAGTGTGAGCCACAGGTGGGGGACAGTCTCTGCAAATGTTATATCTTGCTAAAGGACAGGAGCTAAAATAGACAAAGACCTTTCAGAACAACAAGAAGACAGCCGGGCCGTGGTGATGTGTGCCTTCATCCCTAGCCCTTGGGAGGCAGAGGCAGATGGATCTCTGTAAGTTTCAGACCAGCCTGGTCTACAGAGTTGGTTCTAGGACAGCCAGGGCTACACAGAGAAACCCTGTCTTGAAAAAGAAAATCCAAAACCTAAAACAATCCCAAATGCCAAACCAAACAGATGAAACAAAACAAACGCACAAGCAAACAAAACACAAAAACCAACCACCTAAAAAGTAGACTGGAAACCTTAACATTGTGCCTGAAAGGAGATTCTTCACACCACAGAACACCAGGGAAACACAAACTGAAGCAAGAGACACCCTAGCACACCTATCAGGGAGGCCAAAGTCCAGAGTGCTGACACCACCAAAAGCTAACAGGGGTGTGGAGCAACAGGAACTCTCATCCACTGCTTGTGGCAACACGAACTGACTTCTCTGGAAGGCGGCTGGCCAGGTACCGTCCTCTTACCCTCTGCTCCACCTCCACACTACTTGGTATCTACTCAAGTGAGCTGAAAACTAAGTCGGAACAAAAACTCGCATGTACAGGCGTTATCGGGTTTATTCATGGTTTTGAGAACTTGGAAGCAACTAATGCATCCCCTGATAGGTGACCTATGAGTTGTCCAGATGGAGTGTCATTCAGCTAAAAGAGATGAGTGGACAATGAGAAGTCAGAAAGAAACCATAAATGCCATAAATGTGTATTGCTATGTGGAAGAAGCCAGTCTGTAAGGCTGTTACATACTACTCGATTCCAACTTTGAGATGTTCTGGAAAAAGCAAAGCTATACAGCATTCAAAATATTAGGACCTCCAAACTGTTCTTGCAGTAACTACCATGTTCTTGTAGTAGCTACCATGGCTGGCTTAAAACTGCCTTGGCCTCCCTGATAGGTGTGCTAGGGCGTCTCATTGCTTCAATTTGTGTTTTCCTGATGGTCTATGGTGTGAAGAGTCCTCCCTTTCAGGCATAATGTTGACGCCTTCGGTCCACTTTTCAGTCAGTTTTTTTGGTTTTTGTTTTTTGTTGTTTTTTTTTTTTTTTTTTCCATTAGTTTGGTTTGGCTTTTGGGTTCGTTTTGGGTTTTTGGATTTTAGTTTTTGTCTTAGGGTTTTATTGCTGCGAACAGACACCACGATCAAGGCAACTCTTACAAGGACATTTAATTGGGGGTGCCTTACAGATGGAGAGGTTCAGTTTTTTGGCTTTTTAAGGGTGCCTTCATGCATATGTGTATACTGACATACATATACACATAAATAAAAACTATATATATATATATATATATATATATATATATATATATATATATATATATAAATTAGATGCTCCTAAGAGTCTGGAGAAGGGAAGGTGAACATGTGGCTAGAAGGATTTTTAGGGCTGTGAAATTATTCCTGTGATATTACATTGAAGTGGAAACTTCTGGTTTCTTTGGAAAGTCAGGTCAAATGATGTTTGCCGGGGCACACAGGTGAAAAGGTGCTTTACTAAAGCAGACACGTGAAATAATGTTTTGCTAAAGCAGACACAGGTGAAGGGAGGTTTTGCTGTTGCAGACATGTGAAATGACATGTGCTGTTTAGAAGGAATATATAAATAATGACCCCACAACGGTGGGAGCTTGAGCAGTGGCTTACCTTGCTCTGCCTTGCTAGTCTTTGTTGACAACACTCACGTATTGGTTCGTCTTACACCTCACTGCTGAGCTTTGCCTGTGCTGACTTCAAAGAGAGAAACTCACCAAAGGACTTCTCGTGAGGTTCCTGGGGCTTCTTGCCACTTCTGCAGACTCTGCCCAATTGGTGGGCCTCAAAGTTTCTTCTGGATTGAACTGCCCTTGCTGGTTTGTGTGTGGTGTCTGCCGAGTGGACTGGTCTGCAGCTGCTGATTTGCGTTTGGTGGTTTGCTAGCGGACTGGACTGAAAACAACTCAAAGATTGGAATCTCCCCAAAGAACTATCTCTAAGCAGGCCCGCTTCCCTTGTATCCTAATAACCTTTCTTTTCCACTACCTCTCGTGGGTGGTGGGCAAGAGGGGAGGTTGAGTCCTTATTAAAGTAGGTTGAGAAAAAAATTGTGCCCGTATTACACTGATGGCGCATGACATTTTCATGCTCCATGCTTCATAGAGCTACACAATGTAAAAGCCCTAACGTAAATTCTGCTAGGCAGTATCGTGTATCAGCTAGAACAAACGTTTTGCACAATGGACTATGTTAATAAATGGCTTCGTGCAAGATGGAACAGGAAGAGCACAAGGGATCACTAAACTGTCTGTGCATATTTTCCAAGAGCCTAAAGCTTGTATTAAAAACAGACAGACAAACAAGCAAACAATAGGCCCCATAGCCTTTCTTTTCTTCTTTTCTTCCCTTTGGTTTTTCAAGGCATGGTTTCTCAGTGTAGTCCTGGCTGTCCTGGAACTCACTCTGCAGACCAGGCTGGCCGCCGTCTCAGTGTAGTCCTGGCTGTCCTGGAACTCACTCTGCAGACCAGGCTGGCCGCCGTCTCAGTGTAGCCCTGGCTGTCCTGGAACTCACTCTGCAGACCAGCCTGGCCACCGTCTCAGTGTAGCCCTGGCTGTCCTGGAACTCACTCTGCAGACCAGCCTGGCCACCGTCTCAGAGTAGCCCTGGCTGTCCTGGAACTCACTCTGCAGACCAGCCTGGCCACCGTCTCAGTGTAGCCCTGGCTGTCCTGGAACTCACTCTGCAGACCAGACTGGCCGCCGTCTCAGTGTAGCCCTGGCTGTCCTGGAACTCACTCTGCAGACCAGGCTGGCACAGTCTTTTTTTTTTTTTTTTAAAGAATGGCTTTATTTATTATTACACATAAGTTCACTGTAGCTGACTTCAGACACATCTGAGTTCTTTTTTTTAATTTTATTTTATTTATTTATTATATGTAAGTACACTGTAGCTATCTTCAGACACTCCAGAAGAGGGCGTCAGATCTTGTTATGGGTGGTTGTGAGCCACCGTGTGGTTGCTGGGATTTGAACTCGGACCTTCGGAAGAGCAGTCGGGTGCTCTTACCCACTGAACCATCTCACCAGCGACTTCAGACACATCAGCAGAGGGCGCCAGATCTCATTATGGGTGGTTGTGACTGGCATAGTCTTTTAAGAAAAGAAAAACTAGGCCTGAGAATATAGACAGGGCAAGAACACTTGCCTAGCAGCCACAAGCTCCTGGTTCAATCTCTACACTTGTCAAACTCAAGAACAAGCAAAAAAAAAACTCAAACAAGAAATCATGGCTTGGCCTCCATTCCCAGCCTCTGCTAGCTCCTGCTGATTTCTCTCCTGTTTCATTATAAGCTTCTCACTATTTACTCCAAGTAAACACTGAGAGGTTTGTTTGCTAGATTGCTTTTCAGGAGTACCTAAATCAGGCCTGGGGGTGCACACCTTTGATCCCAGCACTTGGAAGGCAGAAGCAGGCAGATCTCCCTGAGTCTGAGGCCAGCCTGGTCTGCATAGTAAGACACACTGATACAGAGATGCATTGAAATCCTGAAACCCTGTCTCAAAAGAAGGAAAACAAAACTAAACTAAACTAAAACAGAAGCAATAAAAACTGAAACTAACAGCAACAGAAATATCTAAGTTAAACAGAAATAGATGGTTGATATTCATTGCATGCCTACTGTGTGTGTATCATAAACTTTATGGAGAATTTAAATATAGTTCTGGTGATGAAACCTAGGGCCTTGTACTTGCCAAGGAGTCAGGGCATGTGCAGTTCCATTCCAGAGGTTGTGCCAGACAAGTGCTCTTCCACTGAGCTATGTTCCAGCCTTCTGTTTACATTTTATTTATTTTGAGAATGCCTTACTAAATCTTCCAGGTTGGCCCTGAATTTGTAAGCCCCTTGCCACCCGCAGCCGCTAGCCTGTTTGTATTTGCTGCTCACGAGTTCTATTATTGCTAAGCTGGGTATGGCGGCGGCACACGCCTCTAATCCCAGTCATCTGGATGCCGGGCAGAAAGTTCATGAGTCCAAGGTCAATCTGGGTCTCTTGGACAGACTCTCTCTTTAAAAAAGGGGGGGGATGTAATGGGGGGGCGGGCTGGAGAGATGGTTCAGGGTTCAGAGGACTGGAGTCAGTTCTCAGTACCTACTACATTGGATGGCCTGTAGCTCTAGATCCCGGGGATCTGATACCCTATTCTTGCCTCCTTGAGTGGACGGACACGACACACACACACACACACACACACACACACACTCTCGCACACAAACACAAAATCTTAGAAAAAAAAAAAAAGTCCCATTTTTACAGATTTGAACGATGACATGTAAAAGGCTTGAGTAACTTGATGGAATTCATTCACACTGTATGGTTACAGGCACTGGGGACAGAACATGAAGCCTCACACGGCTAGGCAAATACTTTGCCGGTGAGCTAGCCTCAGCCCTGAGTGTACACAGTCAACTGGAAACAGAACCAGAGTCAGGGCATGTGCAATTCCATTCCAGAGGTTGTGCCACTAAATCATTACAGTCAGACATTGCATCCTCATTACACTCAGACATTGTATCCTCCTCAGGTTCTCCTTGCCGTGTGCCTCTGGGACATTACAGTCTTTTTAAATTAATTAATTAATTAATTAACCAATTAATTAATTAATTAATTGTCTCTCTATATAGTCTTAAAGATAATCTGAAAGCTGCCATATGTTATTATGCAGTATGGTAGCCCAGCTTGCTGCCCACCAAATCTTCACCCCACTCCATCTTTTCGTCTGATGCCTCCTGGCTATGGCCAATGATTTCATTTTACTGAACCCTGTAGTAGCATTTGATAAAGGGTAAAAAGTTTGAGCTCCTGTCTGTGTTTTGAAAACCCACCGATCCCTGAGCTCAAAACCCCACTGATCCCTGTGCTTGCAAACCCACTCTGAGGCTACCCAAGACCAGGATTTGAGATCCCAGCAATCCCTACCCTGGAACTCACCACCCTGGGAGACTCTGACCCCAAGAAACCCTACATAAGCCTTCCTCCCACTCAGTCATCTGCTGCTTCTCACCCAGGCAGAGGCAGCCACCCTCTAGTGTCTTTCCCAATAAATCTCTTGGGTGACCTCTGTTGTGCTGTGTGACTTCATAGTATTCCTTGGCTGTGACTTCCAGGATACCTTACCCATCAGAGCCGTGCCACTTGCGTTGGGAAACTCTCTCCCCTCAGACCTGTAACACTTACATTACTGCCTTAACTTGGATAGGCTCTCGGGGGGCCTGGGCTTCCCCTCCCTGTGTGAGCTTCACCAGGACTCTCTCCCTCATCTCCAGACCACCCACAACAGACTCACCTTCTGGCCTACTGATCGCTTGGCACCTAATCTACCATCAGTCATTTGGTAAATTTCCCCTTAGGTTGATAAACACTTCCCTGAGTCCAAAGAAGTCCCACTGACATCTGGTACCCCTCCCATACTCTTGAAGACAGAGGTACCGTTTGACCCCAAGTCACAAAACATCTTTGCCTTTACTTGGACTGATCCAGACACCCAGCTTTCCACCCAACTCACCTGGACTGTCCTCAGGTGAGCCTGGGCACTGAGACTCTGCCTGTCTCTCTTCTGTCCAGTGAGAGACCACCGACATCTTTATTTAACCAGTAGTTTTAACTTAAGGAGCAAGGTCACAAAGCACCACTTGATGTAGTTAGGATTCTCTTGTGTTGGGGGCAGCCACGCCTTGGGCTAGTATTCAATGTTACAATCCATTGCATAAGACCAAACCTCAACAAGCCACTCCTTCCCTCTACCGTTCCACCCATCTGGCTCTCCTTTTCCTAAGTGTCTTCTCTCAGGCTCCTGGATCCTTCTACGCCCTCTGGGGCCCTACCACACGGGCAACTGGCTAGTTATTAAGATGCTTACTGCCCTGTGTTCTTCCTAAAACTGGGAGTGATACCCAGAGAAGAACCCTTGCCGGCTGGTTTCCATCACAGAGTTTATAGCAGCACGGCATGAGAAACGAACAGTTTGGATCCTAACCCTCCTCACAGGTCTGGGTATAACCGCTGGGGTCACCACTGAACAGCAGGACTAAGTGTTTCCCTAACTATCTACTATCAGTTTCCCTCTTAGTTCATCCAGGACCTCCAATGGGTGGCTCAGACTGTCCTCACCCTCCAGGGACAAAATGACCCACTGTCAACCACCACAAAACTGACAAGGGTTAGATGTACTAACAGCAGCGAGAAGTGGTCTTTGTTTCTTCCTCAGGGAGGAGGAATGTTACTTTGTGTCAACCAGATGGGTATAGTAAAAGCCAAGATCTGACAACTCTGGGCGGATTTCCAAAAATATAAGAAATGGCTCAATGCCTTTGGCTGGTGGATCATTGGCAGTCCAGTATGGGATTGAATACTGTCTTTCTTAAGCTCCTTCCTCCTTCTTTTTCCAATCCTACTAATGACACCCTGTCTTATAAACTTCTTGTCTAGTTTTCTCCAACAACAAATTCAAAAGATGCCTAACTAGACCTTGAATCAGTTGCTATTGCAGGATTATCAGGCCCTAACTATGGGACCAGAGGTCTATAACCCACAATTACACCCTGATGGTGAAGAGCAAACTTGCCCCATGGACTTCGATGCCCCTATACTGCAGGAAGTAGTTTAATTGGCCCTCTTCCCAACCTCTGGATATTTATTAATAATAAAGAGTCTGAGCTCACTTCCAGGTCTTGAAAACTCACCAATCCCTGAGCTCAAAAACCTACCAATGCCCGAGCTTAAAACCCTACCCGCCTGACCCCAGGACTTGGAACCCCACCAATCTGTGCCACGGAACCCCCCCATCCCTATATCATCCTGCTTTCTACGCAGTCTGCAACTTCTCCCCAGAGCAGAGGCGGCCGCACCCTTTCGTCTTTCCCAGTAAATCTGTGTTTATTGTGCCGTGCTGTGTGACTTTGTATTATTCTTTGGCTCCTGACTACCTGGACACCTTTCCCTTCATAGCTTCAACACTTGCATTGAGGAAATACTTCTCAGCACTGTAACACTGAAATTTGGGGTGTCGACCACTCCCTTCTGCATAAAGCATTTTTTTTCTCTCCAGAAATTAGCTTTCCCTCCTCCACCTTTGGCTTTTGCTTCTTAGGGTGGTTTGTTAGTTTGCCGTCTGCCTGTCTGTTGAACGTGGGAGTCCACGTGGTCTTGGCTCAGATCTTTTTCTTCTTACCCTCATTCTGTGCGTAGGCCTATGGTCCTCTTCAGTTACCATCTAAATGGCTAAGACACTGAAGATACATCTTGAATACCTTCATCTCGAGATGTTCAGAAGTGACTAATTCAGATCTCTCTCTATGTGGTTCAAGTATGCCTTTTATTTTAATGGTAAGAAATATATATCCTAGTGGATTATTGTTGTTTACTGAATAAAAGTGAAATAACTGTAATTGCTACCTCGCCAAAGAAAGGAGTATTATTTGAAGTCCAGAAGTCACCCACACACCCCTCTGTAATCATAACTAGCTTCCTCCTTTCTGAAGCCGTGAGGCCTGGGTGATTCTCATTCCCTGGTGTGTGTGTGTGTGTGTGTGTGTGTGTGTGTGTGTGTGTTGTTAGAACCACTCCACTACTTACATATGTGCCTCTAAATGGTGTAGTCTAGGCTTTTTAAACTTTATGAATGGAACTATGCTGAATGTTTTTTTTTTTTTTCTGTCTTCCTTCTATAAGGAGAGAAAAAAAAAGTCTGTTTCTTTTAATCTGGCTCTCTGACCAGGGTACAAAGGTTAAACTCACCTAAGAGGAACAAAAAACCTGGGCTTAGAGGGACAGGGCTTTCATCCCAGCACTTAGGCGACGGACGCTGCAACATCAAGAGTCTGAGACCAGTTTGGGCCACACAGCAAGATCATATCTATATCAATATGGATATAGATATAGTTCATATGATATATTACATATAATATATATGTGCATATATGTGCATTCGAGGGAGGGAAGTAAGAAGAGATACTGGGAGTGTTGCTCAGTGGTAGAGAACTTGCCTAGTGTATGTATGTCCCTTGATTTTGTTCTAGT
Organism: Mus pahari; assembly: GCF_900095145.1. Lineage (NCBI taxonomy): Eukaryota > Metazoa > Chordata > Mammalia > Rodentia > Muridae > Mus > Mus pahari. The sequence continues at coordinate 140,418,427 of NC_034591.1, forward strand.
ACTCCTGAAATATAAACACTACTGTCTCAAAAAAACCCATAAAATTATAATAATAACAATAACAGGGGCTGGAGAGGTGGCCCAACAGTTAAGAGCACTCACTGTCCTTTTTATGACACAGATTTGATTCCCAGCACCCACATGGTAGCTCACACAGACCTATAAGGTACAGGGGATCCAGTGCCCTCTTTTTTTTTTCTTCGAGACAGGGTTTCTCTGTGTAGCCCCGGCTGTCCTGGAACTCACTTTGTAGACCAGGCTGGCCTCAAACTCAGAAATCTGCCTGCTTCTGCCTCCCAAGTGCTGGGATTAAAGGCGTGCACCACCACTGCCCAGCCAGTACCCTCTTCTGACCTGAGGCCACCAGGCATGCACACAGCTCATAGACATACATGCAAGCAAAATATTCATACACATAAAACAAATCTTAAAAATAGCAAGGCTGAGTCGGTGTTTTGGCTCAGCAGGTAGAGGAGCTTCCTGCCAAGCCTGATGATCTGTTTTGTCCCTGGGATCTACACAGCAGAAGTAGAGAGCTGAGTCCCTCGAGTTGTTGGCCGACCTCCACGTGTGCTCTGTGACATGTGCTCAAGACACTCTGAGATTGAAACATTCCATCCTTCAGAGAAGCTCCATAAACCGGAAGGTAAACAACTCAAAACAGCTTCTGGATGTCCCTTATAACTTATAGGGTTTTAATTAACTTGGTATTAACTCAATAACCCTAATAACACCTTTATTCCTATAAGTAACTCCAATAAAACTCATTGGTTCATCAAGTTGGGCTTTAGTGATATCTATACTTTTGTGTGTGATGGGCTTCCTGTCTGGGGTGAGTAGTTGTCTGTGTTCCGTCTCCCCAGGAAGAGTCTTGTCACACAACAAACACCCCCCCAAATAAATAAATAGATAGATAGTAAAAGTTCATAAAATAAAATATGTAGAAGTGCAGTGTAGTTCAATGATAGTTTGCCTAGCATATTTGAGACCTGTGTGTAATCTCAACATCATACAACACACACACACACACACACACACACACACAGAGAGAGAGAGAGAGAGAGAGAGAGAGAGAGAGAGAGAGAGAGAGAGAGAGACCATGGTAAAACACACAAACCTATAGTCCCAGCAGTCAGGAGGCACAAAGGGTAACTATCCATGTGAGGCTTAGGTCCTGTCTAAAGCTAAAACTAAAAATAATAAAATAAGCAGTCTGTACCTTATGTGTAAGCAAAGCTAATGAGATTGCTTCCTCTCATGCACAAGATTCACAGTGCATGTCTGTTTGCTTGTTTGATGTATGTGTGTGCACGTGTATGTGCATGTAGGGTAAGAGTGTAACCTATAGAAGTTGCTTCTCTTTGGAAGGACCAAACTCATGTTGTCAGCCTTGGTGGCAAGTGCCGTTAGTCACTAAGCCATCTCCCTGTCCCTTAATTCATACTTTTGTTTTTGGAAGTAGTGAGAAATAAAAATAAAGGGCCAGCAAGATGGCATGGCAGGCGCAGCAGGCTAAGGCACTGGCTGTAAGCCCGGCGCCTGCTAACCTGAGCTCCACGCCTCGGACCCGCATAAAGAAGAACAAGGAGAGGACCAGCTCCACAGAGTTGTCTGATGACAACCACGTTAGACACCAAGTGCAAAGATAATAATACATAAATAAAATAAATCGTGAACACTCGACGTGGTGGCACACCTTGAATTCTAGCTCCTCAGGAGGCTGAGGCAGGAGGATCACAAATTTGAAGCTAATCTGGGCAGATGAATGACAATACTAGAAAATTTGAAAGTGGCTATGGTTCTGGGGTTGAAACTCAGTGGTAGAATGTTTGTTTAGCATTCCATGCTCAGTACCAGATGAAGAGAAAAAGTGGATGTCTCCATGGGACACCCCAATTCCACATCCTAGTGTCTCCTCGAATTCAGTTCTCAGCACTCACCTTAGGCAGCTTGTAATCACCTGTAGCTCCAGCGTCTGTTGCCTCTGGCCTAAGCGGGCACCCGCCCTTACACGCACATAGACACATGCAGACACATAGCCTACACAGAATTGAAAACAATAAAAAATTTTTAAAAATCTTAGAGACATGAGATCATGTGTTCTAGGTTACTTATATGAGTCTAAGCGTGCAGCAGTCTTTGTAATTTTTAACATTTAAATTTTCTATTTTGCGAGGGGTTGGACAAATGGCTCAGCAGTTAAGAGTTCACAGCATGGCAAGGGATTAAACTCCCTAAGCCATTGTTGGAAGGGACCAGTGTAGGATCAGGAGCCCCAAGACCAAGTCCTCAGAACAAAGGCGAGTTCTTTGCCCAGAGGAGGAAAGGGCAGACAATAAGAGATTGCCACAAGCCTTTAATCCTAGCACTCAGGCCGAGGTGGATCTCTGCTCTATAGAGTTCTAGGATAGCCTACACAGAGGGGTGGGGGGGAAGGGGGGGAATAGAGGACAAGGAAGAGGAGAAAGAGATATTTGTCCCAGAATAGGGGTAGGGGATGGGAAGGGACAAAGGACCGGCTGGATAGAGAGCAGACAGACATGGCCCTTAGGAAAATGGCAGTTTATAAAGGTAAACGTGCTAGCATTCCTTTTAGGCTCTGTCCCACAGTTACCTGGTGACAGCCAGGTATGCCTGACTCAGTATAAAAGGGCCTCTTGCTCTCTTCCTTCTCTCTCTGCCCCTTCTCTTCCCACCCCCTCCCCCCTCTCTTTCCAGGAGCTCATGGCCAGCCTCTACTATCTCAACCTTTCCCTGTCTCTATTCCCTTAACTCCCCTCCCCATGGCCTAAATAAACTCTATTCTATACTATACTGTCCGTGGCTAGTCCCTCAGGGAGAAGGGTGTCTCAGCATGGGCCTGCAGAGGCACCCCCTTCTGCCTCACCATTCCGCACCTCTATCAAACATATTTCTGGTTCTTTCTTTCTTTTCATAAAACACAACAAAAGGCAAAAAGTATTTCCCCTGTGTTATGGATAGGGTGTTTAATTTTGATTTGACAGGTTAATTGATGAGCCAAAGGGGGCTTTTGATTTCTGGACCTTAATACTTTGAAAGCTGGACCTCGGTGTTTGGCCTCAGGAGGAGGAGGTGGCCAAATAAGGGACTAGACCTTGGGGCTTTAGGAATGTAATGTAACAAACAAGGCAGAGGGAATGGGGGAGAAGGGCAAGGCCTGCCTGAGCCAGGTTTGACACGTTGGGTATGACTAGAGCCCCTGGAATTGTCACCAACCTTTTGGTCTCTGACTTCATACATTTTACTGCACTGGGAAAAAGTTTAGTGGTTTCTTACTGATCCCCGGGTGAAGTTCCAACTTTACAAGGTTTTTACAAATTTAGAGTTTGTAAGTTTGGTCTAGTGAACAAACCCACTTCCTGTTTACCTCTCCTGCTTCCTCTCCCTCCCGGGGACCAAGCTCTCCAGCACCAGGCAAATGGGTCCATCTCAGGGCCTCTGCGCAGACCACTCACGCATCTTCACGGCTCTCCACCGGGGTAATCTTCACCGTCCCTTAAGTCTGTTACTCGAGAACTCCTCTAGAAAGCATTTCCTGACCTTCCAGCCTCCACCAGACCCCAGTTCCAGCCTAAAAGGAGTGCTTTTTAGCGCTCATCTCTCAGGAATTACTACATAAACTCCAGGAAGTTCTCAGCCAAGTTTGTTTAGATGCTGTTTTATCTGAACATGACTGCTACATAGAAAATACTCACTTAATGTTTTCCAAATGTGACCTTCGAAAGTGTGGCTCAGATTAATTTAACAAACCATCAGGCCAAGTCCACAGAATGAGAGCCGGGCTGCCGGCCGATCAGCACATCCTGTTGTGCTGATCGACCGCCACCCTGCACGCCACCCTGCACAGTCCGTCCCAGATCACCCACTTTCCCGTCTTCTGTCTTCCAGCTGCAGGCGCTCTGCCCAGTCTCTCCATTAGATCTAATCTCTGTCCATCTGATTTGCATGAAATGGTTAGGCGTGGATCCTTCCTTAACATAGACATCTATTTAAATTCCCGCTAAACGAGAAAAGGCTTAAGGGCCGGGACGGTCGTGCTGGAACAAACATGAGCCAAGTATGATGTTACTTACGTGTGTGCTTACATTTTTTAAAAATTTAGTTTTATTTATGTACATGCCTGAGCACTTGCTTGTCTGTGCATGCTCCGTGTATATGCATGAAGGCCAGAGAAGGAATACAACCCACTAGAGCAAGGGTCACAGGCAGTTGTGAGCTGCCGGCGGAGGTGTTGGGAATTAACCCTCCATCGTCTGTAAGAGCCGCAAGTGTTCTTAGCAGCGAACCACTCTGGACCCCAACATATATACTTTTTGTTTCTTGGTTTTGGTTTATGCTCTTGCTGTTTCCTTGTTATTTGTCTTAGTTAGGGTTTCTGTTGCTGTGATAAAACATTATGACCATATTTCAGCTTATGGTTCATAAATCCATCACTGAGGGAAGCCAGGGCAGGAACATAGAGGCAGGATCTGAAGCAGAGGCCAGGGGAGCGTGCTGGTTCGCTGGCTTGTTTCCATGGCTTCTGCAGCCTGCTTCATTATGCTCCGCAGGACCACCTGCCCAAGGGTGGCACTGCCCACAGTAGGCTGGGCCCTCCCACATCAATCACTAATTAAGAGAATATCCCACAGATGTGCCTACTGGCCAATCTTATGGAAGCATTTCTCCATTACAATTCCCTCTCCCCAGGCATGCCCAGGTTTGAGGCAATGACAAGACCAAGCCACACATTGTGGTTGTGGTGGGTTTTCTATTTATTTATTTAACACAGGATTTTTGTAGTCCTTGATGGCTTGGAACTAATTAGCTGGCCTTGACCTTGAGGCGATCCTCTTTTGTCTGCCTCCTGAGTGCTGGCAGTACTGGCCTGTGTCATTGTACCTGGCCATTTGTACTAAGGTGGCATAATGCAACCCATTGCTTTGTATGTAAATTAAAAGAACAGTTTAAAAAAGTTTAAAAAGAGAATGTGCCAAAAAGTATTGCGCCAAAATTAAGACTGAAATAGAAATGTGTATTGCTGTTTTACACTCTTTTGGAAGGTCTGGACAATGCTTTAGATAGTAAGGCTACCAGAAGGCTGAGAACAGTGGAAGGCAGGCGCACAACCTAGCAGTTGGGAGGTAGAGGCTGGAGCATCAGGGCATCAGGGCATCCTTCTCTACATACTGAGTTCAAGGCCAGCCTGGAATAAGATACATGAGACCCTATTAAAAGTAAATAAACAGCAGAGATAAATTTCATATTACTTAAGAGGTGACAATCTCAGAGAACTAACTGGAAATCGTTATAAATAATAAAAGGATTAATGAGTAGTTGAGTTAAAAATATAAGCTGTCCTCAGCTGGACCTGGTGCTGGCCATCTTTTACCCCAGCTCTCTGGAAGAGGGGCACGTAGAGCTCCACAAGTTCAAGGGGGCAGCTTGGTCTACATAGGAGTTCTAGGCTGGTCAGGGCTGCATAGTGAGATCTTGTCTTTTAAAAAGCAAGACAAAACAAACAAACAAAAAAATTAAATTGAGTGGTCTGATTGTAGAGCACCTAATGAAGATAAACACCTAGGAATTGACTTGACAAGAAAAGGTGAGAAGACATTGAAGTGCTATTGTTGGACACAAACGGTAAAGTTCCAACACTCAGATGTGCTGCCAACACACGATGCACTAACCAGGAAGATGCCAGCTTTTCCTAACTAGTCTGTGTACTCAATGCAGACGAGACTGGAGCTTGCTTGGGACTAGTACAGTAAAGGCAGGCCGGCGGGCAGGCAGGCTTAATGTTCAGTTTGAACAGCCAGTGTCACTCAGGGCTGTGCCTGGATAGCATTTTTTGTCTGTCTGTCTGTCTGTCTGTCTGTCTGTCTGTCTGTCTGTCTCTCTCTCTCTCTCTCTCTCTCTCTCTCTCTCTCTCGTGTGTGTATGTGTGTGTGTGTGTGCTCGCTCGTGGCTAGAGGGCACCTTTCGGGAGTCATGGCTCTGCAGGTCAGACCTGGTCATCACCAGGTTTGGCATCCAGCTCTTACCTGCCAAGCCTTACTGATGTCCCTGGAACGCCATTCCTTTGATCTTCCCTGCCTCCTCCTTTATTTTGTTGAGCAGAATGTAGTAATTAAAACAATCTAGACACATTGGAATAATTATTAAGGATTCATGTTCTTTGGCTCTAACATGACAAAGGAGAAGATTTATGTTTGTGAAGATGCAGCCCGCTCTCACTGTGTGCAGAGGGATCAGCATGACAAAGGACCCGCTCTCACTGTGTGCAGAGGGAAGTTGGATCTGATTTTCATGGTCAGCCTTAAATAACCCATCCACTCCGTTGGCCCAGCAGACTCCTGGGGTATGTGTTTTCCTGCCATACCGGCTTGATGAAGGCCAGCTACCGAGCTCCTAACACTTGGATCATACGGCCTGCCTTTTATGGCAGGAACAGGCTGCACTGAGTAATTCCTCAAACCCTGGTTGTCTCTGCTGGCCAGTATGGAAGATCAATGTGCGAGCAGCAGGCATTTACTAAGAAAGGGACAAGAGGGGTTTGGTTTCTTGTTTTTTGTTTTTTCCCCCAAGACAGGGTTTCTCTGTGCACTGACTGTGTCATTAACCTTGGCTGCACTGGCACTCATTCTGTAGACCAAGCTGGCCTCAGATGCGGAGATCTGCCTGCCTCTGCCTCTCAAGTGCTGGGATTAAAGGCATATGCCACAATCACCCGACTGGGGGCAAGAGACATTAAAGACTCTTTTTGTTTGTTTTTGGATAAAGATAAAATAAGAGAGCACACACAGAGCCCTGACTGCTCCTTCTGAGCTGAAGGGATGAGGCCAGCCTGGATTTCTCTTCACCAGTAGCACGGAAGTTGGCCTCCCATAGGGTAGGCACCCAGCACCCACGACGCCTTCCAGACAACCCTTTCCATTGCACAGGGCAATGGGATGTCTGGGAGTGCCCTAAGACAGCACCTGTGGAAGATGAGTCGTTTATGCTGGGCTAACTGGCTTGAACAAATGACTTCCTCTGTCTGTGCCTCTGTCTCACTTATGGAGAGTGCCTGCATCATGGGTGTCAGGAGGACTGACTCCGGTCGTTAGTGCAGGTGTGTAGATGGGTGTCAGGAGGACTGACTCCAGTCGTTAGTGCAGGTGTGTAGATGGGTGTCGGGAGGACTGATTCCAGTCGTTAGTGCAGGTGTGTAGAATACTTCCAGGTAAGCAAGCACTCAGCCACTGCTGCTTAGGTGGGGTGCTGTCTGAACCTGGAACTTGGGGACCCTTCCAGAAGCACCTTTGAGGGCTTATAGTCTTGTGCCTTTAATCTAACAGTCTAGTAATAAACACAAGAAAATAAAGGATCTCCATCTTGTCTTTATTCGCATGTGGTTACAACTCATAAATACACTTGTCGTTTTTCTCCTGTTCCCAAACTCTCCTCCACACATGGTAATGCTACCCAAGGCCCCATACTCCCCGTCTCTCTATCCTCTCCTCCAGGAGCAAGGGAGAGGTTGTTCCTCCACGAGACTTCACCTTCACCCAAGGTCTATCTTGGTCCACTCAGTATGCGCTCTCAAGGCCTCTGAAGGTGGGGATGAGCACCATGAAACCTTGCAAGGTCCCTGGGATGTCCTTGCGAGTGACCCCATGACCAGCTCCCTCCTCTGCCATGTTTAGAGCACAGAGAGGATCAGGAGCCTTCCCTGTGTCTGAGGCTCAATGGCCGAAGCCTCTGGGAGCCGGTGGGTCGGCAACAAGGTCTCAGGCTTGCTCAGGCGGTAGTCAGAGTCCTGGGCGGGCACTGTGACCTGCTAGTGTCCGGTTCTGCTCTTAAGAGGTGTCTGAGGCCAAGTCCCTTAGGGCTCTATTTCTCAGAGCCTCCCCAGACCTTATGAGTCCTGGTGGGTAGAGCAGCCTCAGAAGGAAGGTGCTGGACCCTCTCTGTTCCTTGCCTTTCCCAGGTGCCCTCGGGCACAGGTGGCAAATAGGTTCCATGGCCCTGTCAGAGGTCTTGGCACCCTAGTGTCTCTGTCTCGGCCAGATGCCAAGCTTTACCATCCTCCTGGTAAGGTGTAGACAGCTCAGAAGGGCCAGGGGATCCCTCTTCAGGAGTGGGGTATGGAGGCTCAGGGGGAGCTGGAGGGTCTCCGGGGCCCCGCGTCCCTCCCAGCACTGGCCCATTGTATATGTAGATGTTGCCGGTGACAGTCACAGAGCCTCCAGTCACATGAATGCCATTCGCACCTGTGGGAGGGAAGGTGGGATGAGAGAGGATGCTTCCAGAACTTTCTTCTCCTTTCCTCCCAGCTTCTCCTGCCATTTGTCATTCTTTTCTTTGAGTCAGGGTCTCACATGGCCCAGGCAGGATAGCTCTGAAATCCCTTTTCAGTGCTGGGATTACAGCTGTGTCCCAGCCCCAGCCCCAGCCCTAGCCTTGCTATAGGTTTCTGAACACACTCCTCTGCTTTTTTCAGACTCTTCCCTTCTGTCTTGCCTCCATATCTTTTTATTCCATCTGGACTTTATTCTTCCTCCCCGCCAACCCAGCCACCATCCCTTCCTTCCTCCCCCTACTCCTCCCTCGCTCTGGCCTGCCCTGCTCACCGTGGGCCACTTGGCTATGTTCCCCAGGTTCAGCCTCCAGCTCCCTGGCCTGGACTAGGGGACTCTGCTGTTGTAGCACCACTTCCTCCAAGGAGGGGGCCGTTGGGGGTCCAGCAGGGGATGGGGACAAGTCTCCAGACATGGGTAGGAGTGGCTCTGCCAGGTCAGGGAAATGTGGGTTGACTCTGGGAGGGGGGCAAGGGGGAGATTCTTCTCCCTGTAGAAGAGGTATAGAGAGAGAACCATCCAGCATCAAAGAGACCAAGGCTTCATTATACCTTCACTTCCATGGCCAACCCCTTGCATTTTGGTGACTCATTGTCTGTCTTTGTCCCTTACCATGCTTCCTGCCCCAGGGCCTTTGCACCTCCTGCTCCTCCAATTCCTAGATCATTTTCTTGTAGCGTTCCCTGATTGGCTTCCTCATTTCTTCAACTCACTGTTCAAATCATCAGTGTCCGGTCCACTTTGTCTAAAAGAATGTACCCCTGGGGTTGGAGAGATGGCTCAGCGGTTAAGAGCACTGACTCCTCTTCCTGAGGTCCTGAGTTCAATTCCCAGCAACCACATGGTGGCTCACAGCCATCTTTAATGAGATACAATGCCCTCTTCTGGTGTGTCTGAAGACAGCTACAGTGGACTCATATACATAAAATAAATAAAATCTTTAAAAAAAAAAGTACCCCAATCCTTTGCTGTCACTCTCTGTCCATCTCATTTTTATTATGGTTGCTATTTGAGGGGTGTGTGTGTGTGTGTGTGTGTGTGTAATTACTGTTGTGGTAGTTTTGTTTTGTTTGATGCAGGTTCTCTTACTCTAGTCAAGGTTACACTGAATTTCACTAAATAGCCCGGGCTAGCTCTAAACTCATGGTGAGCCTTCTGTCTCAGCTTCCCAAGTGCTTGGATTTCAGGACTGAGCCACCACCCTGGGCACCCCCTGCCCCCCTCCCCCATGGCACTGGCAGTGGAGTCCAGATACATGCTAGCTAAGGGCTCTAAGATCCCCGGCCTTGGCACTGTATTCTTTTCTTGTTCTGCTCGCTCCTTTGCAAACCCCAGGGCGGGAGGCACTTTCTCAGGCTGTATGTCTGGTGCCTAGAACGGGGGCTGGATCGCGGCACACTCGGCAACCAATCAGAGGAATGAATGGAAGCTAAGTCGGCCTTCCCTGACCTCACAGCCCCGCCCCTCCTGGATGGCTTCTTCCACTCCTTTACCTCTGGGTGCCGCTTGAGCAGAGTACCTGAAATGAAAAACAGAATGGGTTGAGAGAGGCCTGCGGTTCCCAACCTTCCAACTTCTATCCCGACACCATGTGGGGCTGCCAACCCTAGTGTCCCAGCGGAGGATGATATTGTTACCCTTAACCCTAGCGTCAGCGAGAATGGTGTCCAGTAGGAAGGGTTTGCCCTTGAACATCCCTCCGGGCAATCACCACCTCGGTGTAGGGACTGGAGGGCAGGGTCGCGGCTCCTTCTTACCCAGCTTTCTGCAGAGAGACGGGTGCCTCGTCCAGACGCAGGCCAAGACAGTGGTGAAGAGCAGAAAGAGGACCAGCGACAGCAGGATGGCCAGCAGTGTCATTGTTCCTGCCAGGACAGCAGACAGAGGGATGGCACCAAAGGACAAGGGGAGGAGCTCCTCCCAGAAGTCAGCCGGCCTGCTGGCTCCCTCTTTTGGAGCCCTGTCTCTTGGGCTGTGGACAAAGGGCTGAGCTGCTCTTGGGAAGAATCTTTTGTCCTGAATGTTGGTGTCCAGATCTCTCGAAGTCAGTGGGTGAGGCGTGCGTGGTGAAAGGCCGGGGGTGGGGGTGGGGGTGGCAGGGGAGGGGAGGTGGCGCTTGGGCCTAAGGAGAGAGCCCCATGTCTGTGACCTGGCTATCTTACAGAGGGGCCACTGGGCCTGAGATTGCCTCTCTGTGCCTGTGAGAACTTGGTTCAGTTCTGAGCCTGGCCTATGGCACTCAAGGAGACTAGGAATTGCAAACTGCCCACCCCCTCGTTCATGACAGGGCTAAGACGGAAGGGGAGAGGCAGAGAGACGGGAGTTTGGTTCCCCAAGCTTGCTCCCAGTGATTGGACCACAGCTGTGGCCTCAGGAAATACAGAATGCAGGACATGAAGAGAAACTGGACCAGGTGCCTGGACACCTAGGTCCCTTTTTAAGTCAGTTCACCTATCCAAGCATCAGTTTGTCATACATATAACAAGCAGGCTAACAGACTTTAAAATCCTAGCTCTGACACTCCAGTGATATTTGATGCATAGTTGATTTTGGATGCATAGCTGAAAGTTTCAGAGAGAGGATGGGAAAATATTTATGACACACTGTTAACTAGTCTATATGGGAATATACTAGTATGTAAGGGAATGTGTGTGTGTGTGTGTGTGTGTGTGTGTGTGTGTGTGTGTAAGGGAAGCTAGTATACCATCTCAGTGGTTCAGCATCTACTGCCAACTTCTCATCAGAAAATGTCAAGTATAAAACACTTCTATCACTCCACTTTTAGTTTAGAAAAATTATATGAATAGAAATGCACAGGGAATGTGTTGGAAGGGATAGACCAAGACAGTAAGAGTGGAAATGTTCTATGTTCAGTGGAGGAATTTTAGCTGACTTTTCATTCATCCCCGCTTTCTCGCCTCCTTCTCTCAGAGACAGGGTCTCATGCAGCCCAGCCTGGGTCCTGGCTACACCTCCCAAATGTAGGGATGGCAGGCATGCGCTGCCACACCTGGTAGGAATGTTTAAAACATTTTATAGCTTGTATACCTTATAAATGAGCCCCAAGTAAGGAAGACCTAGATATAGACAGTAATAATGTGATTTACACACACACACACACTCACACACACACACGCCCACAGGTGATCTCCAGCAAATCATTTAACATCTCAGTTTTCTCTCCCCATCAGTGAGAATGAATAATCCCAGTTTATAGAATCATTACGCAGCTTAAGTGGGATCACTGAGAGGTTCAGAGCTGTTCTCAGGACGTGGAAGCTATAATTACAAAAGTCTGGTCACTCAAAAATGTTACTACATTCTGCCAATTAGTAGTGATTATAGTCATCAGAAGAACTTATAGTCAACCACCAGGCTGGGAATCTAGTGCGTTTCCTCGAAGACAGAAACCAAGAAACAAGAAAACCTAGAAAGAGCCCAGCGGGGGAGCACGTCCCCAACAGAGGTGTGTAAGTGGACAATGAGGTATTCAATTAGTGAAGGAAGGCTATGGCGGAATCACATCCAAACATAGTGACGGAGCCAGTTAGAATTACATCACAGCACAGGAATGTTTCCTGGCATAATATGTATAATTTTGAAAGTGTAAGAAAAGAGTCTAGGGATGTTCTAATTTCCAGGCCCTCTATGGAGACAGGCTCACTCTGTAGCCAAGGCTATCCTCAAACTCTTGATTCTTCTGCCTCAGTCTTCCAAGCACTGGGGATTATATGGGTATGCCACCACACCTGCCTTTCCAAGTTTTTGTTTTTTTCTTTTGGTGGTACCTGGGTTCAAACTCAGGGTCTTGTATATCCCAGGCAAGCATTCTAACCATGGAACTACATGCTACCTCCTTCCGATTTCTTCAGAAGAAATGTTTCTGACTTTGTCTAATCCTGGGAAGAAAGAGGCACAGTTCCCTGTTTCTGTGGATGAGGGAGGCTGAGGCGTCTTCCTGGACCGACCCTGCCTTGTGTCCCTCAGCCCAGCGTCTTACCTGGCTCTGGGGGATTTTTACAGATGGTATCCGAGTAGGAGGTACCTGGAGCTGCCTCTACCAGACCCTGGATCTCGCATCTGTGGAGAAACAAGACTGTGAGCCCCTCCCTGCTCCCCTTGGTGACCAGCTCCAGGAACACATGGTTGGAATGGCCCGAAGTCAAGGATGGAGGAGATGACAACCCTTGGGTTTCCTGGAGGTGAGGGGGGAGGGCCCTCTCACCTGGTATGGGGTTGACAGCGGGCTCGAGGGGAGGAAGTGTTCTGGAAGTGTCCCGGCTTACAGGGGACACAGTTGACGTCAGTATCCATAATTTCATCTGGCAAAAGAAAGGCAGGCCAGTGGGGTGAGTGGGTAAGTGTGAGACTGCGGTGGCCTTCCTTTATGTCCCCTCTGTGCCAACCATTCTGTTCTGTAGCTGGTACCTTTCCCAAGCTTGGAACCCTTTTCAAGGACTGATAGATTCTTTATGGTTCACCCAGTGGGAGAGGCGCCATGCACGCATGCACACAACACCACGTTCCTTGCCCTTGATGCCCGGCCTCCCTTCACTGGCTGCCCTCAGTGACCTCTGACCTGTGACCTCGACTTCTGTGCCAGGCCGGCAGAGTACGAGCCGCTCCTCCTCACAGTGTACACACTCATTGTCCAAATACACACAGGACATCCCTGGCTGACAGCGGCACTCGGCTTTCCGATCGCTGGTGCACGGGGCAACCTCCTCAAAGCCGAGCACTGTCAGGGAGCGAGGGAAGGGTCAGGGGGGAGCTGGCCCTCCCAGCCGGACCCATCATGCAGATCCAGATGTGTCCCCACTCACCAAAGTCGCAGGGGCGGCACAGCTGGCAGGTGGAGAGATGGTTCCAGTGTTCGTTGTAGGAATTATGGGGGCAAGTCTTGCAAACCGTATCTTGGCTGCGGCTGCACGCCGCAAAGACAAACTCGCCTACGAGGCGAATGGGGGAAAGAGGGGTATCAGGAGACAAGGAGTCCAGTCCGCTGCCTCTGCTTGCTTCATGCCACGGAGCCTCTCCTTGGTCTCTTTGTCCCCCATCCTGTCTTCATGGCTACATGCCGCTCCCTCTTCAAATCTCAGTGTCCGTGGGACAATGCTAATGCTTCTTAGACGCTCCTTCCTAGCTAGTTTTAGCCGTGCAGGCGTGTCACTCTGGCTCACCTCTACCACCCAAGCCACCTGGGGCCACTGTTCTCACCTGGGGGACAGCGGGAGCAGCAGACATCGTGCATGGGCTCGTAGTATTCCTTGTCCTGGTCCCAGCAAGTCTGGTTTTCTATGCGATATGGGGGCACCTTCCAGGGGAGGCAGAGACAGAGAAGAATGAAGCAGGGTCAGCTCTGGAGGGCAGAAGAACTAGAAAGAAACCTGGTCCATCCCACCGAGCCCCTCCCTCACCAGCTGGGGCTGAGAGGCCACCAGAAGCCCGCTGAGTCCCAGCAGGAGTGGCCCCCAGGCCAGGCCGCAGGGAGAGGAGGCCCCGGGCAGGCGCATGGCGGCCCTTCGGCTCGGCTGACCAGACCGGGTGGAGCCCTAGGAGGAAGGTGGGAAGCCCGGACGTCCTGAGCAGCGTTGGCCACGACTTCCCAAGCCTGGCGGCTGGGCCGACGTGCCCCCGGGGGCCGGGAGCGGCCGGGCCTGGCCTCCAGGGCTCCAGCGCCGGGCTCAGGAAGTGGGAGTGGAGCGAGCCGGCCGGGGGCGGGGGCAGGGAGCTCTGGGAGCAGAGGCTGGCCTGTCGCAATCGCGACGGGGGGAAGAGGAACAGGCTTGGCCGCCTCGACGCAGGGCGGGAGGGGGTGGCCGGGAAAGCACGTGAGAGCTGCAGGCCCGGAACCCGGCCTCCACCTTTCTTCGGAAGAAGCCTGGCTCTCGGAGGGGATTGCGGATTAGGACCGCTTGCTGGCCAAAGGGGGGCAGCAGAGCCAGTGGCTAGCCATCAGTCAGGCGACCTGAGAGCCCGAGGCAGAGCTGACCTGGTTGACCTGCTGTGGATGTTGAGGCAGAGAGCCGGGGACAGCTGGGTGCCAGATTTGCAAAGCGGAGGCGCCAGGGATTGACAGTGCACCCGGCTGGCCGGGATACCCAGAGGTGGTTAGCAGATGCAGCGGTCTGGCCAGGCACCCCACTTGGCAGAGACTGAGGGCCCGCTCGACTCTGTGACTTTTTAAAAAGAAGCTGCCACAGTAACAAGCCCACCCCCACCCACGCCACACACCAGGGCGCACACCACAAGATACTGGAGAGAGTTCAGCTGGCCCTGAATCTGTCCTTTCCTCTGGGGACCTCTCTCACGGAAGGGTGGGTGTGTGTAAACCCAGGTCCTGGTGAGTGGGGGCCTCTGGGCTGGGGCTGGGTAGCCTAGTTCCAGCTTGTGTGCGCATAAGCCTATAACTCTCTTAAACCGAGGGACCTGAGAGCCCAGCCAGTGTAGATACCTTACTTTCTAGAGACCAGGTAGAGGCACGCAGGGGTGCCAGGCAGGGTTCTAAGATCGTTAAGCCTGGTGGACCTTTTCTTCCTGCCATTAATGGCCCAGAGCTGCTGGAAGTATGTGGTACCTCCTCTTTCCCACGCCCACTGATTGCCACTCCCAACCCCCTTCACCCAACCCCCCCCCTCTCCAAATCTCAATTCAGAAAGCAGCCATGGAGCCTAATGTCTGCCCTGTGCCCCTTACTAGGCTATGGGCTGGCCCATGATCTGGCTTATGCCACAGGCCAGGTACAAATTCGTAGAGTGAATGAAGGCTGTCCACACCGCTTAGCCACTCTGGCAGAACTTAATTGCAATCCAGATCTGATTTTCAGATCCAGCCCATGGCAACATCTGTCCTGCCTTCCTTGTGACTCAGGGGAGTGTCCTTTGGAATGAGGGAAAGTCTTCTCTTTCAATAGCTCACCTGAGAACTGTGGATCAGATATCCAGACAGGCTTTCGGTGGAGCCTCGACTGGAAATGCTGGCAAGGGAGTGAGTTTTAGAGAAGGCCTGGGGCGCAGAGGTGCGAGGGGTGGGCTGCTGGGGGGGGGGCTGCGGGGACTGGGACGGGGACCAGGAGACCTGCCTGGGCTTTTGATAGTCACTCTGCGCTGTCTTCTCCTTGGTGCTGGCCCAGCAGCTCCACTCTGCTGGCAACTGTCTGTCTCAATCGTCCCAGGCTCCCTGGCAGTGGTAGAGATACTGAATAGCAGACCTCTGATTTCTTTCTTCTCGGCTCAGGGAGTTGGGGCAGGGGCTAGACTCACCTGGATCTCTTAAAAGCATAAAGGGACAGGTAGGCAGGTAGCAGCCCTAGATACATTTCACTGTTTCTTCTTTTTATGTTTTATTAGGGAAAATTCACATGTACTATCCAGAGAGACAGACAGACAGACAGACAGAGTATTGGGAGCCACCATGTTGTCTTTCTTTGCTTTCGCTTATGACCTGCCTTTTTTCTTCTTATCCTTTTTGTTTGTTTGTTTGTTTGTTTATTTTCCCCAAGACAAGGTTTCTCTGTGTAGCCTCTGGCTAGCCTGGAACTGCCTCTGTAGTCCGGACTGGGCTTGAACTCAGAGATCTGCCTTCCTCTGCCTCCCAAGTTCTGAGATTAAAGGTGTTGGCTACCACTGCCTTTACTGTAGATTTTAAAGTTTGTGAGTTTTCACATGTAGATTTGTGGATTCTCATGAACTTTTTTCACCTGTTTATTTGTATATTTATGCAGTGAGTATGGGAGCATGGGTACTTTCTGTGACAGGACGCAGAAAGGTGGGGAGACCCGACCCACCTCCTGGCAGCCTACAGGGACCTCGGACCGACAATACAAAATGGTTGCTGTAGTGTCTCTCCAACCTTCTTCTGAGGAATGGAGACTCCGGGTGAGAAATCTTCAAACCCTTAGTGAGCGCAGCATTGTCTTGGTTTCTTGGACTTTTTACCAGCTTCCAGAAACTTTCATCAGTGTCCACTGGGCAAAACCAGACCAGGACTGAGTCCCTCAGGCTCCCAGAAGGCGGGAAGGGCTCTTCTCCCAGGCCTCCCTCAGAGGGCGTTTCTGAAACACCCTTGTCCCCACAGCCTATGAGTAATCCCCAAAGAGAATTGGTGTGAGTAGATCACTCTAAAACACTCCTGTCTTCTTCCTTATAGTTCCCTTAGCCAACTGATTCCGTTAGCCAGCCCAGCTGGGCTGGTAGACAGAGAGAAATGGACAGGAAAGGTGGCCTTTTCCCTGAGTGTTTGGAGTTTCAGTAGGAGCAAAGATTTGTCCAGTTATTTTCCATCTGCTCCCCAGAAGACATTTGGAACTATCTTAAGACACTTTAGTTTGCAAAGGTTTGGAATTCCCACTGTCACCTAGCGCACAGAGGCCAGGGACATTGCTGTGATCCACAGTGCAAGACAGGCTCAGACAACAAGGAATTACCTGGTTGGGAATGTCTGCAGCGAGGACCTTGTCAAGCCCTGTACTTAAGCAAAGGAATAAGTCTCAACGGGGACTCCTAAGCATCGTCCCAGGTCACTAAGATGAGGGTGGGAGAGAGAAATTTTCTGGTCTATCTCATTAGATTTATACTACATAAAGAAAGAGAAAAGGATGCTCTTTGCCACAGAAAGCTACCCCACAGTTAGTGCTGAGTGTAAGAGTAAAGGGGTATGTTTAATTGTCTGACTCATTTTTACCCTAGAAAGCATAAAAGCTGAAAAGGAAAAGGTGAAAGAGATTTTGATAAATTAACAGACCCCCAAATCAATATGCTGTTGGAAGAAGCTGGGGTGTTTGACGGTTTTCCCCATGTGTACTCCGCTGTCAAATGATAAACCTTGGATCCTAGCCAAGAGGTGAGACTCTGTTGTCTGCGGAGTGGGCCAACGGGCAATGACCATTAAGCTGGACACAGTGGCATACATTTGTAACTTCAACACTTGGCAGACTGGAGGGGAGGACGGGGAATTTGAGAACAGCCTGGGCCTCAGAGTGTCTCAGAAACAAAACAGAAATGGTAGCCACGAGTCACCCAAGTCACCAAGATAAACAAGCCTGGTGCTTGTCATCAGAGTTTCCATAACATGGTCTACATACATGTAGGCCTGTGGAAGGGAACACAGGTGCGTTCATGGGCCACATCGTTAACGGTAAACAGCAGGAGGTGTTGAGGCAGGCTTTCCTTGGGAGTGTGGAGCAGAAAGGGATCCTTCCTGTCACCTATTTCTGGAATGAAGAGGCAAGAGGACCTGTCCTAATGTGTGCCTCACTGCGACCCTGAAGGTTGGCTTCTTTCCCTAGAGCAGTGAGCATAGTTTATGGCTGCACTAAGGGTTGGTGGGTGGCTGGAATGGGGCAGAGAAGGCAGCCCCTTATTTAAGAGATGGCTTGGGGTTCTTGGAGAGGCGACAGGACGCCCTGGGTAGGGGGCCTTTCTCAAACAAGGTTAAAAAAAAAAAAAAAAAAAAAAAAAAGCCCTTGAAATGTCATATAGGACTCTGCTATCCTGGACATCAGGAAACCAGCATCAGACTTGGGAAATGACCCACCCCAACCCCGGGTGGCCCTGACAAGGTCGCTTTGGTCACTTTGTTCTCAGGCCTTAGTTCCCCTGTGTACTGAGCAGGGAGCTAGATGCACCTGGCAAGGCCTTTGTCATTAGGCAGCCTTACCCACCATTTCCTGCCCCTCCATTCTTTACATGAGAGCCCTGGAGCCCAGAGAGGTAAAAAGTCCATCTGTCCTTCTCTCTCTCTCTCTCTCTCTCTCTCTCTCTCTCTGTCTCTATGTCTCTGTCTCTCTCTGTCTCTATGTCTCTGTCTCTCTCTGTCTCTGTCTGTCTGTCTCTCTTTCTGTCGGATCTCTCTAGGAGCTCTCTGTGTAGCCCTGGCTATCCTAGCACTCACTGTGTAGATCAGGCTGGCCTTGAACTCATAGAGATCCACCTGCCTCTCCAGTGCTGGGAGTAAAGGAGTAAAGTATGTGCCACTATGCCTGGCTTAAAAATGGAAGTCATAGAGTAATACGTATAAAGTGGACACACTTATGATTATTTTTCCCTTTTGGAAATGCATATAAGCTGGCATGCCATACATATCTGTAATCGCAGGACTTGGGAGGCCAAGGCAGGTGGATCATGAGGTCAAGGCCAGCCTTGGTTATGAAGCAAGTTTAAGGTTAGTTATACATTGACACCTTTTCTCAGCATACAGCACAACAAAACATCCATCTCTCCCTGAGAGACACCCAGGGAGAGATGGATTGATGAACATGTCACCAGCATCATGGTCATCACCATCGTGGTCATCGGCATCGTGGTTCTCTTTCTGGGCTGTGGAGAAGGAGAAAAAGGGGACAATGGGAAGCTTGTGTTGCTTCATGTTTCTGCATTGCTGGGAAACTATACTGTGACAAAAATGTATCCAATTGCAAAGCTGAGGCAGGAGGACTACTGTGAGTTCCAGGCTAGCCTGGGCTACAGAAGGATCCCCTGGTTTTGGTGTGTGTATGTGTGTGTATGCATGTGTTTGAATGTCTGTGTATGTGTATGTATGTATGCGTTTGCTGTGTGTATGCATGTATGTATGCATGTGTTTGAATGTTTGTGTGTATGCATGTGTATTTGTGTGTGTGTGTGATATTTCAAATGGGACTCTGACCAAAGTACCAATATCTGTTCTTACATGGGGCTTGCACTGGCCCATTCTAGATCTCTAGTGCCGTGGTCACCAAGCCAAGCCAAGCTAAGCCACTCTCTCATACTCCGTCAGGACATGCCAGAGTCACCACACTCTTTGGGCTAGGCATTCTCACAGAGTCCTTGAGATGAAAACTATTTGTCATGCTGCCTTAAGCCAGTACTTGGGTTTCAGGCCCAGCTAGCAAACAGAAGAGGCAGGGAGGAGCCAGCTTCTCGGAACCTCACAGACTAAACAGTCAGGGGAACCGGGCACCTTGCCTGTAATACACTGGTTAAAGGACTTGCTTGATTCAAGGGAGCATAGGGGTGGCTGGGGATATGGAGAGGTAGAAACTGCTCAGAGACACACAGTCAAGGAGACATTACCTGGAAAGGATGAATCCATTGGCTTTGTGTGGGAGGGAGCAAACCACTCCTGCTGGGCTGGTTCCCCAGGAGGCAAATGACTACAGACAGGCAACGTCAGAGGAAAAGGCGGTTTGTTTGCATTCTGTTTACAGCAGCTGCCATTCTGCTTTGTGATGTCAGAAAACTGACTTGTTGTTTCGGAGGGTTTCCGTGTGTGGAGAGTGGAGAGGGAGCCGGCCTCTCACAGAAAGTTTCGCGGATGTGTGTCAAGGCATCTGTCACACAGCCTAGCTAGCAGGTGGCACCCAGGTTGACCGGTTCAAGAATGAGACTAGCTCAGAGGGCCCTCTTATTTGTCTGGTTTATTCTGCAAGATTCAGCTGCAATGCCAGTCTTCAGGGTGTCTCTTGAAATGAGTCCCTCCAGGGTGTCACTTGAGATGGGTCCCTCCTGCTGCCCCCCCCTCTCTCCCCCAGCACTTGGTTCCTATCCCTGCCTCCAGAACCCATATCTCCCTGTATTTCAACTCCCTGTTATGCAGGCCTGTTGGCTTTCGGTGAACTTCTATGGCTGCTTAGGTCTGTGTCTGGGGCACAGAGAGCACCTCTGTCTGCTGCTCCTGCTGCTGGAGAGAGGGGTAGGAAGAGCCAGTGAGCACACTGGAGCACTGTGTGTGGGCCCTCTCCAGGGCTCAAGTGGAGCTATCACTAGCAAGCTCTGCAGGACCGGGGCTGTGTGAATGACTCTCCCATGGCTCTTCACTCTTTCTTTTGGGGGTGTGAGCCTTTGAGGCTTTCCCACCTGTGTGGTCACTGCTTGCATCTGTCTCCTCTAGCTGGGGCAGCTTGAGGGAGATTTTGGAGAAAAACCACAGCCTGGATGAAGGAGCTTCCTCTCCTTTCTAGGACAGTGTGCCCACCCTCCTTGCCCCAGATACCAGCATGGACACAGCTTATGTTCGCTTCCAGTGTCTGCCATCCCTGCCTGTCCCTGGACTCTTGGTCTGTGCCCACAGAGCTCTGCCTGGCCCCCATGCACATGTTACCTCTGGTGCCCACATTCCTGCAACCCTGTGACCACAACAGGGGACATTACACATTCCTGGCCTATCAGCCAATGGTGTCAAAAAGAACAGAATGTCCTAGGACCTGGCCCAGCCCCCTACTTCACCTGGGCCCCTCCCTCCCAGGCCTGGACAGGGCCAGGTAGGTGGGGTGAGAAGTTCAGGGGGAAGGGGATGGGGAAGAAGGTGGTGGGGCCAGCAGGTGCTCCCAGCTTTGGGGGACCCATTCTCTTTTTCCTCCAGCACCCTGGGTGTGAGGCTGACCCGGGATGACCTTGAGGGACCTCAATCAGAAGGGACCCTGGTTTCTGAAAGTCCACCTAAGTTTTCTTTCCCCTGGCCATCTTGCCTGACAGGAGAGTCCCTTTGGAGCTGGCTTCCTCCTCCTCTTCCTCCATCTTCCCTCAGCTCTTTGCCCAGTCCTCCTCAGTCTGTCTCCCTTTTCTGCCTTCCCTGTTCTCCTGGTTTCCCCACCTACACTCAGCGATCCTCCTTCCGCTTCTGCCTTCCTGGCTTTTGTGTGTAGAATCCTTCCTCTCTGCTCCGGTTTTTCTGAGCCTCACCTGTCTTCTGTCCCTAGTCTCCTTGGCAGTCAGTTCGCCATCAATCCATCTTTAACAGGTACCTGGTTCACCTGTCCCCCAAGAGCCCTCCTCCCTGGAGAGCTCCTAGACCAGACTCCTCCTTCGACCCTCCCTCTGCCCTGCTCACCTTTAATTGAGATGCTAATGAGGCTTCTGTCGCTCCCATCCTTGCCGGTGGCCGACGGGCGGTCTCCGGAGCCAGGCACTGCACCTGTCAGGTGAGAGGGTGGAGAGGCTCGGCTGCCAGATTTAACTGGAAAGGAACCAGTCACAGCCCAGCCACACCTGGGAGCCGGGAGCAGGAGGCAGCTCCGGCCTCCTGCAGCCCGCGGTCCCCGAGGCAGAGAAGGAGGTAGCAGGGAGCTGGAGGCCAGGGCCAGAGAGCCTAGAGAAGAGGACCCAGGAGGAGACAGGGAAGGCAGGGGAGGAAGTGAGGCAGGGTCAGAGAGCCTGGCACACAGAGAGAGACCCAAAGAGAAGCGGGAGTCAGCTGGGCCAAGAGGGCGTGAAAGCCCGAGCGAGTCAAACAGTCTGGGAGGAAAAAAGGGCAAGAGGGAGAGGCGCTAAGCCAGGCAGGGTGCCTGTTGTGGAGACCCAGGGAGGCGCTAGCGGGCAAACGAAGGTGGCCTTCGCTGTGAAGCTCTGTGGTCACTCCAGTGAAGCTCCGTGCTGCCTAGTTGGCCCCAACTCCAGAAGGTCGGCTGGCTCCTGGAGAGGTGAAGGGTGGGAGGACTGAGGAAGAGGGAACTCAGCGTGGGATGCGGGCACCGTCAAGGACAGCCCCATTCTGCCTCCATACTAATGATGCTGGACCACACCAGAGCCCCTGAGCTCAACCTTGACCTAGACCTTGACGTCCCCAACTCACCGAAGGGATCCATGAAGGGCAACAATTTCAAGGAGCAAGACCTTTGTCCTCCTCTGCCCATGCAAGGACTGGGCAAGGGGGACACGCGTGAAGAGCAGGCGCTGGGCCCGGAACCCTCAGCGCCCCGGCAGCCCACCGAGGAGGAGGAGGCACTGATCGAGTTCCACCGCTCCTACCGGGAGCTCTTCCAGTTCTTCTGCAACAATACCACCATCCACGGTGCCATCCGCCTGGTGTGCTCCAAGCACAACCGCATGAAGACGGCCTTCTGGGCAGTGCTGTGGCTCTGCACCTTCGGCATGATGTACTGGCAGTTTGCCTTGCTGTTCGAGGAATACTTCAGCTACCCAGTGAGCCTCAACATCAACCTCAATTCTGACAAGCTGGTCTTCCCCGCTGTCACTGTGTGCACCCTTAATCCTTACAGGTCAGTCTGCCCGGGTCCCGTAGGGAGGGGTGGCTCAGTGCTAGTGCATGGGTTTAGCGTGCACAGGACCCCCGAGTTCTACACTCCGCAGCACAAAAGCAAGCAAGCCGGAGAGCAAACAAAAGTGGTCATGGAGCTGTGAGGCCAGAGAGCTGAGAGGTCAAGGCCTTGCAGGTGCCGTGGAGGTGGATAAGCTCTTTGTGTAGAGGGGATATTTGCTGTGCTGGGGAGTAGGTACCATGGGGGTAGGATGAAGGAGAGTGGAATGGAAACGAGGTCCATCGTCTGCTGTCCCCGAAGTCTCCGGCTGACCTGTGCAGGGGATTGCCACTCAGCTGCCCTACCCGCCTGCCCAGGTCTCTGACCTTTAAGGGCTTTGCTGTGTTCTGAAGTTTTGGGTTTCATCAGTGCTCTTTGCCAGTTTGGGTCTGGAAACTGTGCTGTTACCATGGAGAAGAGAGGCGGGCAGGGCTGGGTGTTGGTACACACATACCATTTTGTCTGCACTCAGCTATGCCACACATTGAAAACGTCCGTCAAGCCAGACTGTGCTAGGCACCCAGCAGAAGAGAATTGTTGCTAATTCAGCGAGCTTTATGGAGGGCCAGGTACTTGACCAGGTCCTGGAGACCGGGAAAAGCTACAACAAGGTGGGAGGGGTAGGCGTGTGAACAAATATAGCAACACACCATGATTAGCACAATAAAAACTCGGAGTTGGTCTGCCTTCAAGGAGTGTAAGCTCTCTCAGGAGGGTTTGAATGAGGGTAAATTTGAGTGAGCACACCCTCAGGAATGTGGGCAATTATGGATGGCTGGGATTGGTCACACGCTGCGGGTGGAGGCTCTCTCAGGTAACCTGTCATGTCCAAAGATGTGTCATGGATTAACAAAGGCTGGGAAGTCCTGTTCTGGAAAGGTAAAACTGTCCCCATATAATGAACATGGTAGGGGTCACTTACTGGAGCTGAACTCGTCAGACCCTTAGAGAATGTCTGCAGCCTCCTGGTGTCTTATCTGTCTTGGAGCAGGGACAGATATTATCCTCCTCATTTTACACGCAGAAAACTGAGGCCAAGAGGCCAAGGCAAGTCAACAGGGTCACCAATCCTGACAGGATCCTGACTTAGCCCATTAGTTTGATGCCCAAACTTCTCTTATTCTTATGAGGCGCCACTTGGAATAAGTGAAGTTGTTCACTTGTTCACCTCCATTTGAAGCCTTGGGATAGCTCCTTCCTTTAGCCTCATCTGTCCTCCAGTTTGTCAGTTCTTTCCCACCCCAGGCCAGGCAAGGCAGGGGATATAACAGGCAGAAGGTGCTGGCAGGGGAGGGGCGGGGCCTGGAAGTAGGCTGCAGGCACTCAATAAATATTTGTGGTCACAAAGATGAGGAGATATGGGGAGGGCTGGGGTGAGTCTGTTGAAGTCTGCATATTTTCTAAGGTTCTGCTGGGTGCATGACCCTGGACAGGCCAGGATAAACCACCGGGGAGTGGACATCACAGTGCCTAGGGGAGCTGAACCGGGAAGCAGCTGTCTGTAGAGCAGAGGGAGGAGAGGAGAACTCAGAAGGGAGGGGAGGGACCTCAAGTATAGGAGGAAACTGAAGACCTACTTAGTACTTGACTCAGTGTTGGGGTATTTTTAAGCACTAAATCCTTAATCCTGCCAAGTCTAGAGAGGTGGGCATTTTATAATCACACCTGTACTATTTCCAGTTTTCGGATGAGGGTAATTGATGTTCACCAAAGTGAAATAATTAGACCCAAAGTTGTAGAGCTAATAACGAAGAGAAATAACAGTAACCATAGAGAATGCATATTTATGTCCCAGATGGTTTTCCAGATGAATCCAAATATGAATGAAATATTATTAAATCAGCCAGGTGTAATGCCACATGCTTTTAAACCTAACACTGTGGAGCCAGAGGCAGGCAGATCTCTTGTGAGCTGTAGGCCTAACTAGTCTATATAGTACCAGGTCAGAGCTATGTAGTGTTGTTAGCTGTCCCCACAAAAATCCAGGCTGAATGAATGTAGGAGGTCCCTGCTCAGTGACCCTGTCCACCTGCTCAGGTGTCTGACCTTTGTAAAAAGAAATATTAAACAATTTAACCCTACAGCAGACTTAGGGAACAGGTACCACTATTCCGTCCATCTGAGAGATGCCCAGTGAGTTAAACTCAGACAGATAGCAGGTGTTAAAACTGGGATGCAAAAATCACTTCCCACCAAGAGCTAGAGCCTCTGAGGTTAGTGGTGAAGTTCCAGAGCAGGCATGTCTTCAAAGCTCCCTCTCACCGACAGCAAGGCTTTCCAAGGTAGGGTAGCTGGTAGGAGCCCAGCAGGAGGAGACTCAGAAAGAAGGGAGCTCCTGGTTAGGAGTGCAGGGGTGGGGAGCCACTGGCCAGTGAGAGGCAGAGGTGGCTGACAAGCCTGCTGCCCTGAGTGTGAATCACAGCCGTTGGCACAGGGAGGGACGGGTGATCTGAGGAGAGAGGAGGAAAGGGTGGAAGGTCCAGTTGCCAAAGAAGGTCGGAGGGGAGCAGAGTCATGCCCGAGTGTCCACCCGACGAGGGACGCAGCCAGCAGAGAATTGTAAAAAGGAGGTCCTGACCGCAGCTCTGTGTGGCTTTCCAGTTTCTAGTCACTCGAAGGAAAGAGCTGTTCGTTGCCACATCCTGGGACACCGAGCCTACCTCGAAGATAGATGGGACTTAGGGCTGAATCCAAGGCAGAATTCAGCCAGGCCTGCTGGCACATGCCAGTAATGCTGGCCCTTAGGGATTAGAGACAGGAGGAGAACTGCAAGTCCAGCGTTAGCTTGTCCCTGGGTGTGACTTGAGTTTGAGGTTGGATAGGCTACATCAGACCCTGTGCCAACAACAGATAAAACCAGGGAAGAACGCAGAGCCTTGGGACAGTGATGCTCAGGGGTCTTATGTTGTCTGCAGAGCAAGGGCCCAGCAGCGCAGTGGGACTGAATAAAGGGAGGGCCATTTCCTCAGAGAGCCACAGGAGGTGTGGCTCTGAGCTGGATGGAAAGCCACCCTTGACCTGCACTCTCATTTCAGTCTGGAGGCCAGGCTGTACTCAGTGTCTGGCAGGGAGAAACCGGACTGAGGGCTGAGAGCCCGGGCTGGCCAGTGGTCAGGTCCTCCTTTCTCAGGCAGTCCGGTGCTGGGGTCGGGATGGTACAGAGCAAGAGTTCAGGCAAAGTTGTGTGTGTGTGGCTGTGTACGCGTGGGTGCGCATGTGTAAGTCCGTGGAAGAGGACTTTCGGGAGCCAGTCTTCTTCCTTTACCTGGGTTCTGTTCTGGGAGCTGAATTCAGGCTCCTCTGCTCGCTCGTCAGCAAGCGTTTTTACCTACAGAGCCATCTCAGCTCCCTGAATAAGAAGGGCAGATGGCAAAACTGAGGCTTCCAAGGACCTAAGAGCAAAGAGAAATAAAAAGCCACCGGCTGATGAGAGGCCTCAGAATCAAAATCTGGGTCTCTCCTGGTTCCTTTTGTTACAACTTCGAGGTCGCACGGTAGATAAGTGACAGTCGGCACTCCCCTGTGATGGCACGTATCTCTAATAACGAATGCTCATGATAATAAAACACCAGCTGCAGTCACATGGGACACACTCTCCCAAGAGTGAGGTGTAGCCCTTTCATATATTGTTAGGCTGCTGGGAAGCAGGAACTCTTTGCCGTCTATGTGAGGTTCATATTTCAATGACAAGGTGGATATCTCATTGTATTGCAAAGGAAAACGTTTTGTTTTTTAAAAATACTTCTTTTAGATTTATCTATTTTATGTATATGAATACACTGTAGCTGTCTTCAGACACATGAGAAATGGGCATCAGATCCCATTAGAGGTGGTTGTGAGCCACCATGTAGGTGCTAGGAATTGAACTTAGGTCCTCTGGAAGAGCAGCCAGTGCTCTCAGCTGCTGAGCCATCTCTTCTGCCCAGAAAAAAAAAAAAAAAAAAAGTTTTACAGCATGAGTTGTGATTTATTTTGGGGACTGGCTCTCCATAAAATGTCTTAGGTCACTAGGGGTCACAGTCTACATGGCCTGGGCCAGCTCGTTAAAATGTGGACTTCTAAACTGGGAAGGGATGGCACACCTTTAATCCCAGCACTCAGGAGGCAGAGGCGGGCAGAGCTTTGTGAGTTTGAGGCCTGCCCTGTCTATAAAGCAGGTTCCAGGACAGCCAGGACTACACAGAGAAACTGTCTCAAAAAAAAAAAAAAAAAAAAGTAGAATTCTACATAGCATCGTCCTGGCAGCCTAAGAGAGACTGCGGCAAGGGTTTGTTGTCACTAATTCTTCCTAAAGAAATAATGAATCCTGCTTAAAGTCAACAGTGGTTGCCCTGAGCACAGCCTGCCCAGAGGCAGTAACAGTCCTGTCAGAGGACCCAGAACTCAGCACAGCCCTGTGTCTCAGCACGCTGTCCACACTCAACACCTGCCTG
Source organism: Mus pahari (assembly GCF_900095145.1). Classification (NCBI taxonomy): domain Eukaryota; kingdom Metazoa; phylum Chordata; class Mammalia; order Rodentia; family Muridae; genus Mus; species Mus pahari. The sequence goes on from NC_034591.1 coordinate 140,445,216, forward strand.
TCTCAACAGCTCAGGAGAACCTTTGGCTCTTGAATTGCCATCCCTGGGACAGACCACCATGTGAGCTCAGAACCCACGAAAGAGATCCAGATAGGGGCTACTTGTCAGGTACATGTGAGTGTACCGTGATACGCGCTGAAGCTGTAAGGTCTATGTGTGTGCCCCATTAGCACTGCTCAAAGCGGCTTAGGAGGGAAAGGGCCGGGAAACTGATCCGAGAGGAGTGTGGCCTGGATGAAGCAGAGAGGGGGGCCGAGCACACAGGTACACACTGGCAAGGAAAGACTGGTTTCTTTTCTGTTCTCAGCACCACCTGACATTCCTGAATGCTGGCTGAGAGTGTCCCAGAGGTCCCTGAGTGGATGTTAGGAGCCCATCCCGTATATCAAGGATGGAGGAGTAGACACAGAGGGAAACATATGTATGTCAGCCCCCAAACTTCTTCTTTTTTTTTTTTTTTTTGGTTTTTCGAGACAGGGTTTCTCTGTGTAGCCCTGGCTGTCCTAGAACTCACTTTGTAGACCAGGCTGGCCTCAAACTCAGAAATCCACCTGCCTCCGCCTCCCGAATGCTGGGATTAAAGGCGTGTGCCACCACGCCCGGCAGCCCCCAAACTTCTTAGGATTCCTGTATCCTGCCAGCCTGTCTTACACAGAGGAGAGTCAGAGGGGAGGCTATCTTCAGAGAGAGGATGCTGGTAGCCAATTTCAAGCAGTCCTTAGCCTTAGCCAGGAGTAGTGGAAGAACAAAAACTACGGAGTCCAACAAGCCTGGCTTCAAAGCTATCCAAAGCTCAGTGTTCCCAGGTGAGTGACCCTAGGGTATTTGTCTAGTGTCACTACTTCGCTATCCTGAGTTGTGGAATAAGACAGTGAGGCCTGATGGAGTTGGATTGGGGCTGGGAATCACCCACCTCCCACAGGTGGTTTGCCTGCCAGACAGCCAGGGGCGAGGGCAGTGAGCATGGCTGAGGAAGGAAGTCAAGGCCGCATGGGGTGGACCATCTTGCTAGCATCCCATCCAAGGAGTCTTGACCCTTTGTTTACCTCCTGGTCCTGGGACAAGACCCGAGTGTTGTACTGTGATTTGTTTAGAGGTCCGGGCTCTGAATCCTGTCAGACAAAAGCAGAGAAGTGTCCTTGGGGTGAGAAAGATCCTGCTTGGAACCCGACTTCTGCAGGGACCAAGGGTTGGGAGACCAGACAGGTGACAGTGTGTTCAGGGATGACATAGTCTCAGTAGGGAAGAGTGATGAAGGCAGAGAGGTAGCAATGTGGTGGTGGTGGTGGGGAATAGGGAGATGACAGTAGTGACCGTGTCATAGAAATGATCCCAGCAGAGCTGGGGATCTGGATTCTTCCTGTATGACCTTGAGAAAGTTGAAGTGGCACTTTTCTGGGCACCCGGCTCCTATCTGTGTCTCCCTGAGCCTGACCATCTTTACTTAGTATGCCCGAGCAGTTCCTAATTTCATCTTCCCAGAACTTTGTGTGGCAGGCTGACCTCGTGCTGTGTCCATTCTACAGAAGGGTAAGGGTTGGATGCCTTACCCAGCATTACATAGCTGGGCACCAGAGTGCCCTTCCAGCAGGGGGCAGTGTCGGTGAGCTCTAGTAGTCTTCCTGGGACAGAGGAGAGGACACTGAAAAGTGGGAGCACATTCTGACTCATGTCCTGGCCACATTGTCTTGGGAAAGGGGATGACAAGGGTATTAGCCCAGATTGTTGAGCAGTAGATGTAATGGATGTACCTGGCTCCTCAGAAGGGCTCATACGAGCTGGCATGGCCACTCGTGAGACTAGTACCGCTCAGTCTCTCAGAAGCCCGTGGGCACACACCCTGGACCTGAGCTCTGTTTTCTTCAGTGAGGGAATGAGGGCTGGCTACAAAGAGGGAATGCCTAGGGTACAGCCAGCTGGGTTTTCAGGACGAAAGTAGAGCTCAAAGGAGAGGATCCTGAAGCTCTGAACTGGACAGTGGGATGTTGGGACCATGCAGGAGATTTTAAATAACCTTGGGCTGTAGGTGTGGCTCAGTGGTGGAGGCTGGAGGAAGGGCCTAGCATTGTAAGGCCCCGGTGCTTGTGTCAGACCCCAGATGCACTAACCCCACATCTCTGGCAATAGCATGCTTCCCTAGTGCCCAAAGTTTGATTTGTAGGCCTGGTTGGCCTGGAACTCGCAGAGACCCTCATGCCTCTGCCTCCCAAGTGCTGAGATTAAAGTGTGTGCCACCACACCTGACTCTTGACTTTTTCTCTAAGTGACATTTAATAGTTAAGATATTGGGCATTTCTAGCTAATTCCTTGTGAGAGAGAGAGAGAGAGAGAGAGAGTGTGTGTGTGTGTGTGTGTGTGTGTGTGTGTGTGTGTGTGTGTGTTATTTTTTGAGACAAGGTCTCACTATATAGCCCTGGCTGATCTGGAAATTGCTGTGTATATCAGGCTGGCTTAGAACTCACAAAGATCTGCCTGCCTCTGCCTCCCCAATGCTAGGATTAAAGATGTATACCACCATGTTGGGCATAGAAAATGTTTTTAAATTATTATTATTAATGTATGTATGTCTTTGCACCAAGTCCATGCCATGCCCATGGAAGCCAAAAGAGGTTGAATCCTGGGACTGGAGAGATGGCTCAGTGGTTAAGAGTACTGACTGCTCTCCCAGAGGCCCTGAGTTAAATTCCCAGCAACTACATGGTGGCTCCCAACGATCTGTAATGTGATCCAGTGTCCTCTTCTGATGTGTCTGAAGACAGCAACAATGTACTCATATAAAATAAATAAATAAATCCTTTTAAAAAAGAGAAAGAGAATGAATCCCCCAGAACTGAAGTTATAGACAGCCGTGAGCTACCTTATAGGTGCTGAGAATTGAACCCAATCCCTCCAAATCCCCTTTATAGTAAATATTAAACTTAGGTAGTATAAGCCCCTCCCCCCCCAGCTTTTTTTCTTTTCCACAACCGTTTTGGACCCCGAGGGTTCTTTGCAAACAGGTGTTGTGGAGGCATGTACCTGTAAGCTCAGCTGCTCGTGAGACTAAGGCAGGAAGGGTTCAAGATTGAGGTCAGACTGAGCTTCATGGAAACTCTTTGCATTCCATAGAAAACTCAGAAGCACCTGTCACCTCCTTTAAGGATGTTTGCTGAATTTGGGATCCAAATTGTATGTGATCTGAAAATCAGGCTGGGAGAAATGAGATAAGAGCTGCTGTGTGATCTCGTATGCTTGGGCCTCCGGCAGGGTTCCAGTGTGCTCTGTGGAATAAGTCTTGCCTATATTAAATTTAGGAGAAGATCTGATAAATATAAGGTTTACTCTTGATTATATGTTCATGAGGAGATCTCTGTGTGTGAGCCACATGTGTGAATGTGGCTGGAAGCCAGAGGTGGGAGTCCGATTTCCCTGGGATTGAAGTTACAGGGTTGTGAGTACTCCGATGTGGGCGCTGAGAAATGAACCTGGGTTCTCTGGAAGAGCATCACGTGTTCTCAATGGCATGCCTTCTCTCCAGCCCCTGTGTAGTGTTATTGAAAATATTTTCCATTTGTTGCTAGTATCTAGAAATGCAGCTAGTATTTGTGCGTTGGATTTGCATCTTGCAGCCTGATTTTAATTTATCGTCTCGGCTTTGTTTCTTAGACCATAACTCTTTAAGGATGTCCATCGTGCAGATGGTAATACAGCCAGTATTGAGAATGAAAACTGTAAGGATTTATATGGAATCGTGTTTGGGTGGGTCCCTTCCAAATCTCATTAAAATGTAGCCTCTGAAGAAGCGGCAAAGGTGGGAACGTCACCTGTTATTTTCAGAGCGGTGCAGGGATTTTCTGAAAGTGCAGTTACCGGAGCAGCCTCGATTTGAAGGCACAGGTAGCAGGCATTCCCAAAGGCTACCCTCCCCAAAGGAGATCGGGCAGGGCGACCTGAGCTAAGAGAACAGACTCTTTTTGACCTGTTCAAATACAACTCCTACACTCTACACTACCCAGCCGACAGCCCTGGAGCTCTCACAGGGATCACTGAGCCCCTCGGTGTTTATGGAGAACACCGCGGCCCTTCGAGGCCCTTCGAGGCCAGGGATTCGGCGGACCGCCCCTGGACCGACCTCCTCCCCATCGGTTTTTTCAGATACACTGAAATTAAAGAGGAGCTGGAAGAGCTGGACCGCATCACGGAGCAGACGCTTTTTGACCTGTACAAATACAACTCTTCCTACACTCGCCAGGCTGGGGCCCACCGCCGCAGCACCCGCGACCTCCGGGGTGCTCTCCCACACCCCCTGCAGCGCCTGCGCACACCACCTCCGCCCTACCCCTCCCTCTTGGCGCGCAGCGCGTCTTCCAGTGTACGCGACAACAACCCCCAAGTGGACAGGAAGGACTGGAAAATCGGCTTCCAACTGGTAAGCCCCGCCCCTCGGTCCAGGGCCCGCCCACGAGCTTGCTCCGTCCCTTGGACCTCCTACTCCTTCAAACTGAAAGGCCTGATGGACTTTCCAGAGGGTAACACAATACTTGAATGAATGAATGAATGAATGAATGAATGAATGAATGAATGAATGAATAGCAGAGGATAAATGGCGAGAAGTGAAATCTGTTGCAGAAAATACACTTTTCTGAATTCTAGTACCTATTGATGGGACTCAGTTGAGACCCTCCTGTGAAGAACTGAAGTTCTTCAAGCCTGTAACAGAGGGTAAGTAAATGAGACACTTAGACAGTAAAAGGAGATGTGTGTGTGTGTGTGTGTGTGTGTGTATGTGTAACCCAGGTCCTTGCCAGTACTTGGCAAGGGCTCTTCGGCTGAGCTTCATCCCTACATCCTAAACATGTAGACTAAAAAGGATGGGTAGGAGGAAATAGGACAGAGGCTCATCTAATAAAGGAGAAAGGGAGAAAGGGAGGCCCCGGTGGGTGAGATGGGCCACACCACCACAGCACAGGGAAGTTCTAGGATCACCTCTGTTGTGGGAACAAAAGTCTGATCCCAGAACCAGTGAAAGGGGAGAATTCTTGCTTCTTCCTGCCTGGTTGCATAAGTAATTACAGTGAGGGGTCTCTGCCTGCCACTACCTCAATCCCTCGGTCCTCTGGCCACCTCTCCTAGGGGCTTCTAGGGAAGTGTTTCTTCCCTTCTGTTCTACCCACACCCTGTTCCCTATACCCACCTGCCCATCAGCCCTCAGAACACCTCAGCTCTCAGTCCTTGACCTTGGCAGCTCTCTGATGTGCACTGACACTCCCGTCTCTGTGCAGTGCAACCAGAACAAATCAGACTGCTTCTACCAGACGTACTCATCCGGGGTGGATGCTGTGAGGGAGTGGTATCGCTTCCATTACATCAACATTTTGTCCAGACTGCCGGACACCTCGCCCGCTCTAGAGGAAGAAGCCTTGGGCAGCTTCATCTTCACCTGTCGCTTCAACCAGGCCCCCTGCAATCAGGCGTGAGTAGGCCCCCTTGCTGGCTCCATTGTTCCTCAGAATCTCCTCTCCTGGGTCCTCCTGAGGGCTCAGGAAGTTCTCGGTGGTTAGGTGAGGAAATGATCTAATGCAGGTGCCCAAGCCTGTGCCCAGCATGTCGCCTGTAGACAGGAGCGTGGTAAGATCCATGGATTGGCAGGTCCCAACCTGAGTTCTTACTACGGTTCCGTCCCTTCCTGGTCTGGTGACTCCTCCATTTCACATTGGTCTTCAGAGTCTTTTCTTTGTAAAATGGACACAAATCCAAACACAAGAAAGAAGGTTTATTCAGTAAATATTTCTGGCTGTGTGGACCATGTGCCAGACTCTGTTGTAGGCATCTGGGATGTATTACAGGAAAAAATATGCTCAATCCTTGCCTGATTGGCATTTTTTACTAAAGTGATGAGGACCAGGATGCTAATACCCATCTTAAGAGTCGAGTCACATGTGTGAGATGACAAATGTGAGGTCACTTTATACACTCTAGAGCATGGGGGGGGGGGTGTCAGTCATCTTGCACCCAAACAGGTGAAGGAAGCGACATGCCCAGAGGCTCAGGCTGGCCTAAGGATTCTCCACAGCCCACTCTCCTTCAGGGATAATTTCTGTTAGGACCCCTGTCATAGCGTCCATCTAAAGAGGTCACAGCCACCAGCTCAGGCCCTCTAAGAGCTGATACCAGGGGGAAGTGAGGGGCTTCCTTCTCCCTTCTGTAGCCACTGGCTGCATATTCTTGCTTTCTCCTCCACCTTTGATCCTCGGGTTTTCAAGAGCCACCTTCTTGCTTCTGGCTGGCTGGAGGATGGCCCTGAGGCAGTGTCTCTACAGGGGACCCTTCCCTCCAGTGTCACCTGAGAGTGGCAGCAGGATCAGGTGTCACCTGCTTCTCTGGCTTCACACTCTGTGTGCTCACATGCCCATCCCATGGCTTGGCCCTGCCTGCAATCTTTGTTTGGGGATAAACAGTCACAGCTGGGAAGCAAGGCAGCTAAGCCTGGGCCAGCTGCACCTGTCCTGTTGCCAAGCCTCCCTGTCACCTCCCACCTGGAGTTTTTGTCCCTTTGTCCACTCCAAGCCCTTGCCTCCCTTGCTCACAAGTCCACCGCTCATCTTAGTCTTGGCATGCAGGTCCCGTCCTCAGCTTGTCATCTTCTCCTTTCCACCGCTCATCTTAGTCTTGGCATGCAGGTCCTGTCCTCAGCTCGTCATCTTCTCCTTTCCCATGAGGACTTTTGGGACAGCTCTGTAAACTGTCTAACTTTCTGCCCCCAACTTCTCCCTTCATTCTTCACAGGAAGTCTTTGTCCATTTCTGTTGCTATAACAGAATACTACAGACTGGTTGGTATATGAAAAAAAATGAAGTTCATTCTTATAGTACTAGGGGTTGAAAAGCCCAAGATCCTGGTGCCGGAACCTGGTGACGGCTCCCACAGGGTAACACAGCAGAAAGGGGAAGGGAAAGTAAGCCTGTGAAAGAGGGTCAGGAAGGGCGGGCCGACCCAGCAAAGGGCCATGTGTTCATAGCTAACCCTCTCAGGACTCCGTGGTAGCGTGATGGATGCGCTCATGAGGACTCGCTCCATGGTCCTGTCTCTTCCTGTTGGATCCCATCTCCAACATATTGGGATGTAATTTTCCAACCCGAGAATTGAGAGGCACATTTGAAATGTAGCAGGGAGCTTAAGTTTGTGATGTTAACTATTCCAGTCAGTCCTAGTCAAAGTCCTCCGAAGTAGGAACCGGAGAGACTCAGCAGGCTCAGACTAAGCATGGCTGTTCTTGCAGAGAACCCGGGTTCCGTTCCTAGCACCCATATGCGGCTCACAATTGTCCTTAACTCCGGATCCATGGGATCCGACACCCTTTTCTGGCCTCCAGAGGTGCCAGGCATGCTCGTGGAACACAGATGTGCAAGCGGGCAGAGCACTCACACACATACAATCAATATAATAAAATCCTCTGCAGTCTCCTGTGGCTTGCTGAGTCTAACTGCATTTTCCTAGCATGGCCTCCTGGACACCCCCCTTCATGACTTCCTGGACCCCCCCTTCATGGCCTCCTGGACCCCCACTTCATGGCCTCCTGGACACCCCTCCTTCATGGCCTCCTGACCCCCCCCCCCACTTCAGGGCCTCCTGGAGCCCCACTTCATGGCTTCCTGGGCCCTCCCCTCTCCCTTCGTGGTCTCCTGGACCCTCCCCTTCTCCTTCCTCTTCTCTTTTGGATTTCTTTCTCCTTTTGTTTTTTTGTTCTGAAGATCAAAGCCAGAGCCCACAACATGCAAGCAAGTGCTCCATCCCTGAGCTCTGTCCTCAGACATAATCTTCTCCTTAATGACACATAGTAAAAGTCTTCCCTTTCATATGTACACTTTAGTGGTTTTTAAATATGTTTAGAGTTGTGCAACTACTGTCATTATCTAATTTTAGAACATTTTTTTCACCCACCCTCAAGGAACCCATTTACTTCTTAGCAGTTCCCTATTCCATCCCTTTCAAGCCCTGGGAACCACTAATCTGCCTTCTTGTCTCAATGGACTGTTCTTTGTGGGGACTTCACACGAGGGCTAGGGATGTAGTTCAGTGGTGGATTGATCGTCTAACATTTATTAGGTTCTGGGATGGATATACACACACACACACACATATATACACACACAATACATGTATACATACACACATGCATGTATACATACACACATGTATATACACACATGTATATATATGTATGTATATAGGTATATACATGTGTGTATACATATGTATATGTGGGTATATATATATATATATATATATATATGGTATCTTTTGTGACTGGTGGCTTCTTTCACTTAGCATATGTTTTCCAGGCTTATCTGTGCTGACACATGTCAGAACTCACGTATGAGCAGTTAACACTGGGCTGTGTTATACAGACACACCACAGCTTTCTGACATGAGCATGCCTCTCTTTGGCCTTTAAGAAGGGCACTGCTATGGATGTGCCCGAGTAAGGTTTTATACTGGTAATGTTTTGGTTTTGCTTGCAATGCACCCAGAGTTCAGTGCTGGGTCACAGAGCTGTTTAGCATTTTAGAGGCTGCTGGACTCTGCCCAGGGATACAGGTCTTTATGTTCCCAGCAGCAACCCTGAGGGATCTACATTTTCTACATCCTCTGCTTGTTATTGTCTACCTTAAAAACAAACAAGCAAGCAGACAAAACTACCTTTACTTGCTTGTATTTGTGTATGTGAATGGGTAGAAGACAATTTTCGGGAGTCGGTTTTCTCAACCATTAGGGCTGCAGGTTTGGTGGCAAGCGCCTTTACCAGCTGAGCCATCTCACCTGTCTTTATCCCTTTAGGCAATGTAACCAACCTCTACCACCTTAGTGGAAAGCTAGTACAGTTCACTAAGTACTAATGCTTTAACTTAGTCCTCAGTTCTCTGTCCCACCTGTTTCTGTTTCTTCATTTGACAGAGGAGAGGAAAGACCTTGCTTGGCTTTCTTTCTAGTGTTTGCTACAGTTAGCATTTACTCATAAGGAGCTGCTCTCTAGGGCCCCTTTTTGGACAAGGGCTCACTCTTATCCCATGCTAATCTGGAACTCACTATGTAGCATGTAGCTCCACGTAGACTCATTCTGGCAACAATGCTCTTGTACCAACCTTCTGAGTGCTAGATTACAGGAGCTCATCACCATGCCTAGATGAGACTTTCTTTTTATTATTATTATTATTACATTTCTGCACACACACACACACGTACACACATACATGCTGTGGTGTACTTGTAGAGGTCAGAGGACCTGTGGAAGTCAGTTCTGTCCTTCTGCAATGTGGATCCTGGGGAATGAATTCAGGTTGTCAGTCTTGGCAGCAAGCACCTCTGCCTGCTGAGCCATCTTGCTCAAGGCTTTACTCTTAACCACTACATGATTTGGCTTCTCAATGGATGGTGTCCTAATGTGTTTAATGCACATTTCCTTGTATGTGCATTTACAAAGTTTGTATTTTATCTACATAAGTGATCTTGCGTGTTATAGGTCTTATTTAATCTTCTTCTAAAATACAAAATAAAACCTTCCTAAACTCGGTATTTAAGATCCACCACAGTGTGCCCTTCCCCTCTCCCAGTGAGTGGGGATCAGTGGCCCTTTAAGATAGGGCTTTGCTCTCCACATCCAGCCCACCTCTAGAAATGCTGGCTTTCCGGTACAGCCTAACATGAGCCTCAGTGTTCCGTGCCCTATGCCTGCCCTTGGTTTTCAAAGCCAGTAGACCGTCCTGGATCTTCTAGATTTGCTCTCCTCATTTTAGAGAGGAAGAGGGTGACCTTGGGAAATGGGACCAGTTCAAAGCCACATGAGCAAAGCCACACCCACCTCTGGCCATCGTCCCCTCTCACTCCTCTACTGGTCACAGGCCAGAGCCTCATTTTCCTCCTGTCTGGTTCCCACTGCTATCTCCCACTTGGCAGGAAGTAGAGCACTGGTCCCCCCCCCCCACACACACATAGTTCTTAGAGCCTGTGATTTGCTGTCCATCTGTCTTTCTGCTGTGGTAGCATGGCTGTGTGGTTTCCTCTGGACTCCCAAGCCTGTTAGAGTCAGGCTGTTATCACTGGACCTGTTAATCTGGTGCACAGAGGCCTGTGGAGAACGCTTGGCTTCATTCCACCCTGTGCTCTGAACTTCCTCCCTTCAGCCCCACGCTCACTGAACCATTTGTTCCCTCTTCTATGCTGATTTCCTCCATCTCTCCATTTCCCTCGTCGATGCACTGAGAGCCAAGATTTAGATGCTGAGCATTTAAATTAAGATTGAGATGTAAGTTAAGAGAATTGCACAAGTCTTAGTATAATGTTAGAGGACACAAGGAAGCAAGCAGTGAGGTCAGAGGAGAAGCCGGTCTAACAGATAGATGCCTGGGTCTGAATCCCAGGTCCATCACCACTGTCCCTGCGGCCTGGGATCCCCGCTGACTGGGAGAGGAGAAGGGCACAGTGCAGGGGAGTCTCATCATGGAAGGCGTATGGCACATGGTGTCAGCAGACCCAGTGGAGCATCATAGATGGATCTTAAAAACAGAGCTTAGGACGGTTTGGTTTTGGTTTTTTTAGAAGAAGATAAAATAAGAACTCTAACACACAAGATCACATATGTAAATCCCAGGCCTGCCATTACTGTCTGTGTGGTCTTGTAGGACGCAGAATGGGACCGTTGGCTGGGGTGACAAAGCGCAGCTCTACTTCCCAGTGCTGTGCAGGCACACTGGAGGTGACAGGAAACTGATGCTCCTGAGGCCCAGAGGGGAATTTCCTCTGCCTCACCTCATGTTCTGCTGAACTCCTGTACTCCCCTCTCTGATCCTGTTATCCTGGTTCCCTTGCCTACTAAGGAATTACTCTCAGTTCCACCACCCCATGTATGGGAACTGCTACACTTTCAACAACAAGAACAACTCCAATCTCTGGATGTCTTCCATGCCTGGAGTCAACAATGGTGAGCAGCTCCCGTCCCCATGATGCCCTTCCCACTGACCTGCCTCACCCATCCTTACCTACCTCAGCCTTACATTCAGAGATGCTGGGGACCTTCTGGGTCTCACCTTGATATGCCTCTCGCCATTCTGGAAAGGTCTGCTCTGCCCTTTCTCCCCAGAGTCCTCCATAGTCCATTCTAGGCATGGAAGGGATTCTATCCTTTAAGCTAGCCCAGAAACCAGCTCTGGGTTGCCATGCCCACCTGAGGGGGTTACTGGCCTTGTTCCACCTGGAGACAGAAGGTAAGATTCTGGGTCTCCATCCCCAACTCTTTTCCTGCTGCATCCCCAGGTTTGTCCCTGACACTGCGCACAGAGCAGAATGACTTCATCCCCCTGCTGTCCACAGTGACGGGGGCCAGGGTGATGGTGCACGGTCAGGATGAGCCTGCTTTTATGGATGATGGTGGCTTCAACTTGAGGCCTGGTGTGGAAACCTCCATCAGCATGAGAAAGGTAAGGATGCTCTGATTGGGAACCTGGGAGGAGAACCCCACAGGAGGGAGAGGAAGACTTGGGAAATGGGAGGTAGATTTGACTGCCAGGAGACTGAGGGGAGGTCACGTGAGTCGTCTCCAGGATGTGGAGGTCTCTGGGAGAAGAACAGGATGGAGGGGCTAGCCAAGGGGCCCCTGGAAAGCAAGGTTTTGAGAAGAACTCAGGTGCTAAGAAAGGTTCAGGGGGTCCTTAGGATTTCAGAGGGTTCTGTAAACCCACGCACGGCCTTGAAAGTGGTGCATGGAGTGGTGTTGAACTTGGGAATGAGGGAAGACGGAAAAGCCTCTCTGACTCCTCACCTGTGATCAATGGATGTGCAATGGTTCACAGGAAGCCCTGGACAGCCTCGGAGGCAACTACGGAGACTGCACTGAGAATGGCAGCGATGTCCCCGTCAAGAACCTTTACCCCTCCAAGTACACGCAGCAGGTATGCAGAGCTTGTCACAGCCATTCCTGGGACTGCACGCCAGTCAGCTGGGCAGAGGGAAGGAGAAGAAGTAGTCTGGGAGTGGTAGAAAGGGCTGCGGTGTGCAGCGGTGAGGAGGGAAGGGTTGGGCCAGACCTGAAGCCTCTTGCCTCTCCCCTCTCCTCCAGGTGTGCATTCACTCCTGCTTCCAGGAGAACATGATCAAGAAGTGTGGCTGTGCCTACATCTTCTACCCTAAGCCCAAGGGCGTAGAGTTCTGTGACTACCGAAAGCAGAGCTCCTGGGGTGAGTGAGCCCCTGCCCTGTCTGGAACTCACCTCCTCTTCCCTAGGTGTCTGGCTCTCAGAGGCCTTGTCTGGGGTGCCGCACTCCCACCTGGCCTCCACTTGCTTTTTGTGCCCTCAGCCCTTGCCTCTGTCTCCCCTGCTCCCTCCCTTCCTGTCTTTGGCTTTTGTGTGTTAGCGAAAGAATTGTCCTGTTTAAAAATATCCTACAGCAGAAGGAAGGAAGTGTGTATATGTTGGTATGTGTGTGTGTGCAAGTGCGTGTGTGAGGTGTCCTGAGTGTGCCTACATCTTCTTTGAGTGCTCAGCAGGGCTGGCTCCTGGGAGAGTGATGAGCAGCCATCATCTCACTAGTGCCCAGGTAGAACTCATTATAAGTGCTGTGTTTCTGCCGTGTCTCTCTGTGTTCTACGACTGTAGGAAGTATCCTTTCGGTATTCTAGGCATGCAATTTGTGAATTAAAACACCAACCTTCCTCTCTCTTTCCTTGGTCCTTCTTCCCTGCACTCATGTGTGTGTGTGTGTGTGTGTGTGTGTGTCAGTGTGTGTATATGTATGCATTTATGTGTGTCAGTGTGTGTGTATATGTGTATATGCATGTATGTGTGTATATGTATGCATATATGTGTGTTGTGTATCAGTGTGTGTATGTATGTCAGTGTGTGTATGTGTGTATATGTGTATATGTATATGTATGTGTGTATATGTATATGTGCATGTGTTGGTGTGTATGTCACTGTGTGTGTATGTGTGTTGTGTGTATATGTGTATATGTGTGTTGTATGTATGTATATGTATGTCAGTATGTATGTATGTGTATGTGTGTGTGTATTTGTGTGTATATGTGTGTATGTTTATATGTGTGTATGTGTGTATGCATGTGTGTGTGCATGTGTGTATGCATGTGTATATATGTGTATATGTGTGTATACATGTGTGTATGCATGTGTGTGAATGTGTGTGCATGTGTGTGAATGCATATGTGTGTATGCATGTGTGTGCATGTGTGTATATGTGTGTGTGTAAATGTGTGAATGTGTGTGCATTTGTGTATATACATGTGTGTATATGTGTATATGTATGTGTGCATGTGTGTATACATGTGTGTATGCATGTGTGTGTGACTATGTATGTGCATGTGTGTGAATGCATATGTGTGTATGCATGTGTGTGTATGTGTGTATATATGTGTATGTGTGAATGTGTGTGAATGTGTGTGTATGCATGTGTGTTGAATCATATGAGTTGTAGGTTGGACTCTGTTGAAGCTCAGGAGCTTTACCCACTGAGCCATCTCTCCCCCAGGGATTCAGTTTGTAAATCAAATGTTAGAAAATGTTTTTCCCTGGAGCAGGGCACACAAAACAAGCCGGAGAGCCCTGGCACGTCCTGCTTATCCGGCCATTGTCCTGAACACGCCCGTTTCCTTTCTGCTGTGGCACAGCTACCTGAGGCCGCTGGGAGAAAACTACCCTAACAGGAAACTATGGGATTGCAGGCGCTGTCTGCACAGACTCTGTCCTTCAGAGCCTCCTCTCAGGGCTTTACACACTCAGCCCTCTACCAGGGTGAGAGAGGGAGGAAGTGGGCCATTGGCAAGGGGGCAAGGCACCAGACACCAAGGACACAGAAAGACCTCTGTGGAGTTGTGTCACCTCTGCCCCAGTCCCATCTGTCTGTGCTATCTGCCTCCTTTCTTGCTTGGCCCACTCTGACAGGCCTTGTCGCCTGTCACTGCTCTTGTCAGGGCAGCCCCTCCCTCTGCCCTCTGCCTCCTGCCCCCTGTCCACTGCCCCATGCTACCTGCCCACTGCCTCCTTTCCCCTGCCTCCTGCCTCCTGCCTCCTGCCCCCTGCCCCCTGCCTCATTCCTCCTGCCCCCAGCCTTGGAGGATCACAGAATGTCAGAACTCAGAGGCCACTTGGTGTCACCTTTGCTTGGATGGGCAGACAGAATCCTGGAGGGGAGGGGAGACAGGGCAGCCGAGGTGCTGGCTTGGCGACAGTTCCCCTCTTCTCCTCCCTGCTCTTCAACAATTCTAAGTTCTTTTTTATGTTCATGCATTTACTCAAACAGGGTCTCACTACAGAGCTCTGGCTGTCTTGGAACTTACTGTGTAGGCCAGGTTGGCCTCAAACTCACAGAGATCCTCCTGCCTCTGCCTTCCAAGTGCTGGGATTAAAAGTGTGGGCCGCTGTGCCTGGCCTGCTTTCTGAGTTCTTGTGGCTTTGGAAATCTGAGAGAAACTGCAGGTGTGGGGGGAATGAGGTAGAGCTAAGAGCAGCGTGCCGCCCTTTCCAGACCTTCTCCCCAGAGAAGCCAACCCCTCAGGCTGCTTCCCACCAAGTCCAGCATGGCGGGGAGAGGGTGGGGTCAGAAATGGAGGACTTGTGTGTACCACGGCAGACCTCCCAGTCTCTCTCTCTCTCTGTCTCTCTCTGTCTGTCTCGCTCTGTGTCTGTCTCTGTCACACACACACACACACACACACACACACACACACACACTTCCATGCACACACCTACACTATAACAAATAGTATTTTTTAAGTTTTTCCCTGTAGCTCCCCAATGCCCTTAGACCCCATGGGCCCTTTCTTCCCCTTCTCATGTGTCTTACTGAGACGATTTGGATCTTACAGACCTCACTCACTTAAATTGGATGGTTTTAATTAAATATACTTGTAGTTTTGGTGTTGGGCTTTTAATCTGGTCTCATTCTGGTCTCATAGTCACTGTCTATTTGAGAATTTTATAAATCACTCCCCAAAGAAACTTTGTACCTATGCGTAGTCCCCCAGGTGTTCCATGCCCCACGGCCAGCTGCTGAGCAACCACGAGTCCCTGTGCTGAAGGAAGGGTTCATGTAGAGGAGTCATCCCTGTGCTGAACGGTTCATGTAGACAGAGCCCTGAGCTGATGGCCTTTCTTACTGCCTTCCTTAACTTCACAGTGTTTCCCAGGTCCACCCATGTTATAACACATCGACACTTACTCCCTGTTCCGACTGAGCAGTATCCTGTTGTGTAGATATACAACTTTCACTTGTTGAGGTGGAATCTCATAGCCCAGGCTTGCTTCAAACTTACTGCAGTCCTCCCTCCTGGGGCCCATGAGTGCTGGGATTCCTATGGTGTCCTGCTGTGTCCGGCTCTGTTCTACACATTTTTATTCACTTACCTGGTTGACAGATATCTGGGTGCTTCTAGTTTGTCGTTTTGTGACCAATGCTGCTGTGCACATTGAGCTGGGCTCATGGTAACTGTTCAAGCCTTCTGAGGGACTGTCACACTTTTAGAGGTGGCTGAACCATCTCATATTCCCAGCAGCAGAAAGTGATGGCCCCTGTGCATCTTGCTGGCAGTTTTTGTTTTGTTTTGTTTTGTTTTTGCAACAGTTTTCCTGATGAGTGTAACATGTATCTCATTGTGGTTTAACCCCTTTATTATGCAACCATTGTTCCCATTTTTTTTTTCTGACTTAATTTGTGACTTTTTGGACACATTTATTTGGGCATCCCGGTCCCCAGCTTTCTTAAACAAGTTTGTTGTGGTTGCCCCTCCCACGCCACCATGCTCTTGTGAAGTGGGTGCCCAGGCAGTGTGTAAGACCTTGCTTGTGCCCTCAGAAAACAGGCGCTTCTCTCCATTCGCAGGCTACTGCTACTATAAACTGCAGGCAGCCTTCTCCTTGGATAGCCTGGGCTGCTTCTCCAAGTGTCGGAAGCCATGCAGGTGAGGCGATGTCCTGGGACTGGGCTTGGCAGCAGCTGCTTAGCCTGATAGGATGAAGGTCGCTGGGGGTTCCTACTCTATCACTGAGCTCACTTATCTGTCTGCAGTGTGACCAACTACAAGCTCTCTGCTGGCTACTCACGGTGGCCATCTGTGAAGTCCCAGGTAAAGTTGGGAGGGGAGGGGTGGATGTTCATGTGAACATAGCTGCACACACGTGCAAATGGACATAACACAGTGGCCCTCCGAGGATCATCCACGTTGGTATATTTGACTGATACCACCCATCCCTGGAAACCTGAGGGATATGGAGGTGACCCCTTGGCCACTCATCCCTCCCCCCCCCAGGATTGGATCTTCGAGATGCTGTCCTTGCAGAACAATTATACTATCAACAACAAAAGGTCAGGCCTGCTCCTGAGCTCCTGGGCAGGACCCTTGGGGGGGAAAGGAGGTCTGGGAAGAGGTTCTGATGGAGGTGTTGGGGAGAGGGCCCATGGGTGGCGTTAACCCTTCACCACTTCTTCCCACTCTCTCTCCTTCCCCAAAGAAACGGAGTTGCTAAACTCAACATCTTCTTCAAAGAGCTGAACTATAAAACTAATTCGGAGTCTCCCTCTGTAACGGTACGGCCTGCCTTAGTCAGGAAGCCTGGGATCTCCTGGGGGCTTGGCAGGGTAGCTCTGAGGGAGGATGAAGGGTCACCTTGAAGGGCCAGAAGGGTTTGTACCTTGGAGGCAGAGAACAAGAAGAAAGAACAGGGGTTCAGGATAAAGGGAAAGAATTAGAGAGGGGAGCTGGGTGGGGACAAGGGGGTGAGGTGAGGTGGAGGGGAGGCACACATGTGCAGCAGAAAGCTGGAAAAAGGGCCTTGAAACCTTATCCGTGACTGTTTCTGGGGTCTCATGACCATTTTTTCTGTGAGTGATGACAATCAGGAGCTGCCCCCTGCAAGGCAAGGAGACACTACGAGTCCCAGGTGGGCCCCAGATGCAAAGGGAGCCGGCTTGGTAAGGGCAGCACGGCTACTTCTTTTTCTCGCAGATGGTCAGCCTCCTGTCCAACCTGGGCAGCCAGTGGAGCCTGTGGTTCGGTTCATCTGTGCTGTCTGTGGTGGAAATGGCCGAGCTCATCTTCGACCTCCTGGTCATCACACTCATCATGTTACTGCACAGGTTCCGGAGCCGGTACTGGTCTCCAGGACGAGGGGCCAGGGGTGCCAGGGAGGTGGCCTCCACCCCAGCTTCCTCCTTCCCTTCCCGTTTCTGTCCCCACCCTACATCCCCGCCACCTTCTTTACCCCAGCAGGGCATGACCCCTCCCCTGGCCCTGACAGCCCCTCCGCCTGACTATGCTACCCTAGGCCCCTCTGCCCCTCCACTGGACTCTGCCGTGCCTGGCTCTTCTGCCTGTGCTCTGGCGCTCTGAGAGAGCACCAGGCCAGTGCTCCCTTCACTTCATCTTCCACAGCTGCCCAGCTGTCTTTGGTGTGTCCTGGAGGAACAGGCTAAGCAAGGGGCCCGGGAAGTTGTCCAGAGGACGGGGGGCTAATGAGCTGCTCAGAGCTGCCTGCCCCTGCTTCTGAACACTGCTTTCTACACAAGCACGGACAAGTCCCCTTTACTCTTGGATCAGCCAAGCTAAACTTGGAGCTTTGACAAGGAACGTTCCTGGGAAACGACCAAACGAACGAACACATAAACAAGGCACAGAGAAGCGGCCACAGCCTTCCCACCCCGTGACCAGAGACTGGCCTGGCCGCACTGCTTTCAAGGACACAGATGTCTGCTCCCCTTCTTGAACTTGGGTGGGGAACCCCACCCAAAAGCCCCCTTGTTAGTTCTTTGGCAGTTCTCCTTCCCTCACTCCTCAGGGTGGGGGCTAGAGTAAGCCGAGTATAGGCCTGGCATCCTCCTTCATTCTCAAGACTCAATCTCATTTGGTACCCTGTACCCCAGTGCCTCTGCATTGTCTCCTTCTTACTTGTGTGTCTTCTGAGCTATTTCTTCAGTCTAGAAACTCCCTGCTCAAAGGCACCATTGCTTCTGTGAACTCCTTTACCCTATCCTGTCTCCCCCAGGATTGCCCCCCCCCCCGCATACTGTATTAGATGCTCACATTCTTTTGTGCCCACCTCCCTGGGTAGACTCAACTGTGCTCAAGGTTGAGTTTTGCTCATTTTTGTATCCTTTCGGTCTAGCTCAGTATCCCACTTGGAACAGGTAGGCAGATACTCAATAAATGCTTGTTCCATCAAACAGTGTCTGCAGCGCCCAATGGGGCCCCCATGAAATGGCTAGGGAGGGGCATGCAAGTCCCTGAGGCACTGCCTACATTTTGGGGGGAAGGTCTTAGAGTGGAGGGAGGGGACAGGCAGCCATCCCAAACTGGTCACAATTATATGTCATCAAGAATAGTCGTCTTCAGGGGGCTGGTGAGATGGCTCAGCGGGTAAGAGCACCCGACTGTTCTTCCAAAGGTGCAGAGTTCAAATCCCAGCAACCACATGGTGGCTCACAACCATCCGTAACAAGATCTGACGCCCTCTTCTGGAGTGTCTG
>NC_034591.1:140463799-140485431 GCF_900095145.1 Mus pahari
CATGCCTGACTTTCACACATGGGAGGAGTGTACTTACATATAATAAAAAAATAAATAAAAAAAAAAAAAAAAAAAAAAAGAATAGTCGTCTTCAGACTCCACCCAGCTGTGATGTAACCTCTGCCACCCTCCTCCCTGTCACACCCTGGTGGTACCAGATGTCACCCAGCTGTGATCTAACTTCTGCCACTCTCCTCCACACCACTGCCCAGGTGGAGGAGGAGGAAGAGGAGGAAGAGGAAGAGGCTCGACCCGTTCTTCCAGATTGTCAGAGCCTTGGGTAGTCTTATCTACAGTGAGAGGGGCAGAGGGAGCCCTTTCACCCCAATAAAGAAGAAGCTGGGGGGTGTCTGAGTGGAACCCTGCTTTTCCCAGCTGCAGTTCCACTGCCCACTCCAGTGATCAGATCTGGGACCCAGAAGTGACCCTGTATTGTGGTGTATGGGGAGTAAGACTTCTTTCTGTTTCCCCATGCATCACAATATCTATCCTTAGGAGGCAGAGGAGAAGCAGGGCTTTTTTTTTCACCCCACCCCCCACACGCCTTTTCAGGGAACTCCTATGTAGACCAGGCTGGCCTTGAACTCAGAACTCACAGAGATCTACTTATCTCTGCCTCCCGAGTGCTGTAGCGTAGTAAAGGTCTGGCCATTTTGAATTAAAGTCTGGGATCAAATGTAGGTGGAGAAGGGGATCTTGTAGAAAGAAGGAAGGCGCAGGCCAGGGTCATGTGACATGAAGGCTTTGACTTCCCTTTCCTAGACTCAGGCAAATGGCAGGAAATGGTGTTGCCTCAACAGTGTCCCTGTCACAGCCTCAGGTGTGGCTGCTATGGCCTCTCCCTCTCTGCTTGGCTCCAGTCTTGTCCCTGCCTGCCACGGCTGGGAAGGGAGGGCCTTCTGCACAGAGGGACCAAGCTGGATCTATTACTGGGACTGCTGGCAGCTCCTCCCTTCCCTGAGCTCCAGTCCCCCTTATGCACCTGTGGTCTCCCAGAGGTCTGTCCTTATCTTGTGTCTTACCTGAAGACCATTGCTGGGACTTGGGGTCAAAGTGTTAAAGGGGTTTACTCTTCCCATTTCCTGATCTGGCATCTCAGGTGAAGTGACTTACCTGGGGTTGTAACGGTCACAGAGCTGGCCTTGGTTCCAGGCCATCTTCAGTGATTCACCTGGCCTCTATGTAAGGCAGGGTATTGACTGGCAGGACTGTGGCCAGGGCCCAAGTCACGGGGACTTGGAGCTCCGTGCCCTTTGGAGTCACTGTGGCGTGACATTAGGTACCTGTCCATGTGTGAGGCATGGGGGAGGGTGGCTGTTAACTGGAGCTCTTTCCTTCCTCCTTTGATCTGCTTTCTCTAACCACCAGCTCTGGCCCCCTGTTCTACCCACTGTCACATTTTGTTTTCTTTTCTTTTCTTTTTCTTGTTGGTTCTTGGGGTGGGGGCATTCAAAAAATTGTATATGTATTTGTGTTTTGCTTGAATGTATGTACGTGTACCACACAAATGCCTGGTGCCCACAGAAGTCAGAAGAGGCCGGGCGTGGTGGCGCACGCCTTCAATCCCAGCACTCGGGAGGCAGAGGCAGGTGGATTTCTGAGTTCAAGGTCCAGCCTGGTCTACAGAGTGAGTTCCAGGAGAGCCAGGGCTACACAGAGAAACCCTGTCTCAAAAAAACAAAAAAAAAAAAAAAAAAGAAAAAAAAAGTCAGAAGAGGGCTCCAGATCCCCTGGAACTGGAGTTATGGATGGGTGTGAGCCACTGTGTGGGGTCTAGAGACTGAATCTGGGTCTTCTGCAAGAGCAACAAGTGCTCTTAACCACGGAGCCATTTCTCCAGGTTATTTCTCTGTCGCTGGTGAAATGAGCCAATTCAAGCCAGATTACATTATATTAAAGGCAGTTTTATTAGGAAGCTGCATCTGGGAGGAGGGGCAGGGCTGGAGAGATGGCTCAGTGGTTAAGAGCATTGACTGCTCTTCCAGAGGTCCTGAGTTCAAATCCCAGCAACCGCATGGTGGCTTACAACCATCTGTAATGGGATCTGATGCCCTCTTCTGGTGTGTCTGAAATCAGCGACAGTGTACTCATGTACTAGATAAATTTTAAAAAAAATAAGGAAGCTGTACTTGGGCAGGCGAGTTCACTGATCCCCAAGGAACAAGGCCAGGGAAGTCACCATGGGGAAAGGGGAGATAGGGGAGGGAGAGAGAAAGAGAAGGTACCATGTGCACAGGGAGAGGAGGAGGAGGAAGAGGAGGAGGAGGAGGAGGAGGAGGAGAAGGGGAGTCCAAAATGTCTGGATTATATAGGGAGGAGCCACTGTGGGAAGGGCAGACCAGCTCCTAGACTGGAAGGTTTAGGGTTGGGCCAGGGTATTCCAGGTAGGGACTGAGGAATGCTGGGAAAACCTGTAAGCCAGGTCTGCTTTGGTAGGCAAAATATGCACCTCAGGGCCTGGCAGTGGTGGTACGTGGTGCCTTTAATCCTAGCACTTGGAAGGGAGAAGCAGGTGGGATTTCTGAGTTCGAGGCCAGCCAGGGCTACACAGAGAAACCCTGACCTCAAAAAACCAAAAAACAAAACAAAAGAAAACAAAAAACAAACAAATAAAAAAACCAAGGCACCTC
The DNA here is from genome assembly GCF_900095145.1 of Mus pahari. Classification (NCBI taxonomy): domain Eukaryota; kingdom Metazoa; phylum Chordata; class Mammalia; order Rodentia; family Muridae; genus Mus; species Mus pahari. The sequence goes on from NC_034591.1 coordinate 140,466,430, forward strand.
AGTCCCTTGTCCCAGATCTGGAAACCAAACACCCTCTTTTCGGTTATTTTGTATTTTAAGATTTATTATTTTTATTTTATACATATGGCTGTTTGCCTGCATGCATCTCTGTATACCACATGCATACCTGAGGCCAGGAGAGGGTGTCTAATCCCTTGGAACTGGAATTAGTGACAATTATAAGCTGCCATGTGGGTGCTGGGGACCCAACCCTGAACCTTAACTGTAACTACTGAGCCATCGCTCCAGCCGATGCCTTTCCTACTCTACTTGCGTGGTCTTACTCTTAGTCACAGCTCCTCTGGAAAACGAGCTGGCTTTTCACGTCCTCAGATTCACCTGTTTTTACCCTCTTAAGCTGAGTTTTATGGAGCACATTAGTACTCTGTTGTCTCAAAGCTTCAAAGGTGCTAAGAAAAATCGGCGTTTATCCTAAGCCCTGAAGGAAATTCCCCTTTTGTTCCAGTCTCTGAGTAATAATGGCTTTGGCAGTTTGCACAGATAGACCATTAAAAGTTCCTTGTAATATTAAGCATGGGACCTTGAAGGGTTGTTATTATTTACAAATTATTGATATTGTGGGATACCTAACATGTGGCAAACACTTCTAATATTAATATGAATCTTACCACCAAACCAGCCCTGATGAAATGTGCTAGTGTGTTTCGTGTCTATTTGTGTGTGTGTATGTGAGTGTGTGTGTGTGTGTGTGTGTGTGTGTGCTGGGGATGAACTTAGGGCCTCATCTATGCTGGGGAAGTCCCACCTCCACTCACCCCCTCATACACACTCACCATTTCTTTCTCCTGGCTTGCTCCCATTGAAAACTGGCCAGTCTGATAGAGGGAAGTGAGCTTCCAGCAGCAGGGACACCTCCAGTTGGTCTTCAGAAGCTCTGTGTTTGGGGGTCACAGAGGAGAGGAGAGGATGGTTAGGATACTGGAGGTTGGAAGTCAGCGGGCCAGGGAGAAGGGCCAGGAGCTCTGGTTCCAAGTCCCCGAGCCCTAGGCCCCTATTCCTGGGTTTTCCCTCCATGTCTCAGTCTCAACTGCTTTTAAAGGACCGCGGGTTGGTTGAACTGGTGTGCATAAAGAAGGTCATTTAGTCTCAAGGGCACTTGAGTGAATGGTGTCCCAGTGTTACAGGGTTCCCTTGGGAGAAGACCTGCCCAAATGGGGATGGCAGAAGGCAGCCAGCCATCCCTAGTAGGGGATGCTATCAGAAGGTAAGGTCTTACTGGAAAGGACAGAGAGAACAGTGGGCCTTGCAATAGGAGCTGGGCGTCGGGATTCTCTGAGATCAGCCTCCCAGTGTGCAGAGTCCCGTGGCCTTTTTCTCACCCCTAAAGCTACAGACTGTGGTATAACTATCTTTGGGGTCAGTCCCAATGGATGCATCAGGGTATCTAGAGCTGGGTGTGGTGGTGCACACCTGTAGTCTCAGCAGGTAGGAGGGGGGAGGATCAGAAGTACAAGGCCAGCCTCCACTAGACAGTGAAACCCTATTTCAAACAGTTTGGGAAAGGGGCCCTGGGAGCCTTTTACAGCCGGAAGCATTTACAGAAGCCTGAATCCTCATGGCTTCTCTTTGCCTATGTCAGGGCAGGCACTTTTCACTGCAAATAACAACTGGGGAGACAACCAAGGCTTAGGAGAGGGTGCTGTCTGACACCCCCTCACCCGCACCGGTGACCGAGCCATGGTGGGCAGCTGGGGGACTTGTCTGGAAGACCCAAGATGAGAGTCAGTGGGAGGGACCTAGGGGGTCAGGACCCAGGCGGGATAGAAAAGTACATTTGGTTTCCCTCCCGGTTTGGGCTGACTGGGGGTAAACGTCCAAGAAAGTGCGATGAGAGGGAACTCAGAGGGAGGGAGCGCGCGAAGCAAAGGAGTTCTCGGGCAGGCGTCAGATACTGCCCTCCCCTTAACAACTCCCGCCTTGCCATCCCGTGGGATAGGTGGGCCGGCTTCCTTCGGTGAATTTGACAACAGACTTAGAGGGGTTAGTCCACCGGTCTAAGCTCACCCACTTCAAAAGCAGAGGAGTGTGAACTGGAATTCTGTGGACTCTCAAACTTTTAAGTGGTGTTAAGTGGGCTTGGGGCGCCAAGCTAAGGGACTCGGGCTACAAAGCGTTAAAGAACCTAGGTCCTCTCCTCTCTCCTCCTAGTTCCCTCCTCCCTCCGCCCTCGCCTCTCCCCAGGCTCTTCCGGTCCCGCTCTTGCAACACCTCCCCCGCCACTCTCCCTTCCCCTCCTACCTCCTCTCTCCCTTCAGCTTAAATTTTCTCCGAGTTTTCCGAACTTGTGGCTCATGAGCGGGCCTACTGGGTGCGAGGTCCTGGAGGACCGTACCCTGATCTCCGTCTGCCCCTGACTTTCAGCTTCTCGAACCCGAGGCCCAGGCTGCCACCGCTCGGGCCACCTGGTCCGATCGTCTTACTTCATTCACGAGCGTTGCCAATTGCTGCCCTGTCCCCAGCCCCAATGGGGGAGTGAGAGGCCACTGCCGGCCGGACATGGGTCTCCCCACCGTGCCTGGCCTGCTGCTGTCACTGGTGAGATGGGAGACTGGAGGGGACGGTGGGCTGCTAGCGAGGCTCCGGGCAGGAGTGGGCTTGTAGTGGGGGCAGAGATGGGGGCAGGGGCTTCTGTGCTTTAGTTTGCCCCCAGGTTTGCTGTGCCTCACCTGGGGCTGCCCTGGGATGTGGAAGGAAGAAATCTAAGAGGGAGAGAATCCGGCAAGCCAAGCTGGCAAGCCTGGGCCCTGACAGTCAAGGTCCTGGCCCCGTGTTGGGCTGTGGTCAGGCCAGCTGTTAGACGGAGAAGCCTTCTTTCTCTGGCCGAGGTTGAACTACGTGGGGCAGGGTGTTGGAATACTGAGTACTAGGAGATCCGCCCTTGGTGGGACGCGTTTGGGATAGCGTGCTTGGGAGTGGACCAGAAACCGGACAAAGCTGGGCAGCCTTCCGGTCCCAGACTTCTCCCTGAGACAGCCTCTGACCTTCTGCCACCTCCAATTCTGCTTCCAGACAAGAGGTCCCCCCCCTCTGGCCTGACCCTCCTTAAGTAGCTAATACCTCTTTACCTAGGTCATGTATCCTCTCGCTCCCTCCCCACAGACCCAAAAGTCAGTCTCACTGGTTTCCAATTCCACAGTTCCAATTGAGGAAGTTGGTAGCAGCTTGCTCTCGTCACTGGAAAATGTACTTTTCTCTGGCTTCGGCCTAATGTTCATGCTCCCTTGATTTCTGTGTGTCCATAATTATTCTGTGTAGATCCTGGGGGCTCCCTGGCTGTCTGGGTGGGCTGTACCACTGGCAGTGTTCTCTGGGTCCTGCCTCTCCTTGGCCCAGCGTTATCCCTGAGATCTGTCTTTTTCATCCTCTCCTTTCTCTCCCCATTCTCTTCTTATCAGTCTCCAGGGCTCCTTTGTGTCCATTCCCCTCCCTTTCTCTATACACCATTCTAAAGCAGTGGTCCCAGAACCCTGCCTGGTGTCACCTCCCTTCTCACTGTCCTGTCTCCCAGTCTTTCCTCAAGACTTGTCAAGGCTGCCCCTTCTGGCTGTTCTCCAACTCCCCCACCCACTTAATTCTTTTCTCTTTAGGGGTCGATCACCTGGATTTAGGGCTCAACCCAGCACCCTTACCCTCATGATCTTAGGCATGTGATGTGACTCCCCCGCCTTTTGTTTCTTTTATTTCCAAAATGTCTATAATGATCAGTACCTCATAGTCGTTATTAAGACTGAGTAGATGGATTCGTGTTAAATATATATTCACCTCCTTCCTTGCTGGGTCCAACCTCAGGTGCTAGGGTTAGAGGTGAATGAAATCCTGAGTTCAAGTTAATGGTCCCAAAGGGGAGTAGTATGTCACAAACAGAACGGACTCAGCGAATGCTCGGCTTCTCTTTTCTCATCTCTAGCAGCGTCACTACTCACGTCACTACTCATCATAACAGTAGATGTCACAATAGCTGTCAGGGTCTGTCAGAGTGCAATGGCCAGGCTAGGTAGAGGAGAGATGCTGAGCCAGTTGTGGAGGCCCAGGTGAGGGTGGGGCACCATGAACAGAAGCAGAACCTGAAGACAAGGGACACAGAAGGCTGCTGAAGTCTACATGGGGCTGTGTACTGCCTTATCAGTACAGAGCACAGCACCTGTGAGGTGTTCGGGTAGGGCGAGGTGCTGAGGTCAGGAGGCAGCGATGGACGTCGCAGGGATGTGGCAAGGCCAAGAAGACTTTGCTATTTTCAGTACAGGAGTGGAAATGACTTTAGAATACTCTGGAGGAAAAGATGTTCCAAGGCGCCTTGTGATGTACTATCCCAGAGGCAGAGCTGGGGGAGGAGGTTGGGCTATAGGCCAACTGTCTTCTTGCTTAATGGCCTTTGCCTGTCTGCTGGGCTGAGCTTGCCTGCATAGACCCTAAGGCTCATCGTGTGTTATCATCTTTGGCTCATGGAGAACTCTTGAAAGTGTGAGCTATGTCCCACCCCCAACCCCTATCCAGGCCCTGGAAAGGAGACCTTGACCTTTGACTAGTGGCTTAATCAATTCAGGAACTCAGATGGGAACAAGGAGGGTGTTGCATAGAAAGAAGGACTTGGAACTGGGGGGAGGGAGGACAGAGGAGCTGGGAGCCTGGGTTGGGGGAATGGAGAGATGGGACTTTGAGTCACAAGAGCTGAACATCTCAGCTGGGAGTGGAGTGGCCATGTCGAGGAATGTGTGAAAAAGAACCTTGAGCCAGTCACCTTGGGGCCTGTCTGTTATCCTGGAACTTGGGAGATGGAGGCCGGAGCTCAGATCAAGGCCCAGTTTGGGCTATATAGGGAGCTTGAGGCCAGCCGGGATTACTGAGACATTGTCCTAAAAACCACCGAAAAGAAATAAAGAGTCATGCTTAAGGACCTAGGTGAGGGTCTCTCTTCCTCTCTCCCTCCCTGTCTTCTCTCCTTCTTTCCTCCCTCCCTTCCTCCATCTTTCTCTCCCTCCCTCCCTTCCTCCTTCTTTCCCTCCCTCCCTTCCTCCCTACTTCCTTCCCTTCCTCCTTTGCTTATCCACCAAGCAGTCTGGCCAGACCATATTCCAAAGAACAGTGAGTTTCTCAGATGTGTGTGCTCATGGAAGGATTTATCCATGGAAATGATGTTTGAAGCCAGGCCCTGGAGGTGCAGAGGAAGACTCACACACCCTAGTGGTACAAGTTGAAGCTTGAATGTAGATAAGAAACTATGTAGCTATCCTCAGCCCCTGCCAAGGTTTGAGACAGGCACATCACTTGAGCCAGTAGGTTCCTGTCAGCCTGAGCCACATAGTGAGACCCTGAAACCCCACTGTGGAGAAGGAAGGAGAAAGGGGGTTGTAAAAACCAGGGCTCCGGTGTGGGGTAAAGGGTGGAAAGATTCCAGGAGAAGGACTGACTGATGAGTCTTAGGGCTGTTGCAGAGTTTGCAGCCTTAGTACCAAGAAGTTGGTGGTGTGCTGTCTAGGCAGGGAGCTTGATGAGCTCAGCTGGGGGCAGGTTAAAGTAGGTCGCTGGCTGGCTAAGTGGAAGTGTGGTTGTGCTGCCTGCTGCCTGGAGCACCGTTTCTTCCAGCTAATTCTAGCTGCCGTGGCTGTCAGCTGGACTCGACTGGAGATGAGCAAAGGTGGCAGAATTGTCCCCGGGGACATGTGCACGAGTGTGCCCATGTGTGGAAGGGGACACACAGCTTCTAAAATATCTCCCGGAGGCGAGTGTGTCTGAGGCAGGGGGATGCTGCTTCCTGCTATCCTTGAATGTATCGCTGGCTCCTGTCTGAATGGTGCCTTCAGTCTGTCCCTCGGGTCTGCAGGCCTGGCTCTGGGTGATGTGACCAAGATGTGCTCTGATCTCTTAGCTCAGAGGGTTTGTGGCCTGTCTGGGGAGATTGTATCTACTCATTTGAAATAACTATAGCTTCTGATAAGAGCCCAGAGTAGATATGGACAGTGCGTGTCATTCAACCAGAACAGGTGGCTGGGTATCCGAGGAACTTGGGTGGGGAGACATGAATCATCACTGGGGGGCTTCGTGGGTGGGAGGTAGGATGGTGGCAGCGCTCTTTGAGGAGGTCACACCGAAGCGCTCCCCACCACCATAGGTCTTGACATTAAGTGGAACACATTTTAACCTAATGAGCACACTGATGTGGGGCCTAGTGAGTGGGTCCCTGAAAGGTGGCTGGGTCAAGTTTGACCACAGGGTCCATTTCAGCTTCTCTGCCCTATTCAGCAGCCCCGGCACAGGAAGTCACACTTTAAGGCCTCTCTTGGCGGAAGCTGAGGGGTAGTTAGAGAGATGCCTTGCCACCTCCTCAGCCATCTCTCCTCAGGCACCCCCAGCTTCCTGCCCCTCCTCGGCTCCAGGCAAAGGCATTCAGGTTTGGGCCAGGACACGACCCTCCTCCCTTGTTTGCCTCATAATGCAACTGGTAATAGGGTGCCTATTGAAAGAACCAGAGGGCCCTGGAATCCCTGGACCATGTGAGATGAGAGTTGCTGGTTCTGCACCTGCTCCATCTCTTTTGTTACTTTGTTTTTGTTGAGATTCTCTGTGTAGCCCTGGCTGTCCTGGAACTCAGGTTGTAGAGCAGGCTGGCCTTGGACCCAGAGATCCGCAGCCTCTGCCTCCCAGAGTGCCTGGGTTAATGCCTAGCTTCCTCTGTCTCTTCTAACCTTAAGAGGGCTGTGATTTTTTGCTCCATAGCTACTTGGCTAGGGGAGTGGCTGTAAAGCCTCGGAACTGGCCCTGTCTCTTAAGGGTTGTCTAGGGAGCTCTCAAACCCAATGCAACTGGCCAGAACCAGGCAGGCTGTGGGAATGTGGTGAACTAGGGCAGGAGGGCACCCTGGATTTCATTCTTGTTGGAATTGGGGAGTGTCAGGGGGGGGCTGTCAGGAAGGCCCAGGGAGCCAGGGAGCAGGGATCTGGGAAAGGCTTTATCAGCTGAAGACATTGTTGTTTCCCTTTGAGGAGGGATCAAGGCAGCTCCAAGTCTAAAGGAAGGATTTCAGAGATGGAGGAGGCAGATCCTCTGGGAGGAGCCTACTGACAGGGATGCCAAGGGTCAGGAAAACTTCCCTTTGGGATGGAAGAAAGAGGGAGGCATTTCCCCGAAATCTGAGCCCAGTGGGACAGGGGTTCATTGCCTGGATGTTTTAAGGAAAAGGAGGAATGGTCTGAGTGGGGGGTGGGTGGAAGAGAGAGGGGAGGGAGGGAGGGAGAGAGAGAGAGAGAGAGAGAGAGAGAGAGAGAGAGAGAGAGCGCAGATGGGGGTTCCACTTGCCACCGGTTGGCTTTTCTGCTGATTCACAGCCCTTGAAGAGCCGGGGAAGCTGCAGTTCCCTGTCCACTGTCCTAGATCTCCCTCCCTGGCCTGAGTCACTGGGGCGGAGCTGCTGGGAAAAAGATTTCCCTTTCCCGGATTTGACTTAACCCCCCAGAGTTCTGCAAAGGAAGGACACGTGACCGAAGAAACAGGCTCCTTCTCTGGAGGCTCGTCCATCACTGGTTGATACGCCCCCCCCCGCCCCCCTCCAAGGCCGTTCTTGGCCCGGAGCCCACATCTACCTCTTCCTGACACTGCCCGGTCTGTTGGCTTGGCTTCAGGATCTCTGATGGGGTTGGAAGTACCATTGACCTTAGGTGCTCCGAGCTTTTCTTCTTCGGGGAAAGGAACCACACTTTCATGATTGGGAAGTTCTTATCATAACTAACCCTTCCTGTCGCCCTGGAAGCCTCTGTGTGTCGGGAGGGGTGGGGGTGCACCCCTGCCTGAGAGATTGCTGCTGTGCTTTCTGTGTGTGGCTTCTCGGGTCTACGGCTGAGGCACTGAGGCACGGAGCTTCCTGGCCCGTGCAGCTGCTGTCGCCTAGGAGGTAGCACTTCGAGTAAGGGCAGCTGACAGCAGGGTGCAAGCTGCCAGCCTCCTTCCAAACAAGCTGTGGGGGTTTGCAGGGCCCCCAAAGGCAGCTGTAAGTCTAGACCTTAGGTCTTTCCTGAATGTGATCTGATTGGTCAGTTGCTTCTGCATCTATCTTGACATAACGTGGCTACACAGGGGGATGGAGGGGTAGGGGGGGAGGGGAGATGAAAGAAGAAAGGCTGAGGGAAACCCAAAGCCAGGCGAGATCAAAGAGCAAGGTCTAAATTGAAGGTAAGATGGCTTTGCGCTCTCCACACTGAAGCTATTTACATACAGGAAAGCCACTTGGTTGGTATGAGCTTTGCCAAGGTTATAAAGTCAGCCTTCTAGAATGCCCTGCTTTGGGACTCCTGGCACAGCCTCAGCTCCTGAATTGCTGGTCATCTTGAACCAGACAGATCACCACGCTCTGGTCAACTCTAGTACAGGACACACTTGTCTTTGCTCTCATACCTAACCCTTGTCGCCTGCCTTCCCTCTCCATTTGTCCTTGCCAACCTGAGCTGTGGGATAAGTTTAGCTGTGAAAGGCATGGGTGTGAAGGCAGGTTGCTGAGCCACATTTGGAACAAATATTTAGAATTCTGGATTGAGCCTGTGACTCAGGGCTCTGTGAGGACGTCCTTAGTTTCATTCCCAGCTCCCCCTCCCCCGTTTCTGCCCCGAAATGGTGCTTGGGGGAGCATCATCCCCAGATGCGCGTTCATATCCAGGTGTGTGAGTGGGCACGGAGGTCAGAGGTCAACCTCAGGTGTTTGCCTCTGATACCAGTCACCTTGCGTTTTGAGACAGGATCTTCTCTCTCTCTCTCTCTCTCTCCCTCTCTCTCTCTCTCTCTCTCTCTCTCTCTCTCTCTCTCTCTCTCTCTGACTAGGGTTCAATGATTCAGCTGGACTAGGTTACTTAGCATCAGAGAGCTGCCTGGTGGGCTCCCCTCCATCACCGGGAATACAAGCCCATGCTGCTTGCTGTGCCTGGCTTTTTATGTAGGTGATGGTGCGCGATGTCAGGTCCTCGCATCGCACAGCTGACACTTTCCTGAACCATCTTCATGACAGCCCTCCCTACAACGTGATTTCCCCCCCCCCAGTAGTACTTTTTAAATTACTGTAATGGAATCCAGAGAGGTTTGTAGATCCTAATGGCTCACCTCTAGGAAGTGTCCACAAACAGGCATAGTGTGAAACCCGTACCCAGATACAGAAATGCCAAATGAGCTGTGGGATTGATTGTTGGAAAAACAGGCGGTAACCGAAACAGCCTGCTACTTCTGGCTCCATTTCTTTGTCGGGCAGAGGGCACCTCAGTGCTTCTGTGTGAGACCTGGAGCTCCACCCTCAGCCGAGCACAGGAAAACTAAACCTTCCTTGACCTTCCTCTTGTGATCAGCCCTGGGAGCCGCTTCCGGGAACTGAACGGGGATAAAATGCAGCTGGGGCCTCAGACCTAATTGCTCAGTTGTAGAAACAAATGCTAGCATACAGAGCCACCAGAGACCAAGAAAATACTAGACTGCACAGTGGCCACCGTCTAGGGGAGAATGTCCCTGAGGGATGGGGGGGCTGTGAACTTGGTGGTGGGGTGTGTGTGTGTGTATGTGTGTGTTTGTGTGTGTGTGTGTGTGTGTTCAGTTTGTTGCTACCTCTAAGGCCCCACCCCTGACAGTATTTCCTCTTTCTGATTGTTCCTTCAGGTGCTCCTGGCTCTGCTGATGGGGATACAACCGTCAGGAGTCACTGGACTAGTCCCTTCTTTTGGTGACCGGGAGAAGAGGGATAGTTTGTGTCCCCAGGGAAAGTATGTCCATTCTAAGAATAGTTCCATCTGCTGCACTAAGTGCCACAAAGGTAGGAGAGAGTGGGAGCAGAGAATTGTCTTGAGATTTCTTTTGCTTGTTTCTGATGTTCCCCGACCTTGGTCCCTGGGAGTCCCCTTATTTTGCTGTCCTCCCCACCCCCCCAATCCCGGACTTGGGCTTTGCCCTTTAGTTCTCCACGACAGCCTGATCCTAACCCCATCCACAGGAACCTACTTGGTGAGTGACTGTCCGAGCCCAGGGCGGGATACAGTCTGCAGGGAGTGTGAAAAAGGCACCTTTACAGCTTCCCAGAACCACCTCAGACAATGCCTCAGCTGCAAGAAATGTCGGAAAGGTAAGCCTTGGCATTGGGCCAGAGCTGTAGGAGGTGCATGGTGCGTGAAGGCGTGCAAACATGTATGTGTGGTGCGAACATGTGTGTGTGTCCGTGGGTGTTGGCCAGGAGGTCAGGATTTTGAATCTGTTCATGAGTGTGGCAGGAGCATGCATGCACATGCAAGCCCAGGCCTGTGTGCGTAGGAGGAGTGTCTGTTACAAAGACGAATGCATGTGGCAGAGCCAGGGGGTGGGGGTGGGGGATGGGGGGTGGGGGGGCAGTGTCAAGATTTGTGTGGGAAAGGGATGTGAGGCTCACGCACCATTTCCTTCCCTCTTCAGAAATGTCCCAGGTGGAGATCTCTCCTTGCCAAGCTGACAGGGACACGGTGTGTGGCTGTAAGGAGAACCAGTTCCAACGCCACCTGAGCGAGACGCACTTCCAGTGCGTGGACTGCAGCCCCTGCTTCAATGGCACCGTGAATATCCCCTGTGAGCACCGCTCACCCAAGTCCTCCTGCCCCCCCTCCTCGCCCCCCCCCCATTCCGTCTGTGGGTATGAGCTCCTACGTGGCCCCTGCATTCCTGCCCTCGTCCCTCCCTCGGGCCCTCAGACTGCAGGCACACCCTCTTAGTCTTAACTGCTTTCTCACAGGTAAGGAGACTCAGAACACCGTGTGTAACTGCCATGGGGGGTTCTTTCTAAGAGAAAGTGAGTGCGTCCCTTGCAGCCAGTGAGTATCTGCCAAGTGCTTGGGGTCCTGGGGTGGGTGAGCAGCTGTGGCTGAGAGGCCCCCAGCAGGATCAAAGGAGGGATCCTACAGCTGGATGAGCAGAAGACACTACAAGACATCAGACAGCCCTTTTCCCTTTCTCCAGGACGTCAGGGGATAGGCAAGAGGGCATAGCGGGTAAAGGGGCTTGCAGCAAAAGTCTGGTAACCCGAGTTCAAGCTCTGGAACCCCGTCTTGTAAAGGTGACAGGAGAGACTATCAGCTCCACAAAGTCATCCTCTGACCTCCACACACGTGCCACAGCTCGCATGCCTCTTCAGTGCTGGGCCGTTAGATCTGAGCGCGCTGTTCTCCACTGCACTCTGGTGCGTCTTGCTGTTGATGGTGTCTTAGGTTTGGCTCGCACGCTCTATGCGATTCCTCCCCAGGCTCCCTGACAGACTTCCTCATTCCTGTGGCTCCGCATGGGCATGAGCTGCTCTTATACATTTGCTTCCAGAGAAGAAACTCTGAGACCAGGTTGGCCTTGAACTCCTAGAGATCTGCCTGCTTTAGCCTCCCGACCACTGGGATGTGCCACACATGCCTGGCATTTTAAAAACACTTTAAGAATTATTTATTTTTATTTTATGTGTATGATCGTTTTGCCAGCATGTATATATGTGTACTGTGTACATGCTTGGTACCCTCAGCGGCCAGAAGAGGGTACTAGATACCCTGGAACTGGCATTACAGATGGTTGTGAGCTGCCATGTGGGAGACGATGACTATGTCAAACTCATCAAGATGGCTGACTTGCCCTCTCTCTCCCTTTCCCCTTCCTTTCCTCTCTATTCTCTTTCTGGTCAAGGTCTCCTGTTGCCCTGGCTGATCCTGACCTTGCTGTGTAGCCATAGGTGACCTTAAACTGATCCTTTCTGTCACTTCCTCCCAAGTGCTGAGATCATATGCATCCACTTCTGCTCCTGCCTGTCCGCACAGCCTTTCCGAGCTCCCATCAGCTTGTAAACTGCTGTGCGGTGTGGGTGGATTGTCTCGTTCTTCTGCACCAGCTCTCAAGGCGGCTTGAATTCCTTTGTTGTGAAGAGATAGCAAAACCATTGGCAAAGCAAAGAACTGCAGGCAGCCTTCCTACTCACCAGTACTGTCTCTTCTTTCAGCTGCAAGAAAAATCAGGAGTGTATGAAGTTGTGCCTAACTCCTCCGATTGCAAATGTCACACACCCCCAGGACTCAGGTGAGGGGGGATGGCTTGGTGCCAGCTCACGAGCTGGCTGGCTGACTCCATGGCCTCCCTCCACCCACCCCACCCCCCCAACCCCCTAGTCTCTGCCTCAGCCTCACACTGAGCAACCTCTCTGGTCTGCAGGTACCGCGGTGCTGTTGCCCCTGGTTATCTTCCTAGGTCTTTGCCTTTTATCCTTTATCTTCATCAGTTTAATGTGCCGATATCCCCGGTGGAGGTCCGAGGTCTACTCCATCCGTGAGTGTGGACTTTGGGTATATGGGGTGTTGGTGCAGAAAAGGGAGGGGTTCGGTTGGGCAAGTTGGAGGGAGACGAGAGGTGGCCTCTCTTCATGGTTAAGGACTCTAGGCTGAGTGGCCCTGGATGGTGGGAGGGAAGCCATACTGATATCAGTAATTCTTTTGCCCCTGGGGCCACATAGACCCTGGGGCATGACACCACAAGTCCCCAAGGTCAGCATTGAAAGGGAAGTGAAATTCATGATACCTTGTTTCTTTTTTTCTCAGTTTGTAGGGATTCTGTGCCTGTCAAAGAGGTGAGAAGGGACGGCTCCAGCTTCCCTGACTACTTCCAACGCCTGATACCCAAATTACTTGGAATGAGGGCGGTGGTCTCCCTTAGCTCCTCTGTCCCCACCCCCATAATGAATAAAGCGCCCGAAGGGAGTCCTTTTCTTTACCCCCACTAATGCTATGCTTTCTTTCTTTGTTTCAGGAGAAGGCTGGAAAGCCCCTAACTCCAGCCCTGTCCCCAGCCTTCAGCCTCACCCCCAGCTTCAACCCCACTCTGGGCTTCAGCACCCCAGGCTTTAGTCCTCCTGTCTCCAGTGTCCCCATCAGCCCAGTCTTTGGTCCTAGTAACTGGCACTTCATGCCACCTGTCAGTGAGGTAGTCCCAACCCAGGGTGCTGATCCTCTGCTCTACGAATCACTCACCTCCGTGCCTGCCCCCACCTCTGTTCAGAAACGGGAAGACTCCTCCCACCCGCAACGTCCTGACAGTGAGTTGGGTTCCTGCTGGGGGCATTACTCCTGGAGGGAGTCGGGCAGGGTGGAGGGCTCAAAGGCAGGGCTCCTGGAGCTGGAAGTGCACGCTCCTTGTCCCCAGATGCAGACCTTGCGATTCTGTATGCTGTGGTGGATGGCGTGCCTCCAGCGCGCTGGAAGGAGTTCATGAGGTTCATGGGGCTGAGCGAGCACGAGATCGAGAGGCTGGAGCTGCAGAACGGGCGCTACCTGCGCGAGGCTCAGTACAGCATGCTGGAAGCCTGGCGGCGCCGCACGCCGCGCCACGAGGACACGCTGGAAGTAGTGAGCCTCGTGCTTTCCAAGATGAACCTGCGTGGGTGCATGGAGAATATCCTCGAAGCTCTTGAGAAATCCCACCTCCCGCGATAAGGCCACACCCCCACCTTAAGAGAGGGACTTGAAGGACCACCCTGCCCTACTTCCCTGTGGGTGAATAGGGGGTAAGGGTCTCTAAGGGGCAGGCTCCAGCTGGCAGCCACTTCCTTGGTGCTACCGACTTGGTGTACATAGCTTTTCTCAGCCGCCGAGGACTGCCTGAGCCAGCCACTTGTGCATGGCAGGGAGATGTACCATCTGTTCCCGACCAGCTGAGGATGCCAAAGACAGGAACAGGTGATTGTGGAGGAGAGGCACACTATATCTGGTGCCCACTTGGGATGCACAGGGCCCAAGCCAAGCTTCTCAGGGCCTCCTCAGTAGGTTTCTGGGCCCTTTTCACATTTGATAAGCAATCTTTGTATCAATTATATCACACTAATGGATGAACTGTGTAAGGTAAAGGCAAGCACAGAATGGTGGGGTCTCCAGCTGGAGCCCTCGACTCTTGTAAATACACTAAAAGTCTAAAAATGATCACTGACCCTGGAAAGTATTCTGTGGATGGGAGAGAGTGGGCAGAGCCAGGATGCGAAAAGTAGCCCGGCAAGTCCAGCCATCCTGCCAGCTAACAGTAGATTCCACCCTGTGGGTACCCATGCTTTTCATTTCCCATCCTCATCCAGTGTTCACCAAACAACCATGTTTCTGGACACTTTTATGTAGGGCTCAGGGGTTCGTCTGTGAGACAAAATGTTCAGTTCTTGACCTCCAGAGTTCTCAGAGGTGATGCCTGGGTCAGGCTTGGTTTGAGGTGGACCCTTGAGGTAGGGTCGGGGGAGGTGGTGACCAGCACTCTTGGGGAGACAATTTCTCTAGAAGGGGTATCAAAGGGCCTCAGCCTTCCTCATGCTTCTCTGTGAAGGAAGAAAGACAAATGCATTAGGTTAAGGTCAAGCAACAAGTGGGCTGATGGGTACTGACCCCTGCGTTGGTCCCTGCTCTGCACAGCCTACCTCTTAGAACAGCCCCTCACTCCATACTGCCCTCCTGTTCCATAGTAGTTTCTGCACTTACGATGTAGTTAGGGGCGTGTCCAGCTCCATGATGTGGGGGACCCTCATTCTCTGTAGCTGGGCTACAGTCAGCTTCCGGAGCTTGCCATTCCCTGGTTCCGGTTCTGGTTCCGGTTCCGAGGTTCCCTCAATCCTTTGGCTGGCCAGGTCCTCCCTCATCTCCCTGAGCATTTTCTTGATCCGCATGGAGCTGGGGCTGAGTTCAGGGGATTGAGGCCTCTCCTCTTCATCTGAGGACTCCCAGGGGCTTTCCCCAGCAGAGTCAGTACGGGTGGGAGAGTGGGGGAGCGGACTCTGACGTTGCGCCCTGTGTAGGGTTTCTACCACCACATTCCCTGGTGTTAAAGTCTCGTCTTCCTCCTCCGACCAGGTTGGTGGGGCTCTCCTGGGTAGACTGCCTCCTCTTGGGATCCCTTCTGGCAAGTCTGGGGCGCTTCGCCGCTGGGGAGCTTGGGGGTCGGGAGGCTGGGGGCGCAAGGGAACGTCTCTGAGTTCCAGGGTGGAGAAGGTGAGGCGAGGGTCCCTACGAAGAGCCTTGGACCGAAGCCTGTTCAGGGGGGAATGAGACTCCTTCGGGGAGCTTGGAATCAAGGTGCCATAGCCAGAGTCTGAGGCGTCATCCAGCATGGAGGGTGTGTCTTCATCTGTATCCTCAGTCACCACCAGGCGGGGGACGATGGCGACCCCTAAAGTCCTACAGTGAGGAGCAGAAAGTCAGACTCATGCCGATAATGGAATTCAAGGCTGAGAAGCCTCTCCTATTAATCCACTCAGAAACGTCTCCTCCTCCAAACTTCCTTCCCTGGTTAAGATTGTGCTCTATAAGTACCTTGGGTACTCCTCTTATACAGCACCTCTACTGAAACTGGAATGACACCGAGATTAGCCCAGTCAGTGTGCAAAGTCATATTTGAAACAGAAAAAGACCCAGAGGTCAGCTGGGGGTGGTTGCTCAGGAGGAATGCTGCTGTGTGATATGTTCGAGGTCAGCCTGAGTTACTCACCTCGAAAACAAGAGCTCGGGTTTGCTTCTGAGCTACTCTGTGCACAGCACCTGGTTCAGACCTCATCTCACGCAGCTTGTCTCGTATTTGCTGAGTGGGCCCATTGGTGGGTCCCTCTTCTCTAAAAGCTTGCTGCTAAGCAGCTGTAGCATCCTGGATGAACCTCTTACCCTGCAGGCTTTGGAGCTTGCTGTGCCCTGGGAACTCTGCTATTCTGAGAATCTGTCTCTCTGGAGCCTGCTCATCGCTGTGTCTCTGTTTCCTTTGCCCGGTGCCCACCCTATGCCATGGGTCCCTTCGCATGGTAACTACCGACCCCTTCCACTCCCAGCTGCAGCTCATGATGCTCTTGTTCTCACACCAAGTCCCCCCCTCCCCGCGAGGCTCCTACTCACCCTGCTCAGCCTCATAAACGTCTCCTCCCTCCTCCCCACCTTCCTCCTCCTCAACCTCCCTCCTCCCAACCTGCGTCCCCCTCTTTGCATGATGATGGAATCTTACCTCCCCTCGGCACTTCTCTGAGAGTCCTCCGGGGAAGGGGAAGGGGAAGGCGTGGAGGGCCTGGTGCTGGGGGACTCCGTGCTCTGGTTTCGATAGAGGGCCAGCAGCTCCCTCTTCTGTTGAATGTACTGGTCACCCTTCAGCCTCTGCAGAATGGTCTGAGGAGGGACTTTCCTTACGACGAGCTCTCATTTATAGATCAAGAACCTTTGACTTTCCTAACTCCCTTCCGAGGCACCCGTGTTTACACTTCCTTTCCTACTGAGAAAGGGCATTGAAGGCTGGGGACCACCACAGGAGTTGTTCTTATAGGAAGGGAGCATAGCGATATGGTGGCGGTGGCAGCAGCAAGCTGTAGAGCTGCTGGTGGAGGGAACTGGGGCTGACAGAACGACCCCTTTCCTCTGCTCTCCTGCCCCTGCTTCCCACACTGCCTAGGAAGCCAGCCTTCCAATGCTCCTCTCTTAGAATCTGTCCCTGGCCCAGAGGATGGTGATGCAAGAGTTCTTGACCATACTGGTCCTCAGGTTCTCTTTTGGGCTCATTGCTTTCTCATCACCTTGGCCTTCATCCTGAAGGAGGGAGGAGTGGGGGGCAGGCTTGTCCTAGGCTGAGGACTCTCCCGGTCCCTTAGACGGGTAAGAAAGGAACGCTGGGGCTGGAGAGATGGCTCAGTCTGCGCTTCCAGACGTCCTGAGTTCAGTTCCCAGCAACCACATGGTGGCTCACAACCATCTGTAATGGAATTTGATGCCCTCTTCTGGTGTGTCTGAAGTCAGTGACAGTGTACCTACTTTCATAGATAGATAGATAGATAGATAGATAGATAGATAGATAGATAGATAGATAGATCTTAAAAAAAAAAAGAAGGCCGGGCAGTGGTGGCGCATGCCTTTAATCCCACCACTTGGGAGGCAGAGGCAGGCGGATTTCTGAGTTCGAGGTCAGTCTGGTCTACAGAGTAAGTTCCAGGACAGCCAGGGCTATACAGAGAAACCCTGTCTCAAAAAACAAAACAAAACAAAAAAAAAAAACAAACAAACAAACAAAAGAAAAGAAAAGAAAAGAAAGCTGTCCCAAGATGGAAGAGAAGAGAGGACATGTCTGTGTCCCTTCTGAGTTTTCAAACAGAATAAGGCAGTGACAGCTGACAGATGTCATGCAAAGGGCCTCCATACCCACGGGCTCTTAGTCACCCTCCAGCATGGCGAGCACGGACATGAGCTCATCTTACATGCAAAGACTAGGCTTAATGCAGCTGCTTGCCAAGGAGGCTCTGGTGGAGAGGAGAGCCGGGTCAGTGTGTACTCTCTTAGCTCAGTGACTGCAAGCTTTTTGGCAGCCTTGAAGGGCTTTGAGTTATCACAGGATGTTAATGTTGGGGGAGACAGCAGAGCCTGAGGAGACGCAAGGTGGGTGGTAAGAGGAGGCTTGGCGTGAAGGAACACAGAAGTGGCTGCTGTGGGCAGAATGGACAGCAATACTCAGGTGTGGCTAAGAAATACTAAATCGCTTCCCAGATGGTAAAGAAATGGCTGAAAGCTAGGCTGATCCCAGCGTTTGCATTACGGCATAGCCACTCAAGGCAGGAGAATCTCTGAGTTTGAGGCCAGCCCAGTCTACCTAGAGAGTTCCAGGTTCCTCAGAACTTACACGGTGAAATCCTACCTCAAAAAGCAAAGGGAGGGGCTAGAGAAATGGCTCAGAGGTTAAGAGCTCTGGCTGCTCTTCAGAAGGTCCCGGATTCAATCCCCAGCAGCCACATGGTGGCTCGTGACCATCTATAATGAGATTTTGGTGCCCTCTTCTGGTGTACAGTCATACATGTGAGCAGAACACTGTATACATAATAAATAAATAAATAAATCTTAAACAAAGAAAGAAAGAAAGAAAAAGAAAGAAAGAAAGAGAAAGAGAGAGAGACAGAGAGAAGAAAAGAAAGAGTGGCTGTGTTGTAGTTTTTCACCTCCTTCCTAGGTGTCCCCACCACAGTGGCAGCTAAGATGCTGCATCTGGCATAGAGTAGGGACCTCAAGTGTCCCCTCACCCCATACAACACTCTCTTGTGACTGATGCCAGGTTAGCTGATGGCTCCATATTTGTCCTTTCTCAGAAGCTGGGGGAGTGTGAACCAGCAGCCCTGGGGCTTCCTGGGCTTCTCCAAAGCTTCGGTAGGAGCACGAGGGCGGCTGGGTCAGGACCAGACGTGTTGGAGGAGGGTTAGGCGGGCATAGGAAAATGATATCAAGTGGACAGTTGTTTCAACTCTCCTTTCCCTGGCTTCCCAGTCACTGAACCAGAGCAGAGGTTGAGAGCAGGAAACTAGCACTCGGGGGTGACAGTTCCTGTGTCTCCTCCCTCTTCTCCTCTTCTCCAGGCTTCATCTATCTGCTCAGTGTGAAGAGCAGAAGAATGGTGGGATGCACAGCCTGCTGTGAGAAGTCACGCCCTTTGCCTCCATATGCCCCAAGTTAGACTTTGTGATGGCTGCTGAGGATGGGTTAGTGTGGGAGGAAAGGATGAGCAGAGGACGTCGTCGTCGTTGTTAAAGAATCTCTTCTGGCATTGGTTTCACTAAGCTTGCTCCTGCCCCAGGAAAGGCAGGAGCTTGGGAACCGCCCCCCTGGGGGGGGGGGAGAGATGTTGAGCAGCAGAGCCCAGGGCTTCCAGATGCCACAAAAGCTACAGCAGGGGGATCTTCTCGGCTACAGCAAGAGGAGAGCCAAGGTGAGCGGTAAGGGAAAGCAAGCTAGAGTGTAGTTCCCCACAAAGCTGAGGAAGGAGGGAGGGAGGGAGGGCTCCCAAGCTAGACTCCTGTGGAGAACCCCCAGGAGAGAAAGCCTCTTCTCTCTGCAGTTCATTGGGATTACCACAGACACCTGTCTCCCAGTACTTCACGACAAGAGATCTTTAGAAGATGTTCTTTGCCTCTCAACCAACACCAAAGCCTTCCAGCTCTGCAATGCCTGCAATTCCTCCCTCCTCCTCCTCCTCCTCCTCCTCCTCCTCCTC
>NC_034591.1:140486451-140489722 GCF_900095145.1 Mus pahari
GTGTGTGTGTGCATGTGCGTGTGCGTGTGTGCGCGTGTGTGTGCGTGTGCATGTGTGCGCGTGTGTGTGCGTGCGTGTGTGTGTGCACGCGTGTGTGCGTGTGTGCGCGTGTGCGTGTGCGTGTGCGTGTGTGTGTGTGTATGTGTGTGTGTTGCAGTGTTTTGGGCTTTGAGTGGCTGGGAGCCTCTCTGCAAGTTTTATCACAGAGGAGAAATGACTCCCCATTTGTCACCCTGCAGAGCCTATCAGGGACTGTTACTTTGCATATGAACACTAGCAGGTTTTACTGGTTCCCAGAAGTTCCAAAGAGAATGTGGGAGAAGGCTTGTTCTAACCTTGGGAGCCAAAGGAAGAGGAGAAACTTGAGAGGTTGGCATGGTAAAGCAAAGTTTACAGGTGTGGTGATGCCCATGCAACTATGCACATACACGCGCCCACCCACAAATAAATAAACAAGTAAACAAATGTGCACATTCCTTCCTGGGGCTGGGGTGGAGTGCGGGGATAAGTTCTTTCCCAGTGCAGCAAAGACGCTGGGTTTGAGCCCCAGCTTTGCCAATAAGACAAAGGGTCTCCAAGGCACATCTCCTGCTCTCCTTGCCATTCTGCTCCCACCGTGGGTTTGCCTGGAGAAAGCCGGGTCTGAAACCCAATCCCCAGAAACCATAAATGTGACTTTAGTTGGGAACCCGGTCTTTGAAGATGTGAAAGGACTGAAGGTAAAGACCTCAGACATTCCATGTGGGTTCTAAAGCAGCCGTCTGGCGTCTTCATAAGAAAGGGAGGGGAATCTGGACACCAACATACAGAGGGGAATGCCAGAGATGGCGGGGTCAGGAGTTGCTGCTCCAAGTTAAGGGCCACAGAAGTCATCAGTAGCTGAAACACAGATTCCCCCCTAGAACGGGGGCAGGAAGCTCAGTTCTGTCAATACCTGCGTTTTGAACTTTGGCCTCCAAAATTGTAAGGGACCCTGTTTCTGGATGTTTGGTTTTGTTTGTGAGGAACCGTGGCTCAGTCGACTCCAGGGTCTCCTGCACGCTAAGCATGCACTCTCTCACAGAGCTATACCCTAGCCCAGCCTCGGTTTTTCTAAGACCTCTGAACTGATAGCAACTGATGCAGCTTTACTGATCTCTCTCTCTCTCTCTCTCTCTCTCTCTCTCTCTCTCTCTCTCTCTCTCTCTNTCTCTCTCTCTCTCTCTCTCTCTCTCTCTCTCTCTCTCTCTCTCTCTCTCTCTCTCTTTCCACCCCCCCCTTAAACTCCTACTTGTATCGCTTAAGTCTGCCTACATCACTACATTGTTTAAAGTCTCCACTGGCTCCACGTTGTCTATAGGTCAAAGTTCAAGTTCCTTCATGGCCCTTAGAGCCGGGCATGATCCTGCGGTGCCACCTCCTGACCTCAGCTTCTGCTACTTCTCACCCTGGCAATGCCAAGCAAACAACCTGTTCAGTTCTACACATGCACACTGGGGTGCACACACCCGCACAGTCATGTGTGTACACCCACATACATAACACACACACACACACACACAATCATGTGCATAAACTATACACATAATACACACACAATCATGTGCATACACCACACATAATACACACACAGTCATATGTGTAATATACACACAGCCATATGCATAAACCACACATAATACACCCACACAGTCATATGTATACACCACAACATAATACATACACACATACAACACACACAGTTATATGCATACACACACTTGGCGGCAGTGGGAGGGTAAGAGAACATGGTTCCAACTGAGCTCTAGATGTTTGCATGACCTTGATCCAATCCTGTTCCCTTCCTATAAAGTGAAAGATGGGGCTGACTCGCCACTCCCAGCGCGGTGCCTCTCTCAGCACACATGGCTGTATGCTATTTCTGGGTCTTTGCATTGGAATTCCCTTCTTCCTGCTTTGATGTCTGCTCCAATTCACTGGCTCCTCCCCCTAAGCTCCCTTAGCACCACTGGGACAGACGGCGTGGCCGTCCCTTGCTTCTGTCTTTGGCATGCTTGCTTCTGCTATTTGTACTCTGATTACTCTAATGAGCTGCAGCACAGATTCCTGGAGGGCAGGAGTGGCATTTTCATTCTTTTCTGATTCCCTGGCACCTGGCACTAGTGCCTGTCCCCAGAAAGCGCTCCATAGGTGTCTCTGGACAGAAGATAAAGTTTAGAAATTCACTGCTTCAGTGTGGGGAAAGCATTCGGGTGGACCACCTGTTGGATTGTCTCAATAGCTGCCACAGGCTTTCTCAGACTCTGGAAGGCATCCGACCTGCTGCTGGTCAAGTCTGCGCCTGCACCAAGTCCAGCCTCTCCGCCCTCCCTCAACCCTCTGTGATGTCAGTCCTGAGCTCCAGCAGTGCATGCTCACCCTCTCCAAGTCTGACTGCCACCTACCTTAGCCTGCTGGGTCTTCTCCCGCCACCGTGCACACTCTGTAGAACTGGGACAGTGCACAGTGAGGGCACTGGAGACACACTGGAATTCTGTGAGGTGGATCAGCAGGAAGCTGTCTACACAGAGAAGAAACTCTGCTTTAAGGGCTGGACCTTATCTGACCCCAATCCCGACCCTTCCTCCTCTGGAGAAGAGACATACTGGGGTCTCGCAGCTGTTGGCACACGAGTTTCTCCAGCATGAGAGGAGGACGGATGACCTTGGCTCTGTTGGCCTTACGTTGAGGTTTGGTAACCAGGAGCATGTCAGAGAAGAGGAATAGGTACACATCTATCTGCAGGTAGGGGTGCAGGAGAGAGAGGCAGGGTCAGCCAGAGTCAGGGGAGTGGCTCCTCAGGGGTTCTGGCTCTTTGCCTGTGAGCATAAGGACAGGGTCAGACCTGCAGCGTGATCAGTCGGGTTCCATATCGTGATTTACAAGCAGGGAACAGGGCTGGCTGAAGGTCATAGAAACAACTGGTGCTTGGGCAGGACCAGACTTGTGTCATCCTGCCCAGCTCACCACACTTTCTCCCAGTGCTACCTTGTGTGGTTGTGTAGTGTCTGTGTGGTACATGTACGGGACTGTATGGAGATTTCGCTCCAGGGTGCACGTGTGCGGGGGAGAGCAGGATCCTGGGTATCTTGTGCTATCGCTTTTTACGTTACTGCTCTGAGATGAGGCGGACTGGCCAGAGAACTCTCTGGATCTGTTTGTCTCTTCCCAACAATCCTGGAGGTGCAGATGCAAGCAACCATGCCCGGTTTTGTTCGATTGTTTGCTTGTTTTTTTTTTAAAAAAAAAAAAA
>NC_034591.1:140489922-140505179 GCF_900095145.1 Mus pahari
GTCTGAAGACAGCTACAGTGTACTCATATACATTAAAAAATAAAACAAAACAAAAAACCAAACATTTATTTTATTTAGCAACATGTGTCTCTGTGTGGGGTTATATGCATGTAAATGAAGGTGTCCGGGGAGACCAGAAGAGAGTTTTGGACCATCCTCTGGAGCTAAGTGACAAGCCACCTGACAATGGGTGGAGACCAGCAAGCACTCTTAGTTGCTGAGTTGTCTTTCCAGCCCCTAGGCCCAGTTCCTCAAGAAGGTGTTGAGGATTCAAACTCGGGTTCTCCTGTTTTGTTTTGTTTGATGTTTGGCTCCAGTTTGGTAGACTACAGCTTCTTGACTTGTTTTTCTTTGAAAGAGCTGTTTGTTTGATTTTTATGTGTATGCTTTGCCTTCATGTCCCTGTCTGTGTAGCACATGTAGGCAGTGCCTGGGGAAGCCAGAAGAGATGTCAGACTCTTGAACTGGAGTTGTAGACAGTTGTGAGCTGCCGCCATGTGGGTGCTGAGAACTGAACCCGGGTCCTCTGCAAGAACAGCCAGCGCCCTTACCTGCTGAGCCCCCACTCGCTCCACTGCCAGGTCTTCACCACCAAGTCACCTCCCCAGCCCCATTCCCAGCTCATTTGCCTCTTATGCCGTGTCCTTACATGTCACCTCTGTGCAGGGCACCCTCACCTTCCCTTCTCGTCCCTCCTTCACCCGCACAGGTCCTTCCAGCAGCAGCTGCCTGGTGTACTCAGGGGCAACCCCTAGTACAGGAGTCATCAGATCCAGGGTGGAGAACAGACGCAGGCTCTAAGGGAACAGAGAGCAAGCAGAAAGGGGATCAGGGGATCGTGCAGGCTAGCCTCTCCATCCCAACCCACGGTGGCTCCTTGTGTTGTGACCTAGTCCATCCTTTCTGTAGCTGGAGCCACAGCAGACACGCCCAGGGTCCCCTTTTTACTTTTCCCATCTGCCCTTTGGGTTCCTCCCATAGGAAGGAAGGATGGACACACCCAGCTGTGGTACTCAGGTACCTCTGTCCTTTCCCCACCAGGCTTCTCCTCCATCTCTTTCCCCCCGGAGCTTGGAGTGAGTGCGTTTTCTCACCTTCTCCACCTCCTCGCTCCAGGGCTCTAGCACCTCATAGGACCCTATGCGCTGGGCCACAGCCATCAAACTCTCCTGCTCTTCGCCCTGTCGGACCTGGGCATTTATGTATCGCAGGAAGGACTCCACAGCCTCGATCTTGGAGTGTGAGAAGCAAAAGGAGGTACAGCTGAGCCCGGCTTCCCCACCCAATGGTAGCACAGCACTCTAAACTAGGTTTAGTCGACCAGCACTGTAGGAGGAACGAGACCTTCGGGGAGCACTAGAGATCAGTTCTTACCCATCACCCGCCAGCCCCCACCACACAAGGGCCCAACCCCACCTGAATACCTACCATGGCATTCAGGGCCTCTTGGGCTCGGGGCTCGGGGCTTCTCTTGCGCACAGCCTGCAGCAGCAGTGGGTATTTGGTGATGCGCTGGTGGGGCTTGATGAGCAAGTCACCCAGTGTCTGTCTTCCAGAGCGCTTGTGTTTCTCACACCACTGCGGTGGGGGTGGGGGAGACAGGGTAGAGCTCAGGAGTCTGCAGGGCCCCTCCTGCCCGCACTGCCTCGGGGCAACCGCCACAACCTTGCTGAAGCCTAGGGTGACCTGGCTGTGCAATTGCGCCCCCTGCCCCGCTGCCCCTGTGCTCCACCGCACCCTACCTGCACGAAGGTGTGGAACAGAGGGTTCCTGTCTTGCTGCTGCCGGGCGTAAGCCATGGTCTGCTTTACTCGAAGGCAGTACAGGACGTAAGGCTGGAACCGCTGGCCAAACTGGAGGAACACATATAAAGCAGGCAGGAGAGGGCCATGAATAAACTCTGGAGGTAGACCATGGCAGCAGGCTGAGGAGAGCCTCACACAGTCCCTCTGAGGAGCCTCTGCCGGCTTCCACCTCCCAAGACATCTCCCACAGCCAGACCCCTCATTCTGTGCTCCAGAGAGGAACCGACACCCTGAGAGACAGACCCTGGCCACCCCTGGAGTTCATTCTCTCTGTGGCACTGGCTGTGCCCACTCTGTGGCACTGGCTGTGCCCGCTCCTCTGGATTCGCTCTCTCACCATCAATAATTCAGCCTGACTTGTTTTCGGGACACCAGGGCTCCTGTTTCTTTGACCTGAAAGTTGCCCAGAAGCCCAGCCCTGAAGGAAAAAGGTGCCGGGGCTCCCAGGAACCTGTCCAAACTAGCTTTGTATCCCATCCCAAAGTTTCCCCCCTGACCTGGAGACACTATGGAAGAAAGCCTAGCCCGGGCTAGCTCTTTTTCATGTTCATTGCCTCTGGGATCTCCTTACTTGGGCAGCATTCTTTAAGAGACATTTTATTAAATTTATTTATTTTATTTTATGTGTATGAGTGTTTCTTCTGCATGTGTGTATGTGTACCATGTGCCTTCCTGGTTCTCTTAGACGTCAGGCCAGCCAGGCGCCCTTGAACCAGTTACAGATGGTTGCGAGCCACCATGTGGGTGCTGGGAAACAGATCCCGGTGCTCTGCAAGAGGAGCAAGTGCTCTGCACTGCTGAGCCACCTCCCTTTAGACCGAGGTCTTGCTCTGATCTGTTCGCTGCTGGGTCTCAATGAAATAGTTAATATTTTATTGCTGCCAAGTGATGCACATTTGTTATTAGAGTACTTGAAGAGCTAAGGCAGGAAGAGCTTGAATTTGAGGCTAGCCTGGGCAACATTGTCTTTAAAACAAAACAAAACAAAACCAAAAACAAGTGGAGATGGTGCATGCCTTTAATCTCAGCACTCAGAAGGCAGGCAGAGGCAGGCGGATCTCTGTGAATTTGAGGCCAACTTGGTCTACAGAGTGAGTTCCTGGATAGCCAGGGCTACGTAGAAGACCTTGTCTCAGAAACAAAACAACCCTCCCCAATCCAATAACAAAAAACCATAAAATAATAATAAAATAAAAAGGAATACAAACTGTAGCACTGATGAGAGCACCCCTCCCCCACCTCCTAGATATATTTTCATTTCATAAGCGTCCCTAGAAGACCAAAGAGCCTTTGGAGTGAAGGAGATGTGGATATGCTTTAGAGTTGGACTGGGCCATGCCCTGTGGATTCTTTTGGGCTGTCCTTATCCTGCTTTTTCTGGGTCTCCCCAGACTCACTGTCAGGAAGCCATTTTGTAAGCTGACAGGGTCCAAAGGTTGGCCAGACGTTCGAGTGTCTTCCAAGATGGGCTGCAGCACCTCCTCCCAAAATTTCCGGTGGGCTCTAATCAGGTTGGGGACATTTCCAAACAGGGTCTCAGCTGACACCTGGAGGAGTGAGCAGAACTCAGTAGCAGACATTTGTCACAGACAGGAAGGGACAGGGAAAGACTTTCAGTCTCGGGGACAGGGCTGGGGAGGAGGGGGAGAGCCTGACAGTGGCCTGGAAGACCCTAGGGAGTCCCTCTAACCCCCACCCCACCCCCATAGCACCAGGGGAGCTAGGGCCCTGTGGTCTGCTGAGTGCGGCCTGGGGGTCTAGGCCTGGGGGTCTCGCCGTGGCCCTGCCTCCTCCTCTGCTTCCACTCACCTCAGTCAGCAGTCCCACCCGCTGCAAATTCAGCAGACCAGCTGCCAGGAGCTAGAGACAGGAGGAAGACAGGGGCTCAGTGCCTGACCGCCCTCCTTCAGGGTCCTCCCAGCACCGCCATCTTCAGTGTCCTCCTCCCCACCCCCACCCCCGAGCACGTCTGAAACCATGGCTCAGATTCCTGCCTCTCGATCGATCGATCCGATCGATCGATCCCTCACTCCAGCCCTTCTGCTCTGGGAGGATGGAGATAGTACTAAGGACCCAGGTAGGGAGTAGGCGGGGTTGAAGGTGGCTCACATCAGTCATGATCTTGAGCTTCCTCACATAGATCAGCTCAGTGGTCAGGAGCTCCCACAGTGCTTCCTGCTGGTGGCAAAGCTGGCGGTTCATCTCCTGAGGGGGACAGTGCTGGTTCATTTGGGGACCACTCATGAGAGCAGGTGTCATTTGTCAAGAGCTGGAGTAGCACCACCAGTTCTGGTCCCTTTACCCAAGGCCTTTTCATCTTAGCCAGTTCTCTAGCTTGTAAGAGGCTTCACTCCCATTTTCCATATGAAGCAAGTGAGGCTCGGGAGGTCCTCTGTCACAACCAAGGTTTCACTACTTGGTGGCAGAGCAGGGGTTTGAACAGATCTCTGGAGGTTTTCCCCTTCTACACGCTGTATCCCTCGGCCTTTGCCTTTTTCAGGACAAAAGTGAGACCCATGGGTGTGTGTGTGTGTGTGTGTGTGTCTGATGCATTATGGGGACGTATACCATTTCAAACCCACCTTGTGTTCCAGCACCAGCTCCTTCCAGGACTTTTCCATGGTCAGGGCACCGTCCCCTCCCTCTCCTATCTCCCAGTGACTCCGATCCTCTGGTGGCAGGCGGGGCATCC
This sequence comes from Mus pahari, assembly GCF_900095145.1. Lineage (NCBI taxonomy): Eukaryota > Metazoa > Chordata > Mammalia > Rodentia > Muridae > Mus > Mus pahari. The sequence goes on from NC_034591.1 coordinate 140,494,420, forward strand.
CAAACATGCTGAATGTGTGCAGCCTCTGTTCTAGCTCAAAGGCCCTGGTGACTTCCTAGGAGAACAAGGACGATGGTTAGTTAGCCTGACATGTCCTCAGCATCTGGTGCTGTGATGCTGGATGGGCTGTGCATGCGTGCGCATATACACACTTGTGCCCGGCAGGACAATGAGTAGGTTTGTTATTGCCCAGGAAATGAAGTTACAGTTTTGTCTGCAGAAAGAAAAGATCCCAGGGTAGAGGTTTGAGGGGACCTCCCTGACCAGAGCAGTTCCTTCTAGAAGTTTCCCAATTCAGAATAGGGATGAAGGGCAGAATCAGACTTCTCAGAGTGGTCCTTAAGAATTGATTTTCTTTACTTTAAAAAAGGAAAGGAACGGAAAGGGAAGGGAAGGGAAGGGAAGGGAAGGGAAGGGAAGGGAAGGGAAGGGAAGGGAAAAACCTCTCAGTTTTTGGCTGTGCTGTAAATTGAACCCAGGACTTTCTGCACCCTGGGCAAGCCCTCCACCACTAAGACATACACCCCAGACTGCGAGCCTTCAAGTAAGGACCAGGACTAGACTTAAGAAAGCATGGTCATGCTGGGTGGTGGGGGCGCACGCCTTTGATCCCAGTCACTTGGAGGAAGAGACAAGTGGATCGCTATGAGTTCGAGGCCAGCCTGGTCTACAGAGTGAGTTCCAGGACAGCCAGGGCTACACAGAGAAACCCTGTCTTGAAAAACCAAAACAACGACAACAAAATAAAACAAAAAGGCATGGTCTCGGGTAACACGGCGACATAAAATGGACACATTCTGGGTTGTGTTGTAGATGGGATTTGCGATGCAGCTCAGGCTAACCTTGAACTTGCAGCCCTCCCGCCTCAGCCTCCTGTGTGCTGGGACTGTAAATGTGCCTCATCGTGCTTGGCTCAAAGTAGAGATATCTGTGACACATCGTGTCTTAACATTGCTCCTCCTAAGTGGTTTTGGTGTCAAATAACGGGGGACAAACAATTCCTATGCGCACTCTGCCCTTCTTGTGACATGGGAGGAAGTGGTGGGGTTCCTGGCTGGGATGGGGGTGCTTTGGGAGAGTAGAGATTGTCCCTGGATCTCATGTTATTTGGTAATTTCCAAAAGCTGTGAGGTTATTTTTACTTTATGTGCACTGATGTTTCACCTGCATGTATGTCTGTGTGAGGGTGTCAGGTCCCCTGGAACTGGAGTTACCATTGTGAGCTGTCATGTCAGTACTGGCAATTGAGCCCAGGTCCTCTGGAAGAGTAACCCATACTCTTAACTGCTGAGCCATCTCTCCAGCCCCCAAAGCAGGGAATTTAATATTAATAGTTTAGTCTCATGGGAGCCAATGCATCACCACAGAGCTGTTCCTGGGAGCGCCTCTGCAGAGAGCCTTCGCTGATTGATTTCTCAAATGTGCCTGCTTCAGAGGCTCCCTGCCAGCGTTCAGTTCAGCGTGGAGTTTCTGGGCTTGACTGTCTCTAGAGGCCATCATGGCTGGGATTGTGAGCAGAGGGGCAGAAGGCAAGGGAATCCTTACCTTGAGTTTTGGGGAGTGAGGTGGGCCGACCCCAAAATAGCTTCCATGCCTCTTCTCTGGCTCTGGTTCCCGAAGCACCAGAGGAGACAGGCCTCGGGTCTGGCCAGAGCTCTTGGCAAAAGGGACATGGTGCTGTCGGCGTCTGCGACCTGGGTCCTGGGGGAGAAGACAAGGCAAATTCTGGGAGTACCAGAAATACTAGAGAGGTGGCAGGGGCCGAGCTTGGCCCTGGGTCTTATCCCTTGCTTCTGCAAGTTGGGCTGGCTCGCTGCTCTCATCAAACCAGTTTGGTGTGAGTCGCTGCTGCTTTGAGTCACAGTGGCTGCTGCCAGGGAAGCCAAGTTCAGCTGGGCAGGGGCATGCCTGCCTGGTTCCCCGGGGGGGGGGGGGAGCCCGGAGGTAGAGGCTGAGGCCTCCCGCAGCGCTTGTGCACAGGCACACACATGCCTGGGCTCTGCGTCAGGTACCCAGCCTCTGCCTGGCTATACACATGCCCTCTGTGCCAAGGGCTCTCAGTAGCAGAGGACGGTCCACGCTGTGTTCTGAGTTCATCCCTCTGCGGGCAGCTGGGTTCCCTCACATGTGGGAAATGAGAGACCGCGAAGGTTCAGCCTCCTCCCTAGGGCCTGCAGCTAGTGTCCTATGGCACTGGCGATTGCTGTCCTTCTGTGCTAGAGGTTGAAGCCACAAGTCTCCTCCCAAGGCAGGCCTGGTCACATTCCTTGTCTGCCTTGGCCTAGGTTGCCTTACAGTATACTTCCTAGTGTCCCTTTCTGCCCTTTGCCTGGGCAAGTCTCGTCTCCAGGGGTGGAATCCTCTAGGGAGGCAGGGAATACCCCCAGCTAGAAGGGGAACTGTTCTTAAGGAAGCACCAAGGGCAGAAACAGCCTAAGCCCTGGCTTCCACACCCCTTTCCTCTACTAGGCTTGGAAGTGAGCCGGGTAGGTGGAGCCAGGGGCAGGGCAGAGACAGTTCTTGCCACTCCCCCTCCTCCCCTGTGAGAGCAGGGGCATCCTGAACCTTTGCTCTTCTTCAACCCTGACTCAGGGAGCTTTTGACTCCTCCCAACTCAAGGAGAGACTGACAGATGTCTTTCCCCACTGCTCTGGTAATTCAGAAATGCCACCCAATCCCTCCTCTGAGCTCCCCGCCTCTCCCACTGTTGTCTGGGGCTGGGTGTGAAGCACTGGAATCCTGGCCAGGTCCCACCCCCACCCCCCACCCAGCAACCCCGGAAAGCGGAGGAGGTTAAGGGACAAGACTAGAGCAGCCTGTGAAACTATAAGGGGACAGACTTCAAAGCCTTGGAGTCGTCCCTCCTGCCCCACCCAGGTCACCTTTGGGGCACAGGCGAACTCACCTCTCCAGGTCCTCCTCTGGGAAATATATTCCCAGGAGTGCTGTGGGCAGAAGTCTGATGATGGCCCCCGTAAGTCTCAATTTTCTCAATTCGGGAAGCAACCAGGCCTTGGAGGGGGCCCTCATTTGGAGGACCAAAGGCTTGCATTGTTTCTCTCCTGAGTTACCCCCAAAGGATCATAGCGCCAATGTCCAGGAGAAAGGGGGGTGTCCCCTTTTCTGCAAGACAGAAAGCCCAGACTGGATTAGTGATGAATGTCTCCACAGGATGGAGAGCAAGGAAAGACAAGAGGACAGAGTGGGGAAGAAGAGGGCCAGATGGTGATCCCTTGGGGGGAGGTGGGGTGTGTGCTATCTATAAGTAAGTAGGGGGAGGGCAGGACCAGGTGCATGCTGGGTAGGAACATCTGCTTTATACTTGGGAAACATTCACACTTCAGCCTCAGAGGATGCTGTAGTCTAAGAGCAGATGGGAGCAAGGGTCACAGAAACCTCTAGATAGCCCCAGGAAGAAGGCGCTCTCTTGTACCTAGCTGTCTCTTTTCCTGCATTACCTGTCAACACTGCACAAACTCCATGGACAGGTAAAGCTGACTAGAGACAGCCAAGTGGGTTCCTCGTGCCGGAACAGACTATGGGTTAAGAACGGCTTTTATTTTCTTTCCTGATTTGAGACAGGAGGACCTCTTAATATAGCCCAGGCTGACCTGGAATACACAGTGTAACCCAGGTGAGGCTACCCTCTAACTCTGCATCCCCCTGCCTCAATTTCTAGAGTGCTGTGATCACAGATGTATTCCATCATGCTTTGCAACGTTTACATTTTTAAATAGTGGGGAGGGGGTGAGCAAAAAAGAAAAATAATATTTGGGGAAAGAGAACAATACACACAGTTCACACTCCATGAGTTAACAGCTAGTTTTATCACGGTTCAGCCAGCCAGACAGCCACCCTTACTGGTCGGCTCGCCATCCATGGCTGCTTTTCAGTTAGTCACAACTGAGACTCGATAGACAGGAGACTGACTCTACAATATATCTTTTCTGTCCCTTTACTGAGAAGTCTGCACATGCCTTACCTGGAAACCCCCCACGTCCACGCACAATCTGGCGAAGTCGGGAGAGCTGTCAGACAGGGTCTGGAGCGATGTGCCTAGCTGAGGCAGCCGGCTGGTCTCCCACTAAGCTCGGTTTTTCCTGGCCTCAGAGGGCACCACCACGGATAGAGCTGGAAGTCAGATGCAGGACTCCACCCCTCCTTTCTAAGCCTGGATGGAAGACCCATCCCTTGCAGTAGGCAGGGCCTGAAGGGAAGAGGCCCTTAATGGGAGCTGGGCTCAAGAACCCTATACAGGAGCTGGTTTCCCACCAACTGGGCTCTAGGAGTCTCCATTTCTCTCCCCTAACTTTCTCTGACTTACACACAGAGGAGATTGCTCATTATGTCTCCCGCCCCCGGGCCAACAACAGTCCAGCCCCCAAGGGCAGTCCCCCGCCCCTCCCTCCCCCTCCCCCTTACTATCCCTCCCCACTCCCACCTTTTCTATCTTTCCCCAGGCCCAGCTTTTCTCCCTCCCTCGTTCCCAGCCTCCTTCCCTCCTCCTTCTGAGGCCCCGCGACCCTGTCCCAGATCCCGGGTTCCCTGGCCGTCGGGCACTCGCCCTCCCAAGTGCTCACCTGTGAGCGCAGGTGTCCGAGCTTCCGCTGTCCTTGATGTCCGCTGGATCCGGTGGAAATGTGGGTCGTTGTCAACTTCCTTGGCGATGGGAGCACCACTGTCCCAGGCTGGGACTAGGACCGAGCGGCCCGCGGGACCAGGCAGCACGGGGCCAGGAAGGGAGGTGAAGGTGGAGGCAGAGGGGCGGGACGTGGGCTGGCACCTCCTCCTCCCTGCGGGCCGTGCAGCGTCGCGGTCCCGGTCACCCGGACAGAGAGGGAAGGGAGCCGGACTCTCCGTACACCAACCCCAGACCAGGAGTGCTCACTTCTCGGTGCACACTTTCACTTGAACTAGCCAGCAATCTGTCACCTGGTCGGGGCCAGGGGCTGGAACCTGTGCCACCCGCAGGCCACCAGCGTGTCCTCCCTTCCCGGCCAGACCCCTGCCAGGCGCCAGGGTAATGAGGGGTAAATGAGAGGTTGGGCGCCGCTAGGCGGAGGCGGTGAGGTAATGACCAAGTGACTTGTGGCAGGTACCCTTCCCTTCTTTGCACCCAGGCCCCTCTTGCCTGTCCTAGACCGTTACCCTGAAAGGGAGCCAGCCTAGCATCAGGAAGGGCGTAGGTCCAGGGATTCTCTGCGCCATGGCTGTCCTCTGGCCACGGAGTCCAAAGTGTAGCCCTTATCTCCAGTGAACCTGCTGGCCTGCCCTGGCAACAGGAGGAAGGTTCTGTGGACTTTGTGTCTGATTCAGGGAGGCGTCAGGGGCCAGGCTTAGCCGTACCCAACACTACTCTCATTACCTAAGCCCGGAGGGAGGTGGGCATACCCTCCCGACGGACTGCACTTGGGCCAGTGTGGCCTCCCTAAGGGCTACACAGACTGAACAGTTTCTCCAAAGTGGTACAGCACTGGCTGGGCGTGATGTGAAGGGCTTTTCCTCCCTTCACATTCCCAAGTCCTGTCATCCGGTCTGAGGGAAGAAATGAGAGTTATACCATCCCATGGATGTGTGATCCAGAGGTGGAAGTCTGGGGGGGGGGCAGGTCTGAGGTCCATTTTGGGATCTTCCTTCCGCCAATGGACGGGATGGGTCTGGTGCAACCTCTTACCACACAAAGCATCCTGAAGTCCACAAAAACCCTTTCAGAAGTGTCTCCCTGTGTTCAAAAAAAAAAAAAAAAAAAAAAAAAAAAAAAAAAAAAAAAGCTCTAAAAGCTCTAATTCTTCCCCCTCTCCCATGGTTCATTTCAGCCTGCAGAGGCATCTTTACCATCGGTTGTTTGAATGTGTGTTCCTGTTCTCAGCCACAGGTTTGCCCTTCAGGGTTCTTTCTCAGATTATGGTGTTGTGAGGTCTCAGCGTTACAGAGGAGCTGTCCTGACCTCTGGTTGTCTCTGTCCTGCCTCCTGTCCCCCAGGTGTGTGCACGGGGTGAGGGGTGGGACGGAGAAGGAGTCGGATGAGAAGCATCCTTTGTCAAGGATGCAGGGTTTGCCTGTTCCTAGCATTCGCACTGTGGGGGGCCAGGAGATGAGGAAGACATATCCAGGGATGATGAGTAGCCATGAGAGAGAGAGAGTTAATGAAGCAGTTGGTGCCGATGACTGGCCATATTAAATGACACCCCAGAGACACTGGTGCTGAGGGCTTCTCCTCCCACTGTTTCCCAGACAAAGATGGAAAGAGGAGAAAGAGGGAAACTGGAATTGAGAAAGTAGGAGAGACAATCCTGGACTTACATGCCCCTGGGGTGAGCTTCTCTTGTCTCCCATAGACCCAGGCAGAGTTAACCCTTTCCCTTCCCTCTGGGCTGAGGTCCCACCTCCACCTCCCTGTGCCCCGGGGCCTCTATCAAGCCTCCCTGGGAGGAGAGGTTCCCAGACACAGCTAAAGACAGAGGTGTGGCCAGCTGTAGGTGCGTGGGCAGGTGGACACGCAGGCTCTCTTGGTCCATTCCTTCCTTCTATTCTGGCTCTGTCCGGCCGGCCTCTCTACAGCTGCCCCTTCCCTTGAGCTCCCCCTGTGCTATGGAGGACAGACTCCTGGGGTGGGCTGAGAGGGGAACACATGCAGAGGAACTGAATAGTCTCCTGAAGATGAGAAGGATGCCAGAGGCTGGGACTCTGCCGGGAGGGGCGGGGAGTCACTGGTCAGGACAGAGGGGACCCCCCTGAATACCTCTTTTCTTTCTCTGCTCCCTTAGATGCTCCTGGTAGCCATAACAAGGATCACACGCCTTGACCGTGCCTCAGTTTCCTCTCTGGGCCCTAAGCTTGACCCTACAACTGATAAGGTGTCCTAGGACCTGAGTTTGGAGAATCGAAAGGCTCTGCCTGGAAGGTAACTTTGGGGCCTGGCGGTGGAACTTATGGAGTTGGCTTCAAGAGGTGGGAGGGTGCAGAGATGAGCCTGAGCCCTGAGTCTGACCCAGTCCACATCTCTGGGGAGAGGCAGGGCATCTATGTCAATGAGGTGCTGGAAGTTCCTAGCAACAGGAGGCAGCCAACGGGAGCTATGTCTTTGCTGAAGAGTTGGGGACAGACTGGGGGCTTGAGCAGGAGGTGGCAGATCATGGAAGACAGTGCATACAAGGCCACTGGGTCCAGCTGCTGGTGCCTCACATCAGCCTCAGGCTCCTGTTCTCTCTGCCTTCCTTCCTCCTGGTCACCTGTGCGGGGTCTAAGGAATCTAAAGACAAATGAGAGAACGGCAGACAGAGGCAGGGAATTCCAGACCTGTGGAGAGACAGACGGATAGATAAAACATTGTAGAGGTAGATATAGACGTAATGGACCGGAAACCATGAGCACACGTTAGAGGGACCAGTTCCTACCTAGGGCAGCCAGGGAAGGCTTCCTGGAGGAATTGAGCTCTGTCCTGAGACCACGCCGCTGAGCGCAAAGGGTTCTGCTTCCGGGGCGGCAGAGAGGACATTTCTGGAACAAAGAATGGACCAAGAGCCACGATACGGGAGAGCTTGCTTGTAAAGATACCGGGAGCTGAGTGTGGAAGAGCACACTTGTCCCTGATTCCCAGGAGGCCCAAGTGAGTGTTCACAGGCAGTTTGTGCAGCCCAGTGAGATCCAGGCAGGAAAAACCAGCAAACAAGGCTAAGGAGATGTCTGGGACGACAAAGGCCTGAGTTTGATCCTCAGGACCCACTTAACGGAAGGAAAGACTTTGAATTCCTCACACACATAAATATAATTGGAAAAAAAAATTTAAAAGGAAGCAAGCAACCAGGACTGGGAGATGACTCAGCCAGTTGGCTCAGTGCTTGCCTGGCATGCATGAGGCGCCGAGCTTGACCCCCTGTACCAGCATAAACTGGTGGCATGCGTCTCTTACTCAGGCACTGGGGAGGTGGAGGCATGAGGATCAGAGGATCAGTATTTTCCCGGGCTATACGAGACGTGTATACAAACAAACAGAAATACAGAAAGGGCAGTTTTCCAAAGACTCCAGAGTCTGCTTAGATGGCTCCCTAGGGACTTTCCACCTCCAAGCCGACCATCTCTGGGTCCTGGAGACTTGAGAGGGTAAACCCTCTTTCTTCTGGCATTCAAGGGTCTTCTGGTTGGACCCCAGAAACAATTTCAACTTTTCTCCTGCTTCTTCTCCCTGTGGGTCGGTGTCCCTGAATCTGCTTCAACTTTCTTTTTTTTCTTTTTTTTTTTTTAAAGATTTATTTATTTATTACATGTAAGTACACTGTAGTTGTCTTCAAACACTCCAGAAGAGGGCATCAGATCTTGTTACGGATGGTTGTGAGCCACCATGTGGTTGCTGGGAATTGAACTCAGGACCTTTGGAAGAGCAGTCGGGTGCTCTTACCCACTGAGCCATCTCACCAGCCCCTGCTTCAACCTTCTTGATGCGTTTGCTTCTCCTTTGGTGTCGCCTGCCATGTCCCCCAAACACTCTCACTTCCTTCCAATCCCTTTCAGACCTAGCACTTACTGTCCTTCCTGCTGACACCGCCTGCTCACAGTGTTTCTTCAGAGGCCCCACTGCTCTCTTACCCCAGCCCCACAGCTATCTGTGTCTGTGTCAGGGACCTTAACTAAGTGTCCCTGAAGTGGAGACAGCCCCTTGCATAAAGTGTGGTGCTAGCCTCGCCTCAGCATTTCCTGGACTGCACTGAACTCACTTGCTGGAAGACCCAGAACATTCCATTTGGAGGATACTTGCCCACGCTGTCACCTCTCTGTTCCCGCCTGTTTTTAGCTAACTGATGTTTGGATGATTTCACATGATCACCCCCCTTCAGCAGCAGGCCAAGCAGGGTTCTGTGGATGGGGTGGCTCAGCAGGAACGAGGCTGAGGTTTTCACTGTGTCTGACGTTTGCCTATTCTAGCACTGAAAGGAGCTGAGGCACGGTGGGAATGTGAAGTGTCTGCTGGGGGCACAGGTGACAGAGGAAGTAAGAAGAAGAGGAACAGGGAGCCCCAGAGGCAGAATGACTGTGGGGTTTCCCCGGGGCTGGCCTTGGAATTGGGTGTCTGATGTTCAGGCCGGTTCTCCGACTGTGTCTTCCTCTGCTTTTGACCTGAGAAGGGTGCACATTTTTCATTGAGACCTGTAGGGCCCTTGTGTCTCAGTATCCCAGGAAGTCCTTAGCCGTGAGGCGCAAGTGACCATACCAAACCCCTCGCCCTTAGCCGTGAGGCGCAAGTGACCATACCAAACCCCTCGCCCTTAGCCGTGAGGCACAAGTGACCATACCAAACCCCTCACCTGTTGGATGCTCCCTACCTGCCCTCTCTGCTTCCAGAAAAACAAAACAAATCCCAAATCACAGCAAGAGTGGGTCCTCCATAAACCACAGCTGCTGGGGCTTTCTCTGCCCCATTATCCCAGGGAACACTGTTGCCCCTAGTGGCAAGTCCTGGAAATGACAACTGATTTGGTTTGGTTTTAGGGGACACTGGATAAGCCTATGCCTGTTCTTTTGGAGGAGACCTACAAGGCCTTGCGATCTGAGGCTGACGCTGTGCTGGCAAAGGGTCCCTGACTTGTCTTAACAACCCGAGAGGCTTCTCCCAGCCTGCCCTGGGAGATACACATGTAGGCTGACACATGCACGAGAGTGCCCCCCTCAGTCCCCTTCCTCCAGGTCTCCTGGGTTTCCGCAGCTCTAGGGTGTCCCCAAAGCCCACTCGAGTGGGCAATAGAGACTAGGTTAGTCCTTGTAAAAGCTTCATAGCTAGGGCAGCTTTTCCCCAGCCGCGGACAGTTTCTACCAGCACAGTTCATGCCATTTAGTCAGAGGTCACAGACCTGGCTCCTGGTGTGTGTGTGTGTGTGTGTGTGTGTGTGTGTGTGTGTGTGTGTGTGTGTTGCCAGGGCAGCTGACTGCCCCAACCTGTCTCATCATGCCACTCCCTGTTCAGCCCAGGAACGCCACAGCTCTAAATCATTATTTCCAATTTAATTGGGCAATTCTGACTTTCAGGAAGTTCTTTCTCATCTCTGTTCTGTATTCGTCTCGCTCAAGCTTAATGTCCTCACGCTCTGGGGAATCCCGTCTTATTAGAGGCTGCCCTTTGAGTAAGCTGTATCACAGGTCATCTTAGTGAGCGCTCATTCTCTGAAGGTTTTTGCACCTTCCTTCAGAGACCAGAGTCTCAGTGGAATTCATGTAGGTTGTCAGTGAGGCCCGAGGGACCATCCTAGTCAGGAACTGTTTTTGAGAACTCCAAAGTGACCGAAGTGACCATTTCACTCTCTCCACACACCTCCCTAGTGTTGCCAGACTCAGCTTCAGATGTGATTGATCTGACAGAAGTCACGAAGGCAGAGTGGAGGGCACAATGATTCAGTCCTTTGATTACATCAAACAAGGTGTTAGCGTGAGGTGAGGTCAGACCTCGGGCTCCTCACAGGGAACGCTGTGAGTGTGTGAGACCAGCCCCACTCCAGGGCTGTGTTAATCCTCTCTATCTGCCTAAGAGTCCCTCCCTCACTGTCCTTGCTGTTCCTTGTTCACTGGTTGGTTGTTTTTAGAGTGCAAAAGGCCAGGTGCTGCTGTGGCATGTCTCCTAAGGGGGTGGGGTGGATGGAGTCCAGGAATTCAGGACCAGCCTGTTGTCTGGGCAGCATAACAGGCCCAGCATAACAGAGGAAGATGTAGGGAGGGAGGAGGAGGAGGAGGAGGAGGAGGAGGAGAGAGAGAAGAAGAAGAAGAAGAAGAAG
>NC_034591.1:140505731-140508202 GCF_900095145.1 Mus pahari
CTTCTCTCTCTCTCTCTCTCTCTCTCTCTCTCTCTCTCTCTCTCTCTCTCTCTCTCTCTTTGTGTATGTAAAGTAATTTACCACCAAACTCCACTCCCAGTTCAAGAGTTCGGGAAGCCCTTCATAAACACTTTATTCTTGGTTGGTTTTATTGTTGTTGTTGTTGTTATTTTTATTTTTTTTTTTAAGACAGGGCCTCTCTACATTGCTTTAGTTGTCCTGGAACTCATTGTATAGACTAGACTGGCCTCAAACTCACAGAGATTCACCTACCCCTACCTCCTGAGTGCTGGGATTGAAGGTGTACTCCACCACACTTGACCTCACAGACACATAGGAAATGGGTGACTTGCCTATCTTTATGTCAGATGAAGATTATAACAACTAAATTTAGGATTTTAAAATTATTTTTTAATTTTATTTTTGAGACAGGGTTTCTCTGTATATCCCTGGTTGTCCTGGAACTCACTCTGTAGACCAGGCTGACCTCAAACTCAGAAATCCTCCTCCCTCTGCCTCCCAAGTGCTGGGATTAAAGGCTTGTACCACCACAGCTAATCCTTAAATAAGGCTGATTAGAGTATGTAAGGCACATTTTTTTTTTCTTCATTTGTTCTTCACCTACACTGTAGGAGCGACTATGGATGTAGCTCAGGTACTGTTTGCTTGATATGTGTGAAGCCCTGGGTTTCATCCCAGCACCACAAAAGGCAGGCGTGGTGGTACACATGCCTGTCATTCTAAGCACCCAAGAGGTAGAATAAGGAAAATAGAAGTTCAGGGTCATCCTTGGCTATATAGTGAGTTTAAGACCAGCATGGCTGCAATATACCTCCTCTAAAACAAACAAACACATAAGCAAACAAAATGCCTATGTAGGCATCACTCTCCCATAGCATGAAGAAATGGGTTCAGAAGGGTCATCAAACATTTTTAGGATGATAATGTTAGCAAAAGCAAAAGACAAAAATTTCAATTCAAATTCCTCTCACCCCTAACTCTTAACTGCCATTGTGTGGGAAATGGACAGTTTGCACACATAAGTTCACCTCTGATGAAGCACAAAATAGACCTAATTGCTTAGCAGGGCATGGAGGCCCATCTATATAAACCCAGCATGCTAGAGGTGGAGGCAACAGAATCTCAAGTTCAAAGCCAGCTCGGGATACATAGTGAGATTCTGTCTGCAAGACCAACCAACCAAAGCTTGACGGCTTCACTTCAGCCCTAAGGGTCGTCTCATTATTCAGAGAAACAGACATGTAACTCCCAAGGTCTTCACAAGGAATATCGATACTTACTCAAATTTACAAACTGGGGGCCATGCCGTGTCCCTATAATCCCAACTACTAGGGGGCTAAGGCAGGAGGGTGGAGATTTATAGTCATGGAAGGTTATAAAGATCTAAGCCAGCCAGGGCGATATGGCAAGACCATGTTTTAAATAATCAGATCATTCGTATTCTGCCCCATCTCTGTGGTAGATGCTCCCTGATCTTGCAAGTCTGACTCTGTCTGTGTTGCTTGGTGGCTTCCTCCCATATTAACTCTGGTTTGAGCTTGAGATTTTCCTGGATCAACAGTGGGTGCTGGGGTGGAAATGTATTGTTTTCCACTGGAAGCTCTTGTGCAGTTAGAGCTACACATGGTCTACAGTTACAAATGTGGTCTCGGAATTTGGGAGGTTGAAGCAGGAAGATCCTGAGTTTGGGGATAGCCTGGGCTACATAGTGAGATTTTTTTTTCCCCCTTCTCAAACCAAACCAAACCAAAACCAAAAACCTATTGATCGCGTGCTTTTTGTTTCTCTCTCAAAAATCTTCCCACCAGCCAGTGCCTTCTACAGGGTGAGAGACTTTGTGGCGTGAGCTCTGCCCTCCTGAGTCCTTCCCAGATGTCTTAGTCACTGTCCTATTGCTGTGAAGAGACACCATGATCAAGACAGCTATTATAAGAGAAAGCATTTAGCTAGGGGCTGGTCTACAGTTTCAGAGGCATTACTCCATTATCACAATGGCAGGAAGCATAACAGCGTGCAGGCAGGCGCAGGAGCTATGGCTGAGGGCTACATCCTGACCCATAGGCAGGGAGCGCAATAGCCTCGGGGCTTAGCCTGAGCTTTGAAAACTTTAAAAATCCCATGCCCAGTGACACTCCAAAAAGGTCATACCTCCTGATCCTTCTAAGCTTTCAAACGGTGCCTCTCCTGGTTATAAAGTAATTCTGGCTCTTCTACGCCTGCTCTAGCTCCCAAATAAAGACATGGAGACCTTACATTTATTAATAAGCTTCGAGCACTATAGCAGGCAGATATCCATCTATTCTAATCCGTCTACACCTGCCTCCTACCCAGCCACGTGCCCTGTTACCTGCCGACTTAGTCTTGCCCTGGTTGCTCCTGCTCCACCAGTGTCCTCATAGTCTCTCTCTCTCTCTCTCTCTCTCTCTCTCTCTCTCTCTCTCTCTCTCTCT
>NC_034591.1:140508367-140524409 GCF_900095145.1 Mus pahari
CCCTCCCTCCCTCCCTCCCTCCCCACGAGAGACCCTCTCACTGGGCTTGGAAGCCCTGCCTCTTTGTTAACCAATCAGAGGTGACGGGAAACAATTTTTACACAACGTTGAGACAGGAGTTGCTTGACAGTGCCAGTGTCCAGACAGCAACCAGATCTCTAGGCTCAGTAACTGGCATAGGAACACACAGTGCACAAAACCTGGTGGCTAAGCATTGAATTATATAAGCCCTGCGGGGGCAGCTGTTTTCAGACTAGTACATAAGACCAAACAGAACAAAGCTGGCCCATATCCCGGATGAAGTCAACCAAGCCTGGACCAAATCGACAGAGTGACACAGTCCCATCTGTACTGGCACAGAGGTTAATGCCTCCCACGATTAGAAGTCTTGTGGGTGCCTGTTGACAGTTTCAGTTGTCTCTCCTGACTTAATGATTGTTTCCTCTGAAGAAGTGCCTACCCACCCTGCTCCCTCTGCGACGGGCAGGGGTGTGACAGCATAAAAATCTGGCCTCTTTGTTCATATGGGAGACAGTCGTGCAGGATCCAAGATCAGCTTTGACATCTAGGGTAAACTGAGGCAGGGACATACAGTGGGAAATCTACTGGAGCAGTTGAGAATGCTCCCGAGAGGGTCCATGAAGAACTTCTTTGGGGGCTGAGAGAGGCTGGTGAGAAACTCCTTGGGGCTTCCCTAGAGAGGTTTGACAATGCAGGGGCCGGCGGTGTGAGTCGCTGTCTCTGAGCCTTGACGTGTCCCCTTCTGCCCTCCAGAGAGACTGAATCCAAGAGGAGGCCCAACAGTCCTGTTCTCCACAAAGGCAGCTTTCCTAGAACTAGCTGGTAAGGGCTTGTGTGTTAGTTAGACTTGTGTCACCATAATGAGGACCCAAGGCATAGAGCTTATAAAGAATGTAAGTTCATTTTGGCTCACAGTTTTGTAGGGTTCACAGGTTTGTAGGTTTTAATGCACAGGTTGCCCCTGCTGCTTTGGGGCTTGTGGCAACCTAGCGCACCATAGTGATAGTGGATCAAACCATTCACCTCACAACAGGGAAATATAAGAGAAAAAAGGGGACAGGCTTTGCTCACACATCATAAGAGTGCCCTCGAGGGACCCAAAGACCTCCTACTAGACCCACCTCTGAGAGTGACCATTGCCTCCCAATAGCACCAAGTGCTGGTTCTACTCTAATCTTTAGGGAATAATGACAAGAAACAAGTCTGTTCCTGCTTGGTCATTGCTTTTTATTTTTTATTTTTTGCTAATATATATTTTTGCTAATAATAGATTGAATATGAGGCCAGGGCGACTGCTTATAACAAAGAAGGGGGATAGAGACCCCCACTGGGAAGGACGAAGACCTCCTGCCCCAGACAAGGCACATGGCTAGTGATTTATCTTACACGCCATGCCAAACCATGTTTGATGTCAGCCATTTCAAAGAATAGCTAATGTTTCTTGTACTGGTTAGTTTATTTGTCATCGTGACACAAGTTGAGGTCATCTGGGAAGGCAGAACTTTCGTTGAGAAAATGCCTCTAGGTAAGTCTTTGCGAAAATTGTTTTGATTAGTGATTGACGTGGGAGGGCCCAGCCCGTTGTGGCTGGCACCAACCTTGGAAAGGTGGTCCTGGGGTGTCTAAGAAAGGTAGCTGAGCAAACCAATCAGCAGCATGCTTTCCTGGTCTGCTTCAGTTCCTGTCTCCTGGTTCCAACTTGAATCGCTGCCCTGACTTTCCCTTCATGAAGGACTGTGAGTCTCAAGATAAAACAGCCCCTCCCCTCCCCTCCCCGGTTGCTTTGGCCATGGTGTTTATATCACAGCAACAGAAAGAAAACTGGGGCGTTTCTGCACCTCCATATCTTCAAAGTGGTTGTGTTGACTTTGTACAGTTACTTGAGGGCCAGATGAGTTAAGGTCATGACACTCTTAGAAAGCCACCCCATTGCACTGGCTGGTTTGTGTGTCAACTTGATACAAGCTGGAGTTATCACTGAGAAAGGAGCTGTCCATGAGGAAATGCCTCCATGAGATCCAGCTGTAAGGCATTTTCTCTATTAGTGATCAAGGGTGAGAGGGCCCATTGTGGGTGGGGCCATCCCTGGGCTGGTAGTCTTGGGTTCTATAAGAGAGCAAGCTGAGCAAGCCAGGGGAAGCAAGCCAGTAAGGAACATCCCTCCATGGCCTCTGCATCAGCTCCTGCTTCCTGACCTGCTTGAGTTCCAGTCCTGACTTCCTTGGTGATCAACAGCAATGTGGAAGTGCAAGCTAAATAAACCCTTTCCTCCCAAATTTGCTTCTTAGGTCATGATGTTTGTGCAAAAATAGAAACCCTGACTAAGACATTCATGCATTTGCAACTCAGCTGATGATCTTGGCTTCAGTAGGATACATCAGTGAACAACTATTACTGACAAACCTCTACTGATACACACACACACACACACACACACACACAGAGAGAGAGAGAGAGAGAGAGAGAGAACAAAGCTAGCATGAAACCCCTCACTTCCTCCTTCCTGAAGTCATGAACACAATGCACAGAGCACAGCCAAACAGGGATGAGAAGTGAGAAACGCTGGCCTGGCGCTTTCTTTATCAGTAGGATGATGCTTTAGGCAGGGTTGGATAATGCTTTGTAATGGATTAGTGTGACCAGGATTCTTTTTAAGAATCATGAGTATATGCTGGGCAGTGGTGGTGCACACCTTCAATCCCAGCACTCAGGAGGTAGAGGCAGGTGGATCTCTGAGTTCGAGGCCAGCCTGGTCTACAGAGTGAGTTCCAGGACAGCCAGGGCTGCACAGAGAAACCCTGTCTCTTAACCACATCCTCTCCCCCAAGTCATTACAATAAGTAGACTATACAGTGCTCTGCCATGAGGGCCTCGGCTTGTGGGTGACAAGGCACTGCCCCCTTCATCATGTCATTTCCTTGAACTCACGCATCTTTGGACAATTAGGAGGTGAGGAAATTCATGTCATCCTCACTCTTGCTGGCCAGTCCGTCTAAACCCAGGAACTGCAGTGTGGACCTGAATAGCAATCCTTTTTAAACTTTGTCCTTAAGCAGAAAATATAAATGTCCTGCCATGGTGCCATCTTTATTCCTAGCGCTTAAGGAGGCTGAGGTAAGAAGAACTTATTGTATCCCAAACCAATTCAGGCCTGAACGAACAGGCCATCCAGTTTTTATACTCAGACACATGAGAGACTTGCCTACAGAGTAAGCTCGGGGACAATAGAGCTATACAGAGAAGCCCTGGCTTGAAAAATAAAACAAATGAACAAAACTGTTTGGTTACTAAGGGCAGAGACATCTAGATTATCGTTCCGAGAAGGGAGTCCTGTGTGCTTTGGTGCCTATGGGGGCTTGAGGGTTCTGAGGTTGCTGGGTGCAAGAGGGGCTGCACATAACCCAAACCAAATCGGATGGACACTGAATATCTCCTACGCTCGCCTGCCTTGGTAGTGCCCTTCTGTCATCCCGACATTAGAGAGGCAGAGGCAGGAGAATTGCTGAAAATTCAAGGCTAGCTTGAGCTACCTTGAGTTCCCAGTTGACTAGGGCTGTACTATAAGTCCTTGTCTCATTTCCCCCACCCCACCCACCCCACCCCCCACACACACTTAGAAGCAAAGCAACTGGCAGCTTCAAAGGAAACTCCTCTTCTCCCAAATTCCAAAAGGCAGAGGGACAAATGGCTACCTGTGGTGGACAAATGGCGATCTGTGGTACCTATTCGTATCCCGAAGAGCCTGCTGGGCCCCCTCAGTAGCACAAGTGCCTGTTACCCATTCCAGAGTCCATGCTGAAGTCCCAGCTCTTCTCCACCACCCTCTCTCCTAAACTTCCTCTCCCCAGGTCCTCATTCTCTGTGTAGCCCTGCCATTTCAGCTGTGCTCCCCTGACTTCTCCCTCCTCCCCCTCTCTCCATCTCTGGTCTCCCTCTGTCTGTCTGTCTGTCTGTCTGTCTCTGCCCTGTTTCTGCATCTCTCATGGTGAGATCCAGTCTGCTGGCCACGCTCAGTCCACTGATGTCTCTGGCTGTTCTCATCTCTACAGGACCCTTCCCTTCAACCATGCCATGGAGTGGTCATGTCGTCAGTGTAGACAGCAACTTTTGTTATTATTTAAAAAAAAAACCACAAACATACTTTCTAGGTCTTTTGTTTTTGTTTTGTTTTTTGTTTTTGACTTAAAAAAAAAAAAACCGTGTTAGTAATTTTCCATCCTTGTAATGCAGCACCCAGGGTAGACCAACTTTATAAAGAAACTTAACTTACAGTACTGGAGTTGTGTGCTGGTTACTCTTTGTCACCTTGTCATAATCCAGAGTCATCTGGGAAGAGGGACCCTCAGCTGAGGAACTGCCTCCATCAGTTTGCCCTGGGCATGTCTATGGGGCATTTAATTTCTTTCTTTCTTTCTTTCTTTCTTTCTTTCTTTCTTTCTTTCTTTCTTTCTTTCTTTCTTTCTTTCTTTCTTTCTAGGTTTATTTATTGTTATATGTAAGCACACTGTAGCTGTCTTCAGACACACCAGAAGAGGGCATCAGATCTTATTACGGATGGTTGTGAGCCACCATGTGGTTGCTGGGATTTGAACTCCGGACCTTTGGGAGAGCAGTCAGTGCTCTTATCCGCTGAGCCATCTCACCAGCACCCGTATGGGGCATTTTCTTAACCACTAGTTCACGTGGGAGGACCCAGCCCACTCCGGTTAGTGCTACCCTGTTGGTTCTACCCTAGGCAGCTGGGGCCTGTGCTGTAGAAGAAAAGTAGCCAGCAAGCCAGAGGAAGCCGGCCAGTAAGCAGGCCGTGGTCTCTGCTTCAGTCCCCGCCTTGAGCGCCTGCCCTGGTTCCCCTCAGAGGTGGACTGCTATCTGGAAGAATAAGATAAATCAAACCCTTTCCTCCTCAAGTTGCTTTTGGTCACAGTGTGATGACGGCAGCAGAAAGCAAAGCAGGACAAGGCTCGAGGTGGAGGGCTGGTTCTCACTGGCAGAATCCTGACACAGCTAAACGCCATAAACCAAGAGGCAGGGAGTGTATGTGCCTCACCTTTGTGACAACGAGGTCACTGACTGATTCAGAGATCCCCAGTTCCACTGTGTAGCAGGAACCGCCTCTATGTAAACAAGGGGGCAGTGGCAGTGCAAAAGCATCCCCTGCAGGAGGACCTAATTGAGGACTGCCTGAGAGACCAAGGAGGGCTGGTGCAGACAATGCCAGCCAATCGGGGAACTGCTGTTTAGAAGAGATGCTTTCTTGAGACCAATGGGTGCGTGGGTGGAGATAGTAAAGGAGCTTGCAGCAGTGCTCAGATGAGCTCGCTGCAGCCTTTCTCATCTACTCTTGGAGTCTGTGTCTTTGACTCTGCGCCACCACACCCACAACCCCCAAGGGCAGGTAGGGTTGTGTGGCAAGTAGTCCAGAGCACAGGCAACAGAGCTGTGGGTGCTGACTGGGCCAAAGGGAACTGGGACATTACAGAAGGTTGCTTCCTAGTGTTGGTAGCAACAGCACATATAGTTGAGTCCAAAGGGTTGGGCGCGCGCGCGCGAGCACACACACACATACACACACACACACACACACACACACACACGCACCTGATTTGAAATTTGCACATCACTGAAGCTCAGTGGTCACTATTCCCATTCATTTTGACTTAGAACAGGGTCACGGAACTGAGTTTAGCAGTAGACAGCTTGGCCTACTGTGTACAAGGAAGTCCTTCAGTTTGATCCCTGGCACCAAAACAAAACACAAGCAAGAAAACTCCAAGCAAAGCAAGCAATGAAGCCTGTACTGAACCACACCCAGAACAAACCACAACCAAGGCTGAGCGCGGTGGTTCATGCCCTGTATTCCAGGGCTTAGGAGGCAGAGGCAGGAGGATCATTGCAAGTTGGGACCAGCCTGATCTGTGTAGAAAGTTATAGGCCAGGGATGCACTCCTGGCCCCAGAAACAAACAACCAAACAAGCCCAAACCTCTTACACCCACAAAACACACTCTCGGGGTAAAGCATTGTTCTTCCACCATTGGTCAGAAGAGTGGGCTGAGGTGACACTGAAGAGCGGTCGGTAAGGAAACAATGAGTGAAGAGGAAGCCTGCAGAATGAGGAAGAATAGTTGCCAGCCATTCATCTGATAGAAGAAAAATATACCGAATACACAGAGAACTAAAAGCAAAAGCAAAGGTTGGAGACAAGAAAACAAAGGGACCAATCAAAATGTGGTCCAGGGATCTAGAGAGTTCTCAATGGAAGAAACAAAAATGGCTAAGAAATATCTCAAAAAGCGTTCAACGTTGTGTGGTTTGAATGGAAATGGCCCTCATATGCTCATATGTTTGAATGCTCTGTCTTTAGCTAGTAGAATACTTTGTTAAGTATTTAGAGGTGTGGCCTTGTTGAAGGAGGCGTGGCCTTGTTGAAGGAGGTGTGGCCTGGTTGAAGGAGGCGTGGCCTGGTTGGAGGTAGTGTAGCCATGTTGGAGGAGCTGTGTTGCTGGGAGTCTCTCTGCCTGCTGCCTGTATATCAGTACATAAGCTCTCGGCCCCAGGAGGATCTGCCACAATGTTTCCTGCCATGATGATCGGGAGCTAACCCTCTGAAACTGTAATCAAGCCCCCAACTAAATGCCTTCTTTTCTAAGCCTTGCCTTGGTCATGGTGTCTCTTCCCAGGAGTAGAACAGTGACTAAGACAGTAGTAGTCAGGGAAACAAAGTTTAAAACAACTTTGAGATTTCATCTTATTCCAGTCAGAATGGTTAAGATGAACAAAACAACTGATCATAAATGCCGGTGAGGTTGTGGGGAAAGGGAACCCTCTTTCACTGTTGTTGGGAATATAGATCGGTGTGGCCACTCTGGAAAGCATTACAGAGAGTCCACAGAGCACTAAGAGTAAATTTACTGTATGACTCAGCGGAACCACGCCACTTGGCATAGGATTCAACACCCGAATCCACACATACTTGCTCAGCGAGTAGCTTGCTAGCCACGCTAGTCACATCAGCTAGGAAACAGAAGCAATCTGGGTGTGTTTCAACAGATGAACAGGTAATAAAAATAGAATACTCTTCAGCTGCAAAGAAAAGTGAAACCGTGAAACCTACAGGTAAATAAATGGATCTAGAAAAGATTCTATTGAGATGGATAACCTGGAGTCAGAAAGAAAAACCCTACACGGTCTCATCTGTGGTTCCTAGCTCCAAATCCTCAGGTATGATTGTAAATTCATGGAGGAAGCATCAAAACAGGGAAGTATAAAGGGACCATGGAGTGTGTGTATATGTGAGAAAGAGTGTGTGTGTGTGTGTGAGAGAGAGAGAGAGAGAGAGAGAGAGAGAGAGAGAGAGAGAGAGAGAGATCATGCCACTTGGATTAACAATGCTTCCACAGGAACCATGGACTAACAACCTCCCCACCCCGTACCATGTCTGAGAAATCTCCTTTTGAATGGCAGTGAGCATAGTCCAAGTGACTCCCAAGACAATAGTTGCCCTTGGTTGAGTCTCAAAGGTAAGCCCCTCCTGTTGAAGACACGACACACGTAGGGGACAGGACTACGTGAGCTAGGCCTGATCTGCAAGCCTCCTTCCTGCCGTCTCCTTTTTATAGTACTACAGGTGCTGTGCAGGCTGCCAGTGCAGGGAACCGAGTGATAGTCCTACCCAGCTGTGACATCCATGAACCACAGTGACCAGCAGGGCACCATAGCTGTAAAGGTGCAGTAGTGGCACTCACGTTGGTGGTGACCAACTGCTGTCTAACGGACTTAAGAAGCACTCAACAAGAAAGAAATCTTCTCTGCTACTGGAAACCCAGCCAGCTTCCCAGGGCTAATTGGGTTATGGATCTTAGAAGAGAATCAAGTCTTAGAAGAGTTGCAAGTTGGCATTACATCCTAACTACATTCTGAATCTTATCCTTACACCCACAGGTAAATCTATCATGCCTCTCAAATTAGTTTCTCCTTAAAGCAAATGGAGACCATCACAGAAACCACAACTGAACACAGTGCAGAGATCCACAGGGTACGGGAGCCCAGCTTCCATGGCTGTGTCTACACCAAAGCTCCTGCATCTAGGGTTCAGGGAACCTTGAAGAAGAGGAGGTAGAACAATTTAAGTCAGAATACCAGGACGTCTACTGTGAATATCTCTCAAAGAAATGGCTATGTAAACATTATCTGAACAGTAGCAACGTCAATAGAAATTGCTAACCCAGAAAGGGGGTGGGGATATTCACATGGACGTCCCCAAAACAAAGAACTACAGGTAAGAAATGACTGCAGAGAGGAGAATCAGCCTTTGCCAGGGATGATCCCCCTAATTACTCATCCTATACAAGGGGCCAGCCCTAAACACCAATATACAAGAACAGACCTAGTGGGTTGCATTTATACATTTGTGCATATACATATGCATGTATATGTACATGTACATGTGTATATCTGTATAGATGTATATGTATCAATACTAGCCAAAGAAAAAGAGGCTGATAATGTTAGAAGGAGGGACATGGAAGGAGTTGGATGGAGGGCTTGGGATGGATTGAAGGAAGAAAAGGAAAGGGTGAAAATGGTATAATTATATTTAACTTAAAATGTATAAAAATTAAAAGCTGGGCTGGTGAGATGGCTCAGTGGGTAAGAGCACCCAATTGCTCTTCTGAAGGTCCAGAGTTCAAATCCCAGCAACCACATGGTGGCTCATAACCATTCATAACAAAATCTGACGCCCTCTTCTGGAGTGTCTGAAGACAGCTACAGTGTACTTACATATAATAAATAAATAAATCTTTAAAAAAAAAATTAAAATCTAACAAAACAAAGAGCCGGTAACCATTGTTTGCTTATTGTTCTCAGAGTCTCCACAGACAGGGCATCCCCGTCCCCTGGTCCTGGCTGCGGTGTGCATCGTTGGTAAAGGTTCAGTTCCATGTTTGATTTCGTAGAGCTGTATGGAACCCAGAGCCACGTGTATTCTAGGCAAGAGCTCCCTACCAAGCCAAGTCCCTCCCCTACCTTTTTTCTTAATTAAAAAAAAAAAGGTTTACTTCATTTTTATTTTATGTGCATGGGTGCTTTGTCTGCATGGATGTCTGTGCACCGCATGTACGTGCTACGATCTGGAGACTGGAAGAGGGCATCAGATCTCCCGGACCTGGAGTTTCGGGTGTTGTGAGCCACCATGAGGGTGCTGGGAATTGAGCCCAAGTCCTACTCAAGATCAACCAGTGCTGAGCCGTTTCCCTAGCCCCACACCCATTGTTCTTTTATAAAGTGGCAGACAGGCAACTTGGTGGAAAGGCAGGAGGCACAGAGCATGGCCGGATGCTTCACTGTGGCGGGGATATTCCGGGAAGATGACTGGAACGGAGGTCTAAAAACTGCTTGGTCAGTATTTTTATGGCAGCGGGCAAGAAGCCTTGGCATTTCTGCTCCCGTTCCCACCTCATGCGGACCCCATCTCATCCGATCCCTGTCTCCATCCATCCTGGTCTTTGGACGGGTCCATTCAACCTAGACCCAAAGCCTGACTGAGTGCCTGGGTTTAGTTAGGGCTGGCGAGACAAGCTGGGAGCCTGGGCGCTCCATAATGGAGAGCCAGATGTGTGTATGAAACAAGGTTCTACGCTTTATAAAGTTTATAAAGACCTTCCACCGGATCAGGGAAGACCCTGACATCTGAGCAAAGACAGAAAGCGTGGATAAGCTGTGTCAGGAGCCAGCACGAGAATTCCGGGCGTGAGCGGTGCCAAACCCCAGAACTTGGTGAGCTGGAGGATTGGACAGAAAATCAGGATGGGGGAGCTCAGAGCCCCAGGGTTTCCAGAAAGGAGCGCAGAGAGCTAGACCTGTACAAGTCATTCACCTGACTTATTCCAAAGATCCCAGATCTGGGAGCTCTGGAGTGGGGCAAAATAGCGGTGCCTGGAAGTTCTCCGAGGTTAAACCAAGAGATGCAGGGTCTTAGTCTCCCAGGGTTGCCTGGGTAACTTCTGTTAGTAAAGAATCCTGTTTCCTACCGTCTGACTCACGGTCACCCGTGGTTTCCATAGTTCCCAGCAACAATGAAGCTTAAATCAATTTCTAGAGGGCAGGTACGCAGGGTGGGGCATCCTCTCCCTTGTCTGGTTCATAACTCAGTTGTCTCTATGCTCGCTGGAGGGTGATATGGGGAGGGGAAGGTGTGTTCTCCGGCATGGGTTTCCTTGGGAGATGAGGCAGACGCTTGGTCTCACAATTGGGGCTGATTGCGAAACTCTCTGCTGATTGGAGGTTTCCCTCCCTCACCCTAGTTAGGGAGGAGTCTAGACAGGTAGACACACAGGAACTCCCAGCAATGAAAAGTAGAACAGTTTATGAGCTCTGATCACTTAGAGTTCTCCCTGCCAGTGACGGACGGACGGCGTGGTTTGGAGCCAAAAAAAAGGGAAGCCAGAGCAGCAGGTGGCGTTCCCCAACCCCACCATCGAGGCTAGGTTTCCCCAGGTATTCCAGGCTTTCCCGGACCTCTCTGTGTACCCCAGGCATGTCTTGAACGATTCTGCATCAGCCCTGAGAGCTGGGCTCACAGGTGCACACCACCACACCCAGGGTTGCTTTTATGCACAGGTTTAGAGCTTGCAACGCCTTTTTATTTTTTAGGTTTTCATATGCTTTGGGCAGAATGTGGAGAAGATGCTAAATCAAAGAATATCACTCTATTCTCATATATATATATATATATATATATATATATATATATATATATATATATTCGGATAGGGTCTCACTATGTAGCCTTGACTGGCTTGGAGCTGGGTTTGTAGACCAGGCTGACCTTGAACTCTGAGAAATCCATCTGCCTCTGTCCCCCTGAGTGCTGGGGTTAAAGGCTTACAACACCGTGACCAGCACTTAACAGTCAAGATGGCTGTGCATGGTGGTGTGCATCTGTAGTCGCAGCACTCGAGAGGTGGAGGCAGGAGGATCTAGAAAGAGGTCTTCAGTGCTGGAGCTGCATCTGAGCACCAGACCACCGTGAGCTACAGAACCAGCTCTCGAGTACCTCCAATCCCAGCGCTAAGGAGGCAGAGGCAGGCAGATCTCTGTGAGCCGAGGCCAGCCTGGTCTACACAAAGAGTTCCAGGTCAACCAAGGCTGTGTAGTCCGACCCTGTCTCAAAAACAAAAACAAACAAACAAACAAAAACCAAACCAAAAGAAACAAACATCAGAGCAGAACCTGAGCTTGGCGATTTCGGCTTGTTCTGCTAAGTCGGTGTTTCTCTGTAGCCCAGGCTGGCCTTCAACTGTAGCTGGGATTACAGGTCTGTGCTTCCAGGCTTGGCTTACAGCGATGTCCCTCGAATGCGGCATCCTTGGTCCTTGTCATTTTATTAGGTGTCATATACCCACAAAGCACCAACATTTTTGTAAATTAAAAGCGTTACAACCAGATGGTGGTACACACCTATAAACCCAGCACTTGAGGAAGGTCCTGAGTTCCAGGCCTGCCTGATCTACACAGCAAGCTCCGGGCTAGCTGGGGATACAAAGATTCTGTCTCCAAAACAAACCAAACAAACCAACCTCCCAACCCCCCCCCAACAAAACCCCAAATCTAAAGCAAAAACAATGACGACAAGAATGTCTAACAAATGAACGAAAGATGCTCACCCCATCAGTGATAGGGCAAAAGAATGCAAACATGAGGTGTCTTCTTACCTGCTAAGATACTAATTCAGGAACGTTGACACCTGTCTGTAAGAGTGGAGGGAAACTGCAAAAAGCTTTTCATAGCAGCAGATCGAGAGTAATCACTGAGGCTTATCCTAGGTTTATTATTTTGCTAATTGAGAACTTTCCCCATCCACTGTTGGTGGGACTGTAAAACGGTTTAGCTGCTACGCAGAACTACTTAGTGGCTCTTCAAAGGCTCAAATGTAAACTGACTCCATGATCCCAAAGTCCCACCTGTCGGCAACCATCAGAGAGCTCAAGACACATTTATACAAAAATGTGTACGCATGGCACACACCTGTAACCCCAGCATTCAGGAGGTGGAGCAGGGAGAAGAGAAATTCCAGCTCATTCTTGGCTCAGTAGTGAGCTGGAGGCTAGCCTGGACTACCTAAGGCCCTGTCTGAACAGTTTGTCTGATCTCACTTATATAGTGTCCGGAATAGACTAACCCTAGAGACAGGGGATAGAGTAGCCGCTTCTAGGGGATGTGGAGGGGAAAGAACAGAGCTGCAGACAAGTTGGGGGTTTCTGTAGTGGGGGGCAATAGAAATGTTTTAGAATGAGTTAGCACGGGTGATGGTGTCTCAACACAGTGAGTATGCCAAAAGCCACGGGCCAAGTTTAAATGACAAGTTTATACTGTATGAGTCACAGCTCAGTAAAAATGTCAAAGCCTAACAAACTAAACCCATGCGGGGACTTCACCCTGGAAATGAGCGGCCGAGAGGGCGGAAGCAGCTCAGGGTTCATGTTTCTGTGTTGTCCGTGAACGCACTGTAAAGAATGTCTCCTTAGTGACTGCTGTTGAATCATGGAGACTTTTCTTTCTTATTTCCTTCAACACTTCATTGGCCTCTGGAGCTACATTGCTGGCTACTAAGTCCCTTTCGGTGAATTAAATAGAGTTCAAACCGGCATCCCAGTGACGGGGTGTTAAGAATAACACCTAGCATTTCCTGAATTTAAAAAATCTTTTATTTGGGGCTGGGAGCTGGCTCAGTGGTTTAGAGCACCTGCTGCTTTTGTAGAAGACCTGGGTTCGATTCCCAGCACACCCACATAGCACGCTCACAACCATCAGTAACTACAGATCTGGGGATCCAACTCCTTCTTAGAGGTCAGGCTTGCGTACATATGTATATACACACAGGCAAAATAGTCATACCTATACGATAAAATAACAGATACAAATTTAAAAATATTTTATTGTATTGTTTCTATGTGGCGATTTGGATAGATTTTGTCCAGGAAGTGGCACTACTAAGAGGCGTGGCCTTGTTGGAGGAAGTGTGTCACTCTTGGGGTGGGCTTTGAGACTCCTATGCTCAGACTCCACCCAGTGTGGAGGAGAAGCCCTCCTAGCTGCCTTTGACTCAAGATGTAGAATCTCCAACACCAAGTCTGCCTACAGGATGCCATGCTTCCCACCATGATAATGGACTGAATCTCTGAAACAGTAATTACATGTTTGCCTTTATCAGAGTTGCCTTGGGCTGGAGAGATGGCTCAGCGGTTAAGAGCGGTGACTGCTCTTCCAGAGGTCCTGAGTTCAATTCCCAGCAACCACATGGTGGCTCACAACCATCTGTAATGGGATCCGATGCCCTCTTCTGGTGTATCTGAAGACAGCTACAGTGTACTTGTCATATATATATATATTTATTTTATATATATAATAAAAATCTTAAAAAAAAAAGAGTTGCCTTTGTTGTGATGTCTCTTCACTGTGATGAAACTCTAGACAATCTATATGAGTGTTTGGCCTACATGTATGTCTATGAACCATTGGCATGCCTGATATCTGTGGAGACCGGAAAAAGGTGTCGATCCCCTGGAGCTGGAGTTACAGATGGTTGTGAGTCTCTATGTGGGTTCTGGCTCTCTGCAAGAGCAGCAAGTGCTCTTAACTGGCAGGCCGTCTGCCCAGCCCTCCATCGAGTAATTCTGCACGACCCTCAGTGTGCTCTCTCTCTTCCCTGCTCCCACTCAGTACTGGAGATGACTCCAGGACTCCCCTCACATAAGCAAGCCAAGTGCTTTACCGCCAAGGTCCAGCCGCAACCCCACGTGTACTTGCTCACTGATCTTTACAGACGCGAGCAACAGACATTGTTATTGTATTAACGCCCAGATTTTGAAAGGGAAAAATGCAGAAGCACGTAGAGGTATAGCGCCTTCTCTGTCATTTCAGCCTTCTGTCTCTGTGAATTCCAGGGTGCATTTTCATGCCCAGACTAAGCTTAGATTGAACAAATACTGCTGTCATATGGGAAGGCTTGTAGAGATGGGTGAGACCTGTGTCCACGGTGGGCTTTGCCCTTGTATACCCCCTCCCTTCCCACAACCTCCGTATGCCACGGATTTTAGCCAGCCATATAGAACTATCTGATGGACACAGCAATTGAAGTGAGGTTGTAACATCCACAGAGCTGTTGATAAAGACTGTGTTTACGTAGTGACCCTTGGCTGTCTCGGAAACAACTTCCTATACAGACCAGGCTGGCCTTGAATCACAGAGTTCCTACCTGACTGGTTGGTTGGTTGATTGGTTGTTTATTTATTTTTTTTCTTGTTGGTCACTGTTTGTTTTTTGAGATGGGTTTTTTCTGTGTACCCCTGGCTATTCTGGAACTGGCTTTATAGACCAGGCTGGCCTCGAACTCAGAGACCTGCCTGNCTNTGCCTCCCGAGTACTGGGATTAAAGGCCTGCACCACCACTGCCTGGCTATTTATTGTTTTGTTTTGTTTTGTTAAGATTTATTTATTTTATTTATGAGTACACTGTAGCTGTCTTCAGACACACCAGAAGAGGGCGTCAGATCCCTTTACAGATGGTTGTAAGCCACCATGTGGTTGCTGGGAATTGAACTCAGGACCTCTGGAAGAGCAGTCAGTGCTCTTAACCGTTGAACTATCTCTCCAGCCCCCTATTATTTTTTAGACAAGGTATCCCAGAACAACTTGCTCTGTAGATCAGACTGTCTCGGGTTTATAGAGATCCGCCTGCCTCTGCCTCCTGAGCGCTGAAATTAAGGGTGTGTTGCCCCATGCCTGGCCCTTTCTTAATGTTTCTGCTGTAGCTGTTTGTTTGCGTTCTCAGTGTCACCCGTTCCCAGCAAGAGTGACATCTGTGATTTCAGAGTGTGATGAATCACAAACTGTGAACGGAGAAAGCACTGTTAAAAAAAGAAGAAGAGGAAGATTTACAGTTAGTTATACGTGTGTCTCTGGGTGTGGCTGCCTGTGGAAGCCCGAGGAAGCATGGGATCCCTTGGAGCGGGAACCCACAGGTAGTAAGTAGTGTGGGGTTCGCCAAGTATACCATGAGCACCAAGGGTCCTGGCAGTGCTAGGAGCTGAACTGGCCCTCTATAAGAACAGGGAGTGTTCTTAGCAGCTGAACCATCTTTCTAAGAACTGTTCAAAGCATGCATGAAGCCATGCATGTAACGAAGGTTAGCCAAGGGTATCCCGGCTAGAAGTCGATACCCAACACGTATGCTAGACAAGTACCCTAGCCCTGGGCTACCTCCTCAGCACTTGTTTTCCACTTTTTATTTTGAGGGGGGTGGGGCTCGTCAAACTACCCAGGCTGTCCTTGAACTCAGTCTGCAGCCCAGATGGGTTTTGAACTTTCAAACTTCCTGCCTCAACTTCTCTGGTACCAGGGACAGTGGCTTTATGGCAAAGATTGTAACAATGATTAGAAATATCACAATTATTGAGCTGAGGGTGTATCTCAGTGGTAGCGAGCTGATTTTGTATATTTGAGACCACGAGTTCAATTCCCAAAGAGACAGCGAGAACAATTATTAAGAGCACAATGGTGTTCAACGTCACATTCCAGACTTGTGGCAAGCAGAAGGGCAGAACTGACACATTTCACGTCTCCAAGAGATGTTAGACTCTAAGAGATGTCTGTGGAGAACGTGATGGAGATGGCTGGGGGTGGGGGTGGGAAACAGTCCCATCCGAAGAGTTAAGGGGGCCCTCCGGGTTTCCAAGTATTTTCCCAGTGATGAATTTTTCTCCCACCACGGCAGTCTGTGCAGTTTCTGAAGTCCACCAGCAGGGGGCACTGTGGACCTAGAGATGCCGGCCTTAGGGCTCCTGAGTGCAGTACTCCCAGCTCTTCAGATTAATTTTGTTCTCTCTATATACCTAGGGTTCTTAGCCTGGTCTCCAGGGCTTTTGATGTCCTATAAACATCAGCAGACTATATATGTTCTATGAACTCACCATCCTCCTGCTCCAGTCCCCAGAGTGCTGGGATTACAGGCAAGGGTCACC
>NC_034591.1:140524569-140529993 GCF_900095145.1 Mus pahari
TTTGAACTCAGGACCTCTGGAAGAGCAGTCAGTGCTTTTTTACCACTGAGCCATCTCTCCAGCCCCCAGGCCTGATTTTATAGTTTTAATCAAACTCCCAAAGGGAATTCGCCCCCTTACTCCCCCCCCCCCAAAGTCAAGAACTTTCTGAGACCCAGTCGCAGAAGGCCCTAGTTATACTGTCAAACTATTTATTTATTTATTTATTTATTTATTTATTTATTTATTTATTTTGAGACAGGGTTTCTCTGTGTAGCCCTGACTGTCCTGGAACTCACTCTGTAGACCAGGCTGGCCCCAAACTCAGAAATCTGCCTGTCTCTGCCTCTCAAGTGCTGGGATTAAAGGCATGCGCCACCACCTCCCAGCTACATGTGCAATTTAACCATAATCCTCAAAAGGCAGCCAGCAGGAAGATCCCAGAATTTAGCAAGGATAAAGTTAGTCCTGGGCAGGAATGGCGGCTGTGCTGTGCCTCCCGCTGTGATGGTGTCCTCTGTGTGGAGGAGTGGTGGCCTTGAGGTCCTGTCCATGAGGTATTAACAAGCATGTGAGCTGTGAGCGTGAGCGGAACTTGTAAGGAGTAAGCAGACAGGAACAGAGAGACCCAGTGGGGATCTCGCTGAGAGGGCTGTCTGACAAAGCGGCTCAGAATAAAGTCCTGCTGGTGCTCCTCTGTAATCCCAATCAATACTGGGGACTCAGCAGAGGCAGGGAGGAGCTGAAGCTCAAAGTCATCCTCCGCTACTTGGTGAGTTTGAGAGAGATTAAGAGACAGGCAGGCAGGCAGGCAGACAGACAGACAGACAGACAGACAGACAGACACACACACACACACACACACACACACCTGCTACCTGGGTGTTTTGCAGTGGAGCTGGGCAGGGAACCCAGGTCAGCAGAGATTTCTAGGCTGCTTAAGGAACCCGGCTATTATTCTGAGCAAAATGGAAAGCTACCGTATGCTTTAAGAAGAGGAAGAAATACACACTAATTTGTTTTTCTGCATTAATGTTGTGGTTACAAGAAACACAGCATAGAACTTAGCCAGCCTTAGGCCAGGGTGTGGAGGCACACCTCTTTAATTACAGCATTTGGGACACAGAGGCAGGTGAGTTTGTGGCCGGCCTGGTCCACGTAGAAAGTTCCAGGTCAGCCAGGGTCACACAGTGAGACCTTGTGGGAAAACAAATCAGGATGGGCTTAACTATTGGTGTGCGGGGTGTGGGCATGCTCGTGGAGGGCAGAGGTCAACTGCAGACATCATTCCTCGGGAGGTGCTGCCTGTCTTGGTTTCTCACCAACCTGGGGCTCTTCAGCAAGGCTAGGGTAGAGAGCCCCCAGAGGAGCCACTGAACTAGCTTTTATGATGCGTACTCTGGGGACGGGAGTCAGGTGTCCACGCTGGGTGCCCCATCCCTGACCCCGGGCACAACTTCAGTGGAACCTTTCTTTTGTTGTTATGGATGTTTCCACACTTGTAAGCAATGCGGAGATGCCCGCTTCACTTCAGCCCCACCCTCTTTGGCTCCCACGGTTTTTGCATCCTTTCTCCGAGATGTTCCTGAAATCTCAGGAAGGGTGACACAGATGTCTTGTTTTGCCTGAGCCTCAGCGGTCATTCTTTCTTGGCATTTGACCAGTTATGAGTCCTTGTTTTGACCCTTGCCCATGGCTGGGAGAGGCATTTGGGGATTGTGGGGGAGGTGGCAAAGCTAAGAGCTACATTAGTCTGTGGATATAAGCATGCATGTTTAGAAGGCAGTTTTACTACATGTTCCTTTAGCATAGGATCCAGAGGGCCATAGGCTTCTGACCATGAAAACCAGGTATGTCTCCTCTCCCATGGATCAGGCCTCAAATCTGGTCAGAGATTGGTTTGTAACCTCCGGATATTCATGCTGCCCGTGGGCGTGTCTTACCAGGCAGTTCACGTGTCTTACCAGGCAGTTCAGGCTTGCAGCATGTGGGGTCTACAGCAGGGTAGATCACTTTCTTCTTCAGCAGCCTACATAGAACCTTCCAGCACTATGAGTGCTGGCCAGCAGGACGGGAGCTTCCGGTTTTTGTCCAGTCTGATCCCCGTTTGCTAGATGAGCGATGGGGTCTTACTGTCTGGTGCTGGTGGGTAGCCAAGAGTGGTGGCAAAAGTCTGTGCTATATGGGGGCCTGTGGGGACTCCATAGCCAACACTCACGATGTGTGTATGTGTGTGTATCTGTCTGTCTGTCTGTCGGGGGTGGGGTATGCCACTGTGGCATTGAGACTATAGCTTGAAAATCTAAGACTCTGGGAGCCAGTTTAACTATTAAATAATCACTCACTGGGTGTAGTGACACAGGCCTGTAATCCCAGCACTGAATCTGGTATATTGTGAGTTCAAGGTCACTCCAAGCTGTATCGTAACAACACTGGATCTCAAAAACAAAACAGAGCAGAACAAGGCCCAGGAGCGCTTCACCTGAGGCTTTTCCATGGCTATGCCGTTTCTGGGGACCTTTGCATCCTACAAAGCTGAAACTGCAGTCCTCGAAAACTGACTCCTCATCCCTCTTGCTCTTGGCCCTGGCAACTGCCATTCTTTCTCTTTAAAAAAAAAACAGAATAATGAACTATTGTATAAATTACATGATAGTGGGTTTTATTGTGGCATTTCCATACGTGGTGGAATGTGTTTAATAATCACATTCCTCCCATGAGCCTCTCTTGCGCCCCATCCACCCTTGCCCGTCCCTTCCTGACGTCCCTGGGTGCTTTATTGACTTCTCTGAGAACCTCCCAGAAGTGGAGTCACACGGGACTTGCTGCTTCACGACCGGTTTACTCACTGAGTATACTGACCTCGGGGTCCATTCGTGTCCTAACATGTGTCAGGTGTTCCTTCCCTTTTAAGGCTGAATAATATCCCATTATGTGTGTATGGACCACTCTGTGTCAAGCCTTTCATAGGTCCACAGGCACGGAAATCACAACAGTAACAGAATTACAGTTATGAAGCAGCAGTGAAAATAGTTTTATGGTCGGGGTCACCACAACAGGAGGAACTATATTAAAGGGTCGCTGAGTTAGGAAGGTTGAGAACCACTGCTTCAGGGGGAGGAGTTACAGGAGGGAGGAGCTGCAGGAGGGAGAGGCTTTGGGGGGAGGGGCTACAGGAGGAGGGGCTGCAGGGGAGAGAGGTAGATACAGAGAGACCAGCCACTTAGTCTCTCTTCAGCATGTCTTCCTGCTTTGAGGCGCCACATTCTCAAACCACGAACCAAAAATAAACTCTTCCTTAAGGTGCATTTCCAGCTTGTTGTTGTGGCAAGGAGACTGGTGACCAGTTCACTGCCTAGATGGAAGGCTACCAGGATGCCAGCAAATTCTTTACAGAAACAGAAAACAAAACAAAACAAAACAAACAAACAAAAAACAACAACAACAAAAAAAACACCAAAACCCAAAGTCATATGGAATTACAAAAGACATCAAAAAGACACACACGGGCTGGTGAGATGGCTCAGTGGGTAAGAGCACTGACTGCTCTACTGAAGGTCCTGAGTTCAAATCCCAGCAACCACATGGTGGCTCACAACCACCCGTAATGAGATCTGACGCCCTCTTCTGGTGCATCTGAAGTCAGCTACAGTGTACTTGTGTATAATAATAAATAAATCTTAAAAAAAAAAAAAGACACACACACACACGGAAAAGGAAAACAACAATAACTCCACATGTCAACAGGCTATTGAAGGGAAGAACTTGTGGGGTAGCGAGTGAAGATGGGGAGTCAGTAGGTTGGGGGAGCTGTGGGCCAGGAGGAAGGATGAGAGCCAGGGCACCTGAGGACCACTAGACTTGCAGGGACAGGTCCTTTGTAGATCAGGAGAGGAAAGAAAGAGCAGATTAAGTTGTGGGTCAGTGACTTTGGCTACAGGAAGTTCTTATCACCCGTGGCTCTAGGTTCCCAAGAAAGGGAGAAGAATTTGGTCAGGTGACGTTCAGGAGGGACGGACTGGTGGACAGACGGATGCAGCTGAGAGCGGTTCCAGGCTGTAGTAGTTTAGTGTGGTGACCCAGGGGAGAGTAGGCAGAGAATGGAAGACACAAACCTCGTAGAGGGATGTTTCTGTTTTTGCTAAATGGACACGCTGCTTTCTAAACATTCACATTTCTACGCATCCACGGGGGCTGCTCTTGGCCTTTGTCCGAGGAGCCGGGCGTCTCTTTGCCGAAGGCACGTTAAAGCAGAGATTCACGGCTGGTCCAAGTGCTGAGAGCAAAAGGTTGCAGAATGCTCGTTGCACAAGGCCTGCACGAGCCTGCATTTACCCTTTCTCCACTGCCTCCTGAGGATGAGGTGAGCATGTTTGTGCCAGTAAGTGCCACAGCCGTGACTTACTGACGACCATAGATCCAAAATATGCGGGCCTGTTATGGGCACTCGGTTACTGGACCTTTGTAGATTGCCAACCAAACAGCTTGTGAGCCTCCTCAGATACTGTGCCCCATCTCCTCCCAAGGAAGCTTCGCCTTTCTTTCAGGAGCAGTGGGATCCTGTTTTGAATTCCTTGTAAGACTTTGAATTTTATTAGTCCCACGGGTCAGGCCATGCCTATGGTTTGCAGTTTGGGTGCATTCTTTTTATTACTTTAATTTTTCCCCCCTTGGCTTCAAACTCCAATGTGTAGCTGAATCTGGCTTTCAACTCCTCATCCTCCCGCCTCTTCCTCCCAAGTGTTAGGATAACAAAGGCAGATGTGATCCTCTACATCTGGCTCTGTTCTTTTGTTCCTGGTGTGTGTGTGTGTGTGCGCGCGCGCGCGCGCGCGCGTGCGCGCGCTGTGACTGGAACCCCCAGTGCACAACCACTGAGCAAGGAGATCAACCTCAAGGCTTCTCCTCAGGGGGACAATCTCCCTCTGTGGCCTTCAGGAGAAGGCGGGCATCTGGGACTTGCCTGCCAAGGGGGACAGTGCTCCCTCTGCCTCTGTCTCTGCGGTTTGAGCTCTGTGACTCACAACCATTGTAATTTGATGGGGTTGATTCTTGCTTGTTCTGGAGGCAGCCTCTTCCAGGTTTCACTCACGTGACTGGCTCCCTTTTTTTTTTTTTTTTTTTCTTGTAAACTAACCATTCTGCTTTTTCTATGACACTGAAAATCTCCCCAGGTCGGCTTCTCAAGGATCCAGACATCCTCCATTTGATTTTTCTTATTTTCATTCTTTAAGATTTTGGCATTCTTGGAGTAATGCAGGCAAGACACCCACCATCCCTGGTGTGTTTATAAAAACATAAAGAGGGGGCGATATATTCTATGGGGGTGTGGTGAGGTATGGGGGAAGGGGGTTCCTCCGCGGGCCTGTGCTGAGGCATCCCTTCCCCCTGAAGGACCAGTCACACAACTGGTATAGTATAGAATAGAGTTCATTCAGGGTATGG
>NC_034591.1:140530068-140559025 GCF_900095145.1 Mus pahari
GAGGAGGAGGAGGAGGAGGAGGAGGAGGAGGAGGAGAGGCCAGCCATTAGCACATGGAGAGAGAGGGTGGGGGGAAGGGAAGAGCAAGGTAGCAGGAGAGGAGCAAGAGAGGGAGCCCCTTTTATAATAGGTCAGGCCTACCTGGCTGTTGCCAGGTAACTGTGGGGCGGAGCTTAGACAGACCGCTAAGAGACCCCTTCCTGAGGTCCTCTCTCGCCTCAGGGAAGCGGAGTGGGGTGGTCACATCAGGTTTAAAGCTCTTTTCTCTTGCAAGCAAGCTCAGTAGTCCAGGCTCTTTGCTGTGTAGTTTATGTTGTTTTAGCGTCTGCGATCCTGCCTCAGGCTACTCTGTGGTGCTGCGATCATAGGCTTCCCCCGCTATGCTTACGATGGTTGTTTAGGACGTCTAGGCACTGGAAAGACAGTGCGTGGGAAACCAGAAACCACTCACCAGATTCCTAGGGGCCAGTGGGGTGGGTGGGGGGTGGGTCTAGAGAAGTGGGAGGTGCTTAGGTTTGTTAAGGATGTTACTGCTACCCAAAGGGTCGGTTAGTGACTCATAGCTGCTGGAGCCTACAGGTGGGGTTGAGTCAGTCACTTTTATTCCTCAAGGGAGGGACGAGGTGGGATGGAATGGAGGAGACCACGGAGTTGGAAAGAAATGAGAGATTTATATCTGAGAATTGGAGCTGTAAGACCTTGAGAAACGAACCTTCATTTCCTGTTAGCTGATCGGTGGGAAATGATCCTACACTCCACATTATTGTGGAACTAAATGAAAGTGTTGCTTACACAACTGAGTGTGTACTGGGCGTGGTGACTCACTCCTTTACCCAGCATTGTGAACTCTGTGAGTTCAAGGCCAGCCTGGTCTACAAAGCAAGTTCCATTTCAGCAGGGCTGTTACACAGAGAAACCCTGTCTCAAGAATAACGACAACAGGGCTGGAGAGATGGCTCAGTGGTTAAGAGCACTGACTGCTCTTCCAAAGGTCCTGAGTTCAAATCCCAGCAACCACATGGTGGCTCACAACCATCAGTAATGGGATCTGACTCCCTCTTCTGGGCTGTCTGAAGACAGATACAGTATACTTACATACAATAAATAAATATTTAAAAAAAAAGAATAACGACAACAATAACACATCAAAAATACACCATAAACCAAGAAACAAACTACAAATGGTGGTGTTGCCATCACTTAAATCTTCATTTAGTTCCTGAAAGTAGGCAGGGCACCAATATCTACTTCCTTCAGAGATTAAGGATATTAAATAATGTATGCAAACACTCTGCACAATGGTATTGGGTAAATGTTTGCCACTTTTATCAGCTGGGGGTCACTGGTTCCTCAATAAATCCTCTGCTGTCTTGGGATCAATAAGGAGAAATGAGGACGTTATCCCAGTCTGAGGGGTGGCAATTAGGCTGCATTCGGTTGGGACCAGGCAAGCAATCCACTTGTGCCCGAATTGTGAGCCTACTAGGTGCTCACATGCTCATATTTGGTGTCACGCCTCCACAGAGGGCTGGAAAGGGATGAAAACCAACGGATAAGGAAGTGTTTGTGCTTCCTCCTTCCTTTGAACCTCAAACTCATCTAAAAAGAGAGCGAACTTGGAACCAGGGTCCCAGGCTGCGCTTTCTGATGTGACCTCCAGGGGGCACACCCCCTTTGGGGCGCTCTGTGTGGCCGGGGAAGCTGCGGTGACTGTCGGAGGCAGGAGGATGAGTCAGCCTCCGAGGCTTCCGGCGTCCCTTGGGTCCTGCTCCCTGCGCGGCCGCGCCCTGCCCGCGGGCTCCCGCCCGAGTCACCCTCCGGTATGGACCTGCGGCTCTGCAGGAGCCCAGGCCTTCCCTGCTGCCTCGGGGCAATAGGGCTAGCCCTCTGGGGGTGGTGGGCTTCCCGCGGGGCCAAGGATTGCTTCCCTCCCCAAGTTCCAGGGCTTCAGGGCCCCGGGGCTGGCATGCGATGCGCTAGGGCTGGGCAGCAGGAGTGACATCGGAGGAAAATTTGCCACTATTCAAACCACTTGGGGAGCCATGGAGCCTGGGACCCTCAAGAGTGTTCGCCCCTCTGCTTAAAGTCAGAAAGAACAGAAGCCCCGCCCCCCCGCCGCTCCCATCCCACCCCCAGCACCCTGGCCCATCAGCCCTTTCCCTTGGCTTCTAGCTACAGGTTTAGAAGTTAACAGGGCTTGAGTATGGCTCAGCCCGGTGGTAACTTCGAAGATCTGGTTGATCCTGGGAGGGCCTCACAATGAGTCACCATCCCTGGGAAGATGCCCAGATGCCCAGGAGCTATGGACCTCCCACTTAAGAGGAACTTGGAGGTGCCCAAAGTAATGTCTAGCACAGAACACCTAAACATTGTATATAGTAATGTCCATATTATTATATATGTATACTTTCAAATAGAAAGTTATAATTAATACACGAATCATATAGATCTCTGTGCATGTATACACATGTACTTTACAGGGCACCTCCTGCAAACTAGCTGCTGTCCCAATGGCTCTACAGGAATTAATTATCTCAAACAGTTTTCACAGGACACTGGGGCATAAGTACTGATATTGTTCCCATATGGTAGCTGAGAAAGTCTAAGCTTGGAGAGTTACTTTTTGTAAACCAAGCAGTTAGGAAGTAGAATCAGGAGGGCCAGTGTAACAGGCCCTAGACTGTAGCACAACTGGCTCCGTATTGAAATAGCCAGTCTCTCAACACGTAGACAGCACCACCTGCCAAAAATGTATGTAAACAAAGACCTAATCCGTCAAACTCCACAGTCATGGGAACGTCTCTAAATGTCCTGACCTTGCTTTTTGGTTTCTATAGGTCCACTTCTGGCTAACTGTTCTTGCTAACTGAAGTATGTCAACCCAGAACATGTGTGTATGTGTGTGTGTGTGTGTGTGTGTGTGTGTGTGTGTGTGTGTGTGTGTGCTTTAAAGCTCACCCTGACAGAGGCTTGGGGCTATGCTATGGGATCCTGAATGCCCGTATAGCCATGTGCCAGCTAATGAAGATTCTATTGGCTTAAACCCATGCCCAGGCAGTCTTCTCTGGTGGATACCCCACAACATCAGGAGTTCAAGACTGTTCTCAGTTATGTGCTTTTTTGTCTGGAGGAGGAGGAGGAGGAGGAGGAGGAGGAGGAGGAGGAGGAGGAGGAGGGGGAAGATGAGGTGGGGTGGAGGAGGAAGGGTAGAAGAGGAGGAGGAGGGGGAGGAAGAAAAAGAAGAAATGAGAGATGGAGAGAAAGATTGAAAAAGACTGAGACTAGAGGCTTGCCTTAGACATCTGCCTTTAGCATTAAGACTTCAAAACGGTGGGGTGTAGGGGTTGTAAGGGGTGTGGGGTGTGGTAGTGGTCTAGAAATGTACCGCAAGTGTTTTCCCCTTTAGGGTGTATGAGGAACACAGTTAAATTTGACCCTGGAAGGAGGAATGATTTTCCAGTCAGAAACTATTCCCCTCTGTCCCTGCCTGCTGTCCCTGGGTGCCTGAAGAGACTTCCGGAGTGCTTCTCTTTCTCCTTGTTGGCTGTCTCTGTCACCCTGGTCTCTGGCTACCAATGTCCCCTTCTGCAGGCTTCAAGCACCACACCTGCAGTTTAGGGTTAGATGCTTTTGATAAGGTGCCCCGATTAGCTGTCAACAGAGTGGGCCTGAATCTCTTGAGGAACATGCTAAACACAGATTAAGCAGCCCATTTGAGACCAGTGAGCCTCAATGTTGTTGCTTCAGTCAGTGATGGTACAGCTGCCCTTCCATCATCATCATCATCATCATCATCATCATCATTATTTATTTATTTATTTGTTTATTTATTTAATTTCATGCATATGGGTGCTTTGCCTGTGTATCTGTCTGTGCACCACATGCATGCCAGGTGCCCACAGAGGCTAGAAGAGGGCACTGGATCCCCTGGAACTGCAGTTACAGTGGGGAGTTGTCATGCATGTGGTGATTATCAAGCCCAGGTCCTCTGGAAGAGCAATGGATCCTCTTATCTGCTGAGCTCTCTCCAGCCCTCCTTTCTGCAATATTAGAAGTAGTTATGACGGTGGGGGCTCCTCATTCCTCTGGTCATTGCCATGGTGAAGCTGAGTGAAGAAGCCAGAGGCTGCAGCAGCTCTTCCAGGGCAGCCAGTTTGCCATCTCCTGGGGCTTGAGGCCTCTCGTGAATTACCTGAGACTTTCGAGGGGTGAAGATCCTGGAGTGCCTGAGCCATGGGTGTGTGTGTGTGTGTGTGAAGATCCTGGAGTGCCTGAGCCATGGGGGGTGAAGATCCTGGAGTGCCTGAGCCATGGGGGGGGGGGTGAAGATCCTGGAGTGCCTGAGCCATCGGGGAGGGGGGTGGTGAAGATCCTGGAGTGCCTGAACCATCGTTTTAAGCCTATTTTGGGGATACAGGACTGTATTTGGATTTGGATGCAATCCAACATGGGAGGTGCGTACTCCGGCTGGAGAGGAAAGGAGTTGGAGGGAGGCGTCATTTCAACACTGTGGCAGAGTGGAGCCTGTACTGACTTATGATAGACTATCAAAATAAGTATTCTTAACAATAAAAAAGTAGTTACTTAAGAATTTCTCAAGATGTATTTTAATCATGTTCACCTTCCCTCCCCCATCTCCTCTCAGACCCAACCCCATCTCTACCCACCCAGTTTTGTGCCTGCCATGCCCCGTTCTGTCCAGTGTGTGCTGTGTGACCCTCCTCTGGGTAACAGTTGACCTACCCAGGGCATAGCCACTTACCAGGGGCCTATGCATAAACGGACTCCCCTCTCTCAGAAGCTACCAGTTGCCGATATTTCTTCAGTTAGGGGTGGAACGTTCTTAGCACCTCCTCTAGCCATGCGGAGATCTTGTCTGATTTGAGCTTTTGCAGGTCTTGTGCAAGCTGCCAGGATCACTGTGGATTCGCATGTGCAACTGCCTGCTGGGTTTGAACAACACTGTTTCCTTGTAGCCCTGGGCGGTTAGGCCACCCCCACTTCCCCTGCGTTCCCTGGCTCAGTCAGCTTGGAGCTCATGCGGGGATCCTGAGGGGAGGAGGAGGACACAGGAAAGGCCTGGGGAGAGGGATGGGGGGGCGGGATGATGGCGACCTCAGATATGGGACGAGTGCAGGGAGGAACAGGCAGACTTCATTAAACAGCTTTAATTAGGGGTGAGGGTGGGGTGGGGGAAAAAAAGGCTGTTCAAATCTTTGGGGACTGAGTAGAGACTTTTGGGGTGAGTGTACATCATTGGCTAGGGCCGAGGTGCTGGGAATGCCTTATTTGCATAAAGGGGAATTCCAGGTGTTTGCTGGACATAACCTTATAAGAAAGAAACCTAACCTGACTGGGACTGACCATCTGCGACTGACCTACTGTGGTGGAGACAAAGGTGGGGGCACAGGACTTTGTGGGCCAGGACGTGCAGATCCAGGACAGGGGAGGGAGTGACCCCCACTCCTATTGCTCTCTAGATGAGATTTCTGGGATTGGACATGACTTGACCTCAGTCCTGCTCCAGTCTGGCTCCTCCCAGTTCCACGGTACCCTGGTCCCACAGTCATCCACTGCTTCTGGCTTTTACAGACTTTCTGCTCTTCATTCCTCAATGATTCCTGAGCCTTGGGAGGAGGAGATGGAATATAGCCCCTTAAGGCCTCAGCATCCCACAATCTCTGCACCTTGAATACTGTAGAAACTCATAAAATATATACATTCACCTATTTAAAAAAAAGTAAGTTACGTAGTTACCCTATAGCAAAGCACAAAGCCCCTACTAGACACCGCAGGCTAACACACAAAAGTCTCAGTGCCAAGAATCAGTTTCCTCTTTTGGAGTCATGGATCAGTGAGGTCCCATAGAGTGTTGGACCTGAACGTAATAGAGTATCGCCAGCACTCTCGGGACTCTTCAGAACTTGATGACAAGATCCTATCACTGAGGGCTGGTGAGATGGCTCAGTGGGTAAGAGCACCCGACTGCTCTTCCAAAGGTGCAGAGTTCAAATCCCAGCAACCACATGGTGGCTCACAACCATCCTTAACAAGATCTGACTCCCTCTTCTGGCGTGTCTGAAGACAGCTACAGTGTACTTACATATAATAAATAAATAAATCTTAAAAAAAAAAAAAAAAAATCCTATCACTGAGGACAGATACAACTGAGCCCTAGAGCATGGGTAAATAGAGCTGGGACTCGCCTGGAAGTTTCATCTCTTCCCTCT
Organism: Mus pahari; assembly: GCF_900095145.1. Classification (NCBI taxonomy): domain Eukaryota; kingdom Metazoa; phylum Chordata; class Mammalia; order Rodentia; family Muridae; genus Mus; species Mus pahari. Next base: position 140,536,299 of record NC_034591.1, read on the forward strand.
CACCGTCCTAGTGTCAGAAGGTGTGACACTTGCTCTTAGAGGGGAGAGATCATCATCTTACCCAACCGTAAACTCTGAGAGCTTTATTAATAAGACTGGTCTGGCAAGACATGGCCACCAGTGCAACAGTGGCAAATGTTATGGAAGCAGCCAACCACGTTTGGACTGGACGTAAGGCCCGCCCACAGGACGAAGCCACACCTGGCACTGTTGTTGGGGCCACGAATCCGTGGCTAGTAAGGTCCTAGGTACAGGGGAGAGTCCATCTGCTACCATCCTACCAAGTGGTCAGTATTAAACTGTTTCCTAATGACTAACAGTTACACCCCATAGATTGGCGCACCTCTCAACCCTCATTAGAAAAGCTTTTTTCGGGCTGGAGAGATGGCTTAGTGGTTAAGAGCACTGAAGGTCCTGAGTTCAAATCCCAGCAACCACATGGTGGCTCACAACCATCCGTAATGAGATCTGATGCCCTCTTCTGGGGTAGCTACAGTGTACTTACATATAATAAATAAATAAATCTTAAAAAAAAAAAAAAAGAAAGAAAGACAAGAAAAAGAAAAGCTTTATTTCAGGTGCTGGAGAGGTAGATGCTCGGTGGTTAAGAGCACCGACTGCTCTTTCAGAGGCCCTGAGTTCAATTCCCTCCGCAACCACACAGTGGCTTACAACCATCTGTAATGGGATCTGATGCCCTCTTCTGGTGTGTCTGACGAGAACAACAGTGTACTTACATAAAATAAAGAAATGAATGTGAAAGGAAGAAAGAAAGAAAGAAAGAAAGAAAGAAAGAAAGAAAGAAAGAAAGAAAGAAAGAAAAACTTTATTCCTTAGTAAATGGTGATTAACACAGAGATTTTCCCACCCATTCTGAGGAAGTCGATCTAGGGCTCAGGATCTCCACAAGTTGCTTTGAGTGGGCACTGCTCTGAAGACTGAGGCGAGCCTGCCACTCTAGGCTGAAACACACGCTCTGGAGACTGTCACTCGTGTCTAGAAGGGCCTGTCTTCTGACTATCGAATTCTTCCCTGGAGCGCCGGGGTCACAGGTAAGAGCTGCCTCTGAATGAATCTTCCTTCTTTTCTTTTCTCTTCTTTTCTTTTCTTTTCCTTTTTCTTTTTTTTTCTTTTCTTTAATTTTTTTTTTTTTTTTTTTTCGAGACAGGGTTTCTCTGCGTAGCCCTGGCTGTCCTGGAACTCACTCTGGAGACCAGGCTGGCCTTGAACTCAGAAATCCGCCTGCCTCTGCCTCCCGGGTGCTGGGATTAAAGGCGTGCACCACCACACCCGGCTATGAATCTTCTTTCTATTCTGCCTCTCTCGCCCCAGCAGCAGTGTAGGAGATTTATTTTTACCAGACACTACTACTCTCCCTTGTTCAGTGGAATTCATTTCTCAGGGGTTTTGGGCCGTCCTCTGAACTCTCTACTTGAGGCCAGGATCTTTTAAAGGTTGGGGTCAGATAGCTCTGTTGGCAGCCCATGGTGCTCTGTAAACCCTCATTTTTGTCTGTTTCCCAGATCTCCAGAAGAACCCATTCTGCCTTTCATTGAGGCTGCCTTCCATCCTGGAGTCAAGTTCTGCCCAGCATCACCCGATTTAGTTGCCTCTTTCACTCCTTTTTGGCTACTATTCTTTTGTTTTGTTTTGTTTTGTTATCCCTGACTGTCCTGGAACTCACTTTGTAAACCAGGCTGGCCTCGAACTCAGAAATCCTCCAGCCTCTGCCTCCTGAGTGCTGGGATTAAAGGCGTGCGCCACCACGCCCGGCTTTGGCTTCTATTCTAAACACCAAATAACACACCCTGAGTCTTCCTGGCCAACGTGACTGGATGGAGAATCACCTAAAACATAGATCTTTGGGTAAATGAATGAAGGAATTTCCAGAGAGGTTTAACACAGGAAGACCCACCCTGGATGTGGTAACCCCGTCTCATGGGCTGGGACTGTATAAAAGGGGACAAAGGAGAAAATGATGTGAAGATCGCATTGTTCTCTCTGTTCTCTGAGAGCAGATGTAATGCTTCCCCATGCCTCTGCACACAGTGAGGCCATCCCCATCACCAGGCCTCTGCACACAGTGAGGCCACTCCTATCACCATGACCCTACACACAGTGAGGCCACCCGCATCACCGTGCCTCTGCACACAGTGAGGCCATCCCCATCACCATGCCTCTGCGCACAGTGAGGCCACTTTCTCTGTCATGGTAGACTGTACTCTTCAACTATGAGCCAAGATAAATCCTGCTTTCTTTCTTAAGTTCCTTTTTGCTAACTTTGGCTTTGACTTTAGACCAAGCTGGCCTTGAACTCACAGAGAACTACCTGCCTTTGCCTCCTAAGTGCTGGAATTAAAGGTGTGCGCCACTTTGGCCAGTCAAATGAGCAGGGTTACACACGAAGGTGAGGCTCTTAAAAGAATCTGCAGTACTTAGGTGAAGGCAGATCATGTTGAAGCAAAGGCCACTCCTTAGTGAGTAGTCCTTTGTAAGGGACAGCCCCTCCCTGTGCCTGCTATTCTAATTTTGGAGGCCACACCTATATCTAAACACTTGTTGAAATTTACAGAACTCAAAACAACTGGTGACCTTCAGATAACACGAGTATGTGTAACGCTCTTCCTAGTTCTTTAGCTCAGTGCCTCCGCAAACACAAAGGTCCCAAATTGCTGAGAAGTTTAAGTGTGGAAAAGTACCGAGTCTTTGTAAAGAGCTACCGGGTGGGGCTTGGTGACACAGACCTGCAACCTTAGCACTCTGGAGACTGAGGACAGAGGAGGGAGTTCCAATCCAGGCTGGGCAACATGAGGAGACTTTGTACAGAACAAAGTGAAAACCCTAAATATCTACAAACAGACAGACACTAGCCCAGGGAGGTGGGGACTGAGTACAACTGTCTGGGAGATGAGTAGGAAGGAGAGGAGGAGGAGGAGGAGGAGGAGGAGGAAGAAGAGGAGAGGAAATAGCAGCAAACAGGAGATTGCACATTTTCTTTCTTTCTCCCTAAGAAAAGTCTTTGTGCCTATGAGTTTCCCAAGGAGGATCTTTAAGGGTCATAACTCCCTCCACCCTTTAGGGTCCTAGCTCTTGTACAGAACTGCTTTCCACCGGGCGTGGTGGTGCACACCTTTATTTATTTATTTATTTATTTTGGTTTTTCGAGACAGGGTTTCTCTGTATAGCCCTGGCTGTCCTGGTACTCACTCTGTAGACCAGGCTGGCCTCGAACTCAGAAATCCGCCTGCCTCTGCCTCCCAAGTGCTGGGATTAAAGGCGTGTGCCACCACCGCCTGGCTGGTGCACACCTTTAATCCCAGCATTTGGGAGGCAGAGGCAGGCGGATTTCTGAGTTCGAGGCCAGCCTGGTCTACAGAGTGAGTNCCAGGACAGCCAGGGCTACACAGAGAAACCCTGTCCCAAAAAACAAACAAACAAACAAACAAACAAACACCCAAAACAGAACTGCTTTCCTTCTTTGCTAAGTAGTAAGTGGCTGGATCAGAGCCCTGGAAACCTGTCATAAGCATCAATCTATGAATTGAATTGGATTGGGTACATTTACCCAGTAGCTGGCAACACTGTATAATTTTACCTTTCCTTTTTTTCTCTTTTCTTCTTTTATTTACTCCCTTTGGTTATAATCTCATATAGTCCAGGCTAGTCTGAGATTATTAAGTAGCTGAGGATGCCTTGCCTTGAGCTTCAGGGCTTGCAGAGGACTGACGGTGCAGATGCAGAGTTTCATGCATCCTAGCCAAGTGCTTAACTGAGTGACAGCCCCATCACTACTTTTATCTTGGTCCCCAAGGAGTCAGAAGCTAATGCTAAAGTCTGAGACAGTGGTAGATCCTAGAACTGTGTGTCTGTTTCTCACTGAATGGGGACATACTTATCAGGTGCCCACTGTATGTGTCCAGTCAGGGCCAAGGGGATTCCAGTCTATCAGTAAGTGAGTCAGGCGATCCACAGAGGAAGAGGAGGAAGAGAAGGAGGAGGATGACGAGGAAGATGACAAGGAGGAGGACGAGGAGGAGGACGAGGAGGAGGAGGAGGCGGTGGCTTCTGAGACAGCTCAGCAACAGCATTAAAAGGGGGGCGGGGGGGGGTTAGTGGTGATCTCAGTTCATGATAGGCAGAGGCAGGTGGGTCTCTGTAAGTGTGAGGCCAGCCTGCCCTACATAGAGAGTTCCAGGACAGCCAAAAAAGCAATACCTAAAATGATAATAACATACAATTAAAAAGGAACACTGGGTGAAAGCTGACTGCTGGAAGCAGAGACTGCTTCAGCCTTGCAGAGTGGAAACCAAGAATAAAGGCTCAGGAGCAACTCACGCTGAGCAGCCAGGAGAAGGGCACAAACTCAGAGCGGGCTGGATTTGTGGGGAAAGGGCTCTGGAGGGAGAGCTGTACAGTCGGAGGAGACCGAGAGGGAGGGGGCTGGATGACTGGGCTCAGCAACAGTGCCCCAGGCCTGCCGGCCCCTGGTCCTAAGGAGATCACCACCGGGAGGAGAAGGGATGGAAATCCCCTTCCACTTGGGCTTGTGCTTTGGGACAGAGACCGGAATGACATTGTACTAAGCCTGTGTTTCTCAGCATCAGTAGAGGCTGTTTGCTGGTAGGTAGGTATGCTAGATGCCAAGCCACTCCTCATAGATGCCACCTCCCTTCTGCCACCATCTTCTCCTTCCCTCTGAGTCCCTTTCAGCATTTCTTGCGTGCCACCTTACTGTCGTTTCCTCCCTACTTCCCCTTCCTGCCTAGAATGACCACGGCTGTGGCTACCCAAATTTCCCACCCAGAGCTTCCATCCCCTGTTCTCACAGAAACACTGCTAGGGAATGGATGCAACATGGAAACTGTTCTATCTGGGACCAAGAAGGAGAAAAAGAAAACTGAGAAAGGTCGGGACGGGCGAGGGGTAAAGCCGCTTGCAAGAGCTGAAGAGTGTGCTCTGAGCATCTTCGAAGGGCCTGATGCTGTCGGAGGAGACAGGAGACTTTCAAGGCCAAGGCCCCGAGGCTGGAGCCCCTCCTGGGAGCTAGGAGAAAGAGGAAAAAGGCCGAGTGTTTGGAACCAAGGAGCCAAAGGGAAGTGGTTTGCTCCATCTTGCTTCATTCTCTTGTACTTTCTGGGTCTCTTGCTTCAGCCTCCAGGGCTGCAAGGCCTGCCACTTTCTCCAGACTGTTGAACAGAGGCTGTGTCTGCCTTCCTTGCTCTTAGCTGATGAATTCTCTTTGTTTTCTGAGTGTAGCCTGTCTGAGAGTCATTGACCAGGAAGTCAAAGGCTCTGACACACCCTATGGACATGAATGTGACTCCTTGAGATTTTTCCAAGTGAGTCTTGAATAAAAAGCCCAAGGAGCAGGAGGGTTTTGTTTTGTTATGTTGTTTTTATTTTGCTGTTGTTATTTAAAATTAAAAACACTTTTTAAAAAATTGGGGGGCCAGATATAGTGGCACAAGCCTTTAATTCCAGCGCTTGGAAGGGAAGCCAGAGACAGGCTGACCTCTGTGTGTTCAAGGCCAGCCTGGTCTACTAGTCAACATAGTGAGTTCCAGGATAGTCTGTATAGAGACTCTGTTGAAATGAAAAGAAGAGGAGGAGGAAGAAGAGGAAAGGGAAGAGGAGGAAGAGGAGGAAGAGGAGCTGGTGGCGCTGTGTGCTGACAAAAAACAATAATACTACTTTAAAGGAAACCAGAAAATATTTATTTCCTCATACTATCCCTTTCTTCTTTCTTCCTTTCTTCCTTCCTCCCTCCCTCCCCCCTCTCTCTCTCCCTCTCTCTCTCTCTCTTTCTTTCTTTCTTTTTTTCTTTTCAAGACAGGGTTTCTCTGTGTAACCCTGGCTGTCCTGGAACTCACTCTGTAGACCAGGCTGGCCCTGAACTCAGAAACCCGCCTGCCTCTGCCTCCCGAGTGCTGGGATTAAAGGCGTGTGCCACCACTACCCAACATACTATTTCTCATTATATGAACTCCTATGACCTGTGAATATGGATTCATGTTACCCTGAATCACATGCTCCATTGTAGAAGAAGTTACATGACCTCCGATAGTTAAACAATGAAAGATCACCTAAGTCAACATGCAAGTTGTAGTCCAGTTGATGGGAACCTGGGTAAGTGGGCGTGGTGATTTGAATGTGAGTGTTCCCTCACAAGGCTCAGATGGTCCTCAGTTGGTGGCCCTTTTTGGGTAGGTTTAGTAGTTGTGCCCTCGCTGGAGGAAGTATGTCTGTCCCTGGAAGAGGGTTTTGAAGTTTCAAATGCCTTGTGTTTGTCTGAAATCCCATGCCTTTGTTTTGTGAGTTCTCAGCTTCTGCTCCAGCCACCATATCTGCTGCTTGATGCTATGCTCCCCCTCTTACCTCCCTCCTGCCCCCTCCCCCCTACCATGGACTCCTGTAATGGGATATGATGCCCTCTGTCTTCATTTACATAAAATAAGTAAATAAATCTTTAAAAAGAAAGGAAAAGTAGGACATTAAAGGGCTTTCATCATACAACAGAACACTTAAAAGAAAACGACTCAAAAGGGGAAATATTTGATTGGGCTCCATTGCTTCTGAGTCTGCGATGTGAGGTGGGGCATTGTGAAGCTGGTGTGGGGTAGGGCACAGTGGCTCACCTCCTGGTGGACAGAAAGACAAGACCTGTCCACCACCCTCCATCTTGGGAAGACCCCCTGACTGTGACACCTGGGTCGCTGGTTGTAAAGGTTGTTTTGGCTTCTCAGCTGTCTGAGCACTCCCTACCTCCCTTCCTACTCTGTGCATTCTGCATCGCCAAAACTGCAGTTAGCCAAGGAAGACAGTCTTCCCCAAGAGAGATTATCTTCACTCAGAGGTAATTTGGGTAGTGGTATTTCTCTGGCAGACTTTCCAAAAAAGTTTTCAAGACAGACCTTTAAAGGCTTGTCCCCAACTTCCTGGGTCCCACTTTCTAAATGTTCTGTCACTTCCCCACAGTGCCATTGTGAGCAATTCCTGGAAAGAAGCTGCGTCTGCAGAGGATAATTGGCTGATTATCACTCCACTGATATAATGAAGTTGGAATGTCGCAGGTCCAGCGCCTACTTGCAACTTATCTCGGGTTATCTTTACTCTCTAAATAGCCATTCCTTGCCCACCTAAGTTTCGAATCTAATACCCTATGATTAGAAGATTAAAAATCCTTTGAAAGATCAACAAGCCTCTAGTTTCTGTTAGTTGAAGGGGCTAAGAATTCTGTCAGATACGATCTAAGGTCTATAGCCCAGCTGTAGCCTGTCTCTGATATTCCTACCAGGGTATCCTGATTTAGGACTTTCTTTGCTCTCTTACAATAGAACCTTCATGGAACTACTTTCCATGTTGGAATGTGGAATTTGGGGAACCTGAATCTGTATTCCCTGACTGTGACCACTCTCATATTTTGCATCTCCTATCTCTTTTGGGGTAAGAGTTGTGTTCTTGTATCAACACCACCATAATATGAATCCATCAAGGGACAAACCCATTGCCTTGGCCAAAGCTCCCAGGAATCTGTTGGGAGCAGTGTCTCATCCTGAGTGTTTCTATGTCTCCATCTTCAATTTCTTCTCATCACATTCAGTACTCTTCGAGCTGGTTTCTAACTGGCTGTAGAATCATTAGAGAGGATTTTTATTTTTTTGTTTTTTTTGTTTTGTTTTTTCGAGGCAGGGTTTCTCTGTATAGCCCTGCCTGTCTTGGAACTCACTTTGTAGACCAGGCTGGCCTCAAACTCAGAAATCCACCTGCCTCTGCCTCCCGAGTGCTGGGTTTAAATGCGTGCGCCACCACGCCCGGCTAGAGAGGATTTTTAGACTTATTTTTTTTGGAGAATGGTAACCCATATTTCAATGTATATGATTTTGCAATATATATGTTTAGTCTTCACCTCAGCTTTCTGGCATATAGCCCCTAAATTCTTAGACCCTCTGAAATGGTAGCACCCTTTTGTATGAGCTATCTAAAGGCAGCTCTGAGGTAGGCTGGGTGCTGATAACCTGAAAGACGGAGGGTGGGTTAGATTTGTCACTATTCAAAACCTCAGGTGTTATGGAAAGACACATCTATCCATCTGTGTAGGTGACATGGCGTGCTCATGCCACTTCTGTAACACTCAGAGGGCAGGGCTCAGGAGCTTCTGGAGAGATGAACACTGCAGGTTTCTGGAGGGTGGGATGAGAAAGTAAGGCAGGACACCAGGGATCAGGATCAGTGGTGGAGGAGGGTCCAGAGATTAACCAAGGGTGTGTAGGAAAAGAAGCAGCCTTTGATCCATCTACCTGAACTTCATTCAAGCCAGGAGGCATGCTCTGAGAAACTCCTGTGATCCCAGCTCGGGAGAGGCAGGTACTGTTCTTTCCTTGCTTGGTCAGAAAAGGGATTTCTTTTAGAATATGTGATTTCCAGGGAACCTCCAGGAGTAGAGAAACTACCTGGAAGGCTACACGGCGCCTTGTCTGTGGGGGCAGCAAAGGCCAGAACCACCCCTGTGGAACATCATCTATTCCTTTGCGTGGTGTCCTTTGCAAACAACATGGTGTGTGTGTGTGTGGAGGGGGGGGTTGTCTTAGGATTTCTATTGCTGTGAAGAGACGCCACAACCACAGCAACTTTTATAAGGAAAGCATTTCATTGGGGCTGGCTCACGGTTTCAAGGTTTAGTCCAGTATCATCATCAGGTGCAGGCAGGCCTGGTCCTGGAGAAGGAGCTGAGGGTGCTACATATGGATCCTCAGGAAACTGGAAAGAGACTACATACCACACTAGCTTGAACATATAAGACTGCAAAGCCTAGTGGGGCTGGAGAGATGGCTCAGTGGTTAAGAGCACTGTCTGCTCTTCCAGAGGTCCTGAGTTCAATTCCCAGCAACCAACCACATGGTGGCTCACAACCATCAACCATCTGTAATGGGATCCGATGCCCTCTTCTGGTGTGTCTGACAGCTACAGTGTATTCATATAAATAAAATAAATGAATCTTTAGGGATCCTTCCTTCTCCAGGTGTGTCTTGACATGACTTAGTCTTGGCTAGCACCTGGGTTTCATCCCAGGAGAAACTAAAACTGAGGGCTCTTCTGAGCTGCGGCTAGATTTCTTTCTTTTTCTTTTTCTTTCTTTCTTTCTCTTTTTCTTTCTTTCTTTCTTTCTTTCTTTCTTTCTTTCTTTCTTTCTTTCTTTCTTTCTTTCTTTCTTTTTTTTTTTTTNTTTCTTTCTTTCTTTCTTTCTTTTTTTTTTTTTTGAGACAGGGTTTCTCTGTATAGCCCTGGCTGTCCTGGAACTCACTTTGTAGAGTAGACCAGGTTGGCCTTGAATTTAGAAATCTGCCTGCCTCCGCCTCCCAAGTGCTGGGATTAAAGGCGTGCGCCACCACACCCAGCTTCGTCTAGATTTCTAACTCACAGGGAATATGCTCTTGTTTCCGCTGCAGGGTTTTGGGGACAGTTGCTATGTGGCAATAGATAGTGAAACTGTCCCCCAAGGCTCATTCCCACTGTATTCGTATCTTCCTCTGGGCTCACTTCCTGACCTCATCTTTTCTCTTTTGGCAGCACTGAAGATTGAGCCCAGAATCTAATACACAACACACAAGTGCTCTACATTAGAAACAAACGCCAGCTGAAGTGTCTCCAGAAGGCAGAGCTTTATTCTTGATCAAGAGGGCGTGCTTGGAAGAGAGAGCACACTGTGTCAGGAAGTGCACTTGGTTTTTATTTTAACTCCTGTGGTAATTCTTTTTTCTCATTAGCTGGGATGGGACCTCACAATCTTTCAAGACTGGAGAGTTTTAAAAGACTCCCACACAAATGAAATGAGGGGAAGGGGAAAGAGGTTGGCCACTTTAGTCACTTAAGATCTGAGCATGGGACTGTGTTGGGGAAGGGACATTAAAACATTTGCGTAAGTCTTACAAGATGAGAGAGACACAACAATTTGAATTCCTTGCCATAAACACAAGTTTAACATTGTCTGATAGAAAAGATTAATATTTAATGTTTCTTATACTACCATTCTATATCCCCAGCCCCTCTTTTTTTTAAAAAAAATTGTGTGTGCATGTATGCATATCTGTGTGTGCACGTGTGCAAAGGACAGAAGACAACCTTGGGTATTGTTCCTCAGATCTTGCTGCCCTCCTCTTCTTCCTCTTCCTCATCCTCCTCTTCTTCCTCTTTCCTTTTCTTCTTCCAGCAGGGATTTCACTGGCCCCTAACTCACCACAGTCCAGGACTCACTCGGCAGGCTAGCTAGAGAACACTGTGGGATCTGCCTGCTTCCATTTCCCTGGTGCTCTATTATAAGTCTGGGCCACCATATGAATTTTTTTTAAATTCATGTCTTGGTGCTTGGAAGGCAAATATTTTACCAACTATCATCACAGATCCCTTCTCTTAAAGATTATTTTGAGAAAAAATTGCGCAGACTGGCCTTGAACTTAGAGGCCTTCTGCCTCTGCCTCTGCCTCTGCCTCTCTGCCTCTGCCTCTGCCTCTGCCNCTGCCCCTGCCCCTGCCCCTGCCCCTGCCCCTGCCCCTGCCCCTGCCCCTGCCCCTGCCTCTGCCTCTGCCCCTGCCCCCGCCCCCGCCTCCGCCTCTGCCTCCTGAGTACCCAGGGTAGGCTGTAGCACCCACCACTCTATTTCTTGTCTTTCTCTCATTCTCCCTGTCCGCCCAGATGACTATCTAGTTTCCTGAATGTACTAGAACTTTGCTCTCTTCCATGAGCATCCCTGTCTTGCTTCAGCACCTTTCCCTGAGGCCGAGTTGGACTGTTCTACTTGGGGCATGCTCTTTACCACCCAGGCACTCTGGACCACCTTTAATCTGCTCTACTTTACGGGTCATACCATTTCTCGCCCCCTCACTCACTATGATGCACTTGTTATTATTTTTTTGTGTTAATGAGGATGAAGCCTGAGGCCTCACACGTGCTAGTGATGTGCTCTACCGAGCCACACCCAAGCCCTGTATTATTAGTAGTAATTAGGCTTATCATCTTTCTCCACTATTAGGCTGCAAGATGCGGAAGGACTAGGGGTTGGTCCGTTCTGTTCACTAATGTTTCTCCATGCCCAACATGTGACCGGACAGATAGTAGGTACTTAAGAGGTATCTGGTGACTAAAGGAAGGGGAAACAATACAACTCAAAATACACCTGACACTGAGGACATCAGAGCTGATAATTATCCAAGGCCGGCCACACTGCACTGGAGGCAGAAGAGACAAGAGGGATTCTGGGGTTCCATGACCAGTGAAAGATGTTTTCTTAAAGAACCTAGGTGCCACTTTAAAGGGTGACACCCAAGATTGTCTTCTGGTCTCTACAGGCATGCTTGCCTACGTGTGCACATACCTGCATGTTCATGCACACACACAAGTCCATCCATACACCACACACACACACACACACACACACACACAGGCACATACATACATATACATGACATACATTTACAAGAATAAAGCCGATATATTTCCATTCACACAAGGGTCAATCAGAGTAGGGTGCACAGTGACTTACGACCAAAGAATCCAGAGTAGCAGGTGGGGATGCTGAGAGTTATCGTCTGACTGTGATGTAGAGAGAAGAGAGAAAAGGGGACCACAGAGGGAGAAAGGTGGGGAGGTGGGGGGAGGGGGGAATGGCTCTGTGGTAGATTTGCTTAGCATGCACGGGAGAGATAGATCAGAGACCCCGCCGTGTGCCACTAACAGGCTAGCTTTGTTGTTATGGGGAGCCCACCAGAGATGACCACTCAGACACAGCCTACAGAAGTCTGTGTTCCAGCCAGCTTGGATGGTTACACCCAAGTATTCAGGACCCAAGTGTAGCGTTAATTGTTTAGAGCGTCCAGGCATCTTACTCAGCAGCTGCGGGGGAAGGTCTCGTGCAAGTGACTAGTTTAACAGAGACTAAGATAACTGGAGAGGAGGTAGTCCATAAACAGGGCATTTAACAGAAGCCAAGATCAGGTAGCCGCGGCACCTTGACCTCAAGTTCCTAGAAAAGAGTCAATTTTCCAAGAGGCTTTTTGTCAAAGAGGTCAAATTCTAGCTAAACCTAACATGGCCCCAGAAAGAATATAAGATGGAGGAAACTTTGCACTGCCTTGCCCTGACCTGTTGACAGGCACACCAGTTTTATTGTTACTGTTTTTGTTTTGTTTTGGTTTGGTTTGGTTTTTCGAGACAGGGTTTCTCTGTGTAGCCCTGGCTGTCCTGGAACTCACTTTGTAGACCAGGCTGGCCTCGAATTCAGAAATCCGCCTGCCTCTGCCTCCCAAGTGCTGGGATTAAAGGCGTGTGCCACCACGCCCGGCTCTTGTTACTGTTTTTTTTTTTTTTTTTTAAAGATTTATTTATTTATTATATGTAAGTACACTGTAGCTGTCTTCAGACACTCCAGAAGATGGCGTCAGATCTTGTTACGGATGGTTATGAGCCACCATGTGGCTGCTGGGATTTGAACTCTGGACCTTCGGAAGAGCAGTCGGGTGCTCTTACCCACTGAGCCATCTCACCAGCCCTTGTTACTGTTTTTAATCTGCAGTTTTAGGAATTAGGTGTCATGGTAAAGAGGTTTAATAATAACAAAACAAAACAAAACAAAACAAAACAAAACAAAACAAAACCTGACTTTCTACGAAGTTCAACGTCTTGCCTAAAGTCATATTGCTAGTAAGAGGCATGGGTAGGAAACCCAAGACTTCTGATTTGAAATCCCATGTGCCAGCTGTGATTTATCTGTCTCTGGTTTTGTGGGTGTGGACTTCCATGAACTTCTAATATTTTCATCACCGCTGGAGTTCTGGCAAAGGGGCCAGAGCAGGGATAAGGAGAGGGACAAGAGCCTCTGCAGTCTGGTGTTGCTCTCTGTGACCTTTCCTCTTGAGGACAAAGATCACAGCCCATCACACCCTCACCTCTGTTCATTGAACGCATCCAGGAGATGTGGGGCTCCTGGCCAGGTGAGGCCAGGCCAGCTGGGGGAGATGAATGCAGAGCTCTGAATCCATGCTATCCTGGGGCTGTTTGTGTACGGTGTGACCTCTCTGTCTACAATCTCTTTTGAGAGAAGCTTTGCAGGCGACTGTCTCTAAAGCCTCCTTATTCCTACCCTGACCCACAACTGGCTGCTTTTACAGAACTGGGTACCGGCCCAAAGACAATCTCATCACAGACTGACAGAACTGTGATTCAGCTTTGTGGCCAGGGATGTGACCAGACAGGAGCGTAGCAGTGAGCTGGACCTCTTGGTAAAGGGCAGACGCAAGAAAACAAAAAAAGGAGCTAAAAGGGTACCCATCTCAAGGGGTCCTGGGGTCCTGAATATGGCAGTTCTCAGAGTCAACCTCTAGCCACCAGGCCTTTATTTTGTGAATCCCTTGAAAAAGTCCCCTCTTGATGTAGCTCAGGGATGGAGCACTTGTCTGGCAAGCATTAGCCCTGAGTCCATGGTATCCTGGCTGGGGACTGTTTGTCTACTGTGTGACCTCTGTGTTTACCATCTCTTTTGAGAGGAGCCCTGTGTTCAATTACCAGCAACACATACACATACACATGTACAAACGTGTCTGCTCACTTTAGACCTCAGTCGAGGGGTGTCTTAAGTAGTCTGTTGCTTGTAGCATCAAGCACTAGAGTACGTTTTGTATTTACTTTTTTTTTTTTTCTCTAATGCTGAGGACAGAACCCAGGGCCAGCTAGGCAAATGCCCATCACTGAGCTGTACGCCAAAGCACCCGTGTTTACTTCTTCAACTGTTTACAAAAGGCCCAGAAGGCAACATGGAAGGGAACCTTCTGGAATGTCTCCTTCCTTCCTTTCTGGCAGGCTCTCTCTCCACAACGGCAACGGCAACCATCTTTCCAGATTTGGGAGGCATCTTTCCATCTAAGCAGACATAATCCCATTTGCCTTCTGCCCCGTTCTTCCCATTTTACACTCAAATTCTCGTTGTTCTGTGGCTTTTTTTTTTCCCCCTTTGTAGTTGTGAAGGCTTAATTAACTTTTGCTCTCAGTGATCCCAGAGACTTGTGATGCTCTGTGTGGCAAGGTTGCTTTCCTCATTCACATTCCAGGAGAGGGTGGGGGCAGCAGCCTGGAGCCTTTGGGAGGTTGTGCGTTTGTATTCATGCCTGCCTGCACCTGTGCATCTCCAGGAGGGGCTGCCGGGAGAGCTCGGGCTGTGGATGCCTTTGTTAGTCAGCTCTCCATCCTTGTGGAACAACACCTGGAATAATCGACCCAAGGAAACATTTGTGTTGGCTCACGGTTTTGTAGGTTTCTTCTGTGGTCCTGATGTTTGGGGTCTGGAGTGGTGCATTAGAGCCCGGGTGTCCACCTTGTTATGGTCAAAACGCAAAGAGGGGAAGAAGAAGAAAAAGAAGATACAGGTTGTGCTCCCAATATCACCTTCAAGGCTCCATCCTGAAAGACCTAACTCCCTCCCACTGAGTTCTACCTCCTAAAGATTCCATTCTAGCTCCAGATGTTGGAGACCAAGCCTTCAGTCCAGATGCTCTTGAAAGGCATCTCGACTCCTTAAGGCTCACTTGAAGGGCCAGTTCTAGGGCTGAGGTCTCACTAACAAGCCTCAAGCCTAACCCTTGTTTTAGTTTCTGCCTCATGATGAGGAATAATAATCTTTTCTGGAGGTGTCGAGAAGATAGGCTGAGGACACGTTGAAGACCTGTTTTGTGAGTTCTCAGGCCCTAGGCTCTCACAGCCTAAAGAATGTGCCTGCCCTCTGCTTCCAGCATACTCCCAACATCCATCAGCTCAGGAGGCTGAGGCTGGAGAATCGCCTTGAGTTTGAGGACAGCATAGCTACACAGTGAGTTGTAGACCAGCCCGAGTTACAGTATGAGATCTGAAACAACAATGTAACAACAAAATGGTGCATGGCATGAGATTTTCATGATGAGATCTGTCTGAGGAGATAGGAGGGAAAGACGGAAGGTGGCAGTTTGGCTGGAAAGAAGCCAAAGATGTGAATAGGCAGATACGTAGGGATGGAGAAACATGGTGGGCATGTGTCTATGGCTTCCAGTCCTTTGGGTGGGCAAGAGAGTCTGGGTTTCCAAGTGTGGTGGGCCGGGCTCCTACCCTGGCCACCAGTGGCCTCTGTTTGTCACTTTCGAAGTGAGCCATCTCTCAGGGCACCTCTGTGTTTTAATCACTTCTGTCAGTTAGACTTGCCTTATAATTTGATAATTTACCATTCAAAGCATGTGACCATGAAAGGACTATATTCCCCTTAGTATAAACATAGGCATGTCCACAAGTCAGTGCGCCTGGCCATTGGAAGAGAGATTAGAGAAGCTGTGTCCCCGGTGTTCCTACTGGGACAGCCCTGACCACCAGATCAACTCCAACGCTGCTTGAGGGCTGAGATGTGACTCAGTGATAGGGAACTTGCCTGGCGTGGGTGAAGTCATGGGGTTTCACCAGAGAAAGCTACTTGAGAGCCACACTGAAATCGGAAGAGACAAGACAGACTTAGCAAGGTTTTATGTAGGGCTGACGTCATCCAGAAGCATTCTAGATACAACAGCAAGTGTGCTGCTTACAGGGGCTGTAGTAGTCAGGGTTCTACAGAGGAGAGATAAGAGGAAGTGTGGGCATGGGCATAGATGAGAGAGAGGGAGAAAGAGAGAGAGATAGGGGAGGGGGAGCTTTTAAAAGTTCTTTTTAATTATGTCTCGGCGTGATATGTGCTCATGAGTGCTGTGGTCCTGGGGGGCAGAGGTGTCAGGGTCCTTGGAGCTGGAGTTACAGAAGCAGTTTTAAGTTATCTGGTGTGGGTACTGGGAACCTACCTTGGGTCTCCAGGCAGAGCAGCAGCATGTCCTCCTAATTGCTGAGCCAGGGAGACTGATTCTTAAGGAACCCAATCTTGTCATTAGGAGTTTTAAGGGATCCAAACTGCAGGGGACTATCAGGGCAGAGACCCAGGGAGGGGCCCGTGCTGCAGTTCAAGTGTGTCCGGGTTCTAGTCAGTCCCTCAACAGACTGGATGATGCTCACCCACACAACCTGCTTTCTGCAGAGGATGCCAATCTCATCCAAACACCACCACACAAGCATCGAATCAGATGTCTGACCAGATGAGTGTTGCTGTCCAGCCCAGATGACATGTGCAACGAACCACCTCCCTCCTGTAATCCAGTACTCAGGAGGCAGAGGTAGGAGGCTGAAGAGTTTGAGGCTAGCCAGGGCTACGCAGTGAAACTCTGTCTTTAAAAAATGTGGCATACATCTTTAATTTTTAGCCCGTGGGAGGCTGAGATAGGCAGATCTTTCTAAGGTTGAGACCTGTCTGGTCTACATAGTGAGTTCCAGGCCAGCCAGGGCTACACAGAGAAACCCTGTCTCGAAAAGCCAAAAAACAAAAAAAAACCCGAAATAACAACAACCCAACAAAACAAACAGATAACACCAAACTAACCAGAGCCTAGGAATGTATCCCAGTGGCAGAGCACTTGCCTAGCATGTGCAAGGTTCTGGGTTCGATCACCAGCATGTTTTATATTTTTTTAAAGACTTATTTAGGGCTGGTGAGATGGCTCAGTGGGTAAGAGCACCCGACTGCTCTTCCAAAGGTCCAGAGTTCAAATCCCAGCAACCACATGGTGGCTCANAACCATCNNTAACANGATCNGACNCCCTCTTCNGGNGTGTCTGAAGACAGCTACAGTGTACTTACATATAATAAATAAATAAATCTTTAAAAAAAAAAAAGACTTATTTATTTTATGTATGTGAATACACTGTAGCTGTCTTCAGACAGACCAGGAGTGGGCATCAGATCCCATTACAGACAGTTGAGAGCCACCATGTGGTTGGTGGGAACTGAATTCAGGGTCTCTGGAAGAACAGTCAGTGCTCTTAACTGCTGAGCCATCTCTCCAGCCCAAGCATGTCAATTAAAAATGGAACGAAATGACCCTCCCAGCAGGCACCAGCCTGGGGTTCACACCATTCAGCATCTGGCTAAGATTGGCTAATATCCTTGAGCCCCACTTCGTGGAAAGTCTGGGAACTTCCCCTAGGTTTCAGAGAGCATGTGAATGGGCAGTGGGCTGCATTCTCTTGGTCAGTCTGGTTCTTGATTTCTATTTCTATCTGGGCAACCATCTTTACACTTTCATCATTCCTGTTTGTCAACCCAGTCACCTTCTTCCTCTATTTCAAAATCCACCCCCTCATGACCTCACCCAGACACATGCATGGTGTGTGTGTATTTGCGTGTATGTGTGTGTCTGTGTGTGAGTGTAGTGTATGTGAAACTTTCCAGTGATCTGGCAAGATACTGCAGTGACCATAACTTGAAAGAGGGTGTTGGATCATGTGGCTTATGTGATCACATGGCTTATGTGATCACGTGGCTTTTGTGATCACATGGCACTGAGGTATATCCACAGCTCTGGCTCCTGGTGCTCGGTGTCCATCTCTTCTGTTCCTTTTCCTTCTTTCTCGGAGGTCTCTCAGATGACAAGCACATTTCTCCATTTTCTTGGATAGTGATGTCTCTCTCGTTTCCAGTCTCTGTCCCCTTTGGGCGCTTGTAGCAGAGAGCTACTCTATTCCAGGCATCAGATGTCTTCTTCCTTAGATGCTGTCTTAGTTAGGGTCTTACTGCTGTGAACAGGCACCGTGACCAAAGCAACTCTTATAAGGACAACCTTTCATTGGGGCTGGCTTGCAGGTTCAGAGGTTTAGTCCAGTATCATCAAGGTTGGAGCATGGCAGTGTCCAGGCAGTCACGGTGCAGGCTGAGCTGAGAGTTCTACATCTTCATCTGAAGGCTGCTAGCAGAATATTGACTTCTAGGCAGCTAGGGGTAGGGTCTTAAAGCCCATGCCCAGAGTGACACACCTACTCAAACAAAGCGACACCTTCAAATAGTGCCACTCCCTGGCCCAAGCATATATAAACCATCACAGTGTCCCACAAGACTTCATTCCCTCCTTTTATTATTTTCTTTATATGGCCATAAAAAGGATCCCACAGACTGAAGTCCTGGTGTAAGCTCCAATGCACCAGACTACAGTAAAACTGGAATTCCTTATCTATTCCTTATTTTCTTTATTTATCCATGTATAAAAATAGCTATTCTGATTTCCTTCATGGTAGTCTTGAGGCCTTTGGGAAGGTGAGGCCAGAGCCCTCCCACAGCAGCTGGGAGTGGGTAACATTTAAGGCCACTTTGATCACTGGTCATCCCAGTGCTGGCCAGGTGAGAAGGTCGCCTTAACTAGTTTAGCTTGTGGCAGGTGACTCAATTTTGTGAGGACAGATGTCTGGTTACTTGGGCTGCAGATACCAGGCTTGACTTCAAACAACTTAATGATACACCTACCCCTGCGGTTCATCTACTGGGAGAGGACACCCTGGCCACGGGGCAGGGGACGGGAGAGCCTTCTCTGGAGGTTGCACTTTATGTCTCTGACGGCCATCAGGAAGTCATTGTCTTTTTTTTTTCTGCTGGGATAGATGGCCTCTTGTATTCTGGTCCTCCGCGCCGCTGAGATTTCTGCTTCTTGTTGGTGGCGTTGAAAGCCAGACTCTGTATCCAGGGGTTCAGATACCCAAGCTCTCAAGCCTCTGCATGCTGAGAGGCGTGAGCGTGATGCTGGGGCTAGCTGGGGCTAACTGGGTACACATACGTGCCTGAAATCCTGGCTCTATCCCACAGACTGAAGTCCTGGCATAAGCCCCAATGCACCAGACTACGGTAAAACCGGAATTCCTTACAACAAAGCTGCACTGTGACCCACAGAGACTCAGTTGTAATCTGACCTTCCAAGAATCAAGGCTGGTCAGAGCTGACTGTATTCAGTGGCTATGGAAATGAAGTCCTTCTGCTTCCCTCTTTACAAAAACCTCACCCAAAGTAACCTGACTGTAACCAGTTATTTCCTGTCACTCTGTCTCCCTGTCCCTGCCAGGCAAGAAAAGTCACTTTGAAATGGCTTTTCCTCCTCCCTTCGCCATTACTCAGGCTCTCCAAATGAATTATTTTATTTGACAAGATGAGTGTTGTCTGATTCTAAAATCTCAAATAAAGCCGATTTAAGATCTTTATATTTATTGTCATTTGTTTGGGACACTGTGTTCCTTTATTTTATTTTCATCCCAAGTGTTGCCCCTCTCCTAGTCCCTCCTCTCAGAGTTCTTCATCTGATCCCCCTCCCCCTCACCTTTGAGAGGGTGTGTCCCCCCATCCCCTTTCTCTGGGGCATCATCAAGTCTCTACAGGATTAGGCACATCCTCTCCCACTGGGGCCAGACAAGGCAATCAGTCCTCTGCTTCATATGTGTTGTGGCCCTTGGACCAGCCCTTGTATGCTTTTTGGTTGGTGGCTTAGTTTCTCAGAGCTCCCTGGGGTCCAGATTAGTTGACACTGTTGGTCTTCCTATGGGGTTGCCTATTTTATTTAATTTTTTAATTTAATTTAATTAATTAATTTATTTATTTTTGAGACAAGAATTCTCTGTGTAGACCAGGCTGGCCTAGAACTCACTCTGTAAACCAAGGTGACCTGAAACTCACAGAGCTCCTCCTGCCTCTGCCTTTAGAGTGCTGGGATGATTAAAGGCAAGTGCCACTACCTCTGGCTCATTCCTGTAATTATTATTGTGTATATATGGTGTGTGTGTGTGTGTTGCTGTAAGTGGGGGTATGTTAAAGTAACTTTTACTCACCTGAAGTAATTGTCTTCTTAGAGGCTTACTGTCTCCGTCTGCTAACTTAGGCCTGGTCCTGGAAGCTTCTAGTCTCCACACAGTCAAATCTAGGCTTAGGGTGTTTTCAGCCTTTGAAACTTGCTACCTAATAAGCTCGCCCTTCCTTGGTCTTTCTGAACCCTGGCTGGCCAATTCAACTCAAATGTTCTTGCCCAAACTCCTTTCTACTGACTCATTCGATCTGGTTTTCTCTCTTGGTCTTTTTGCTCTGCTTGGTCTCAAACTACCTCTGGAAATCTGTTCTAATCTTCTGGCCCCTTCTCATTCTTTGGCTCGTCCCGTCGTCACCTGTGTCTAGCTTGTTCTCTCTTCAGCTGTCCCCGTAAAACTGCTTCCTCTTCCTCTCTGCTCGGCCCCTCCCTCGAGTAGCTTCCCGTTCTTCTCTCTTCCTGTGAGAGTTAGGCATAGTCTTTTCTGTCAGATCTTTCTCTGATTCATCACTTGGTCTGCCACTCAATCAGACATCACTTTCAAACACCGTGCTTCTTTTTACAAACTCACTTTGCCTTCATTGTTAGGGCTTAAATGTGTGTACTAAGAGCACGCCTGTATTCTGGGGAGAGGGATTAAAGGAGTGTGCTAGAGCTAAGCCACACAACTAGAAGCAGGGTTTTCCAGTAAATAGCACAATCTCGGGGTTCACAGTGTGATCAAATATCCTGCACGAGGGGTGAGCCCTCAGTGACATGTGTGTGTGTGTGTGTGTGTGTGTGTGTGGCAACATTGTGGCACTGTGGGGTCAGTTCTCTCTACCTTTCTATGGATTGGGGGCTTGAGCTCAGGGCACCAAGCTTGCATGGCCAATGCCTTAGTTTATTTTTGCTTGGTTTTCAAGACAGTCTTGCTATGTAGCCCAGGCTGCCCTTCAACGCAGGATCCTCTTGCCTCAGCCTCTCCAGTGCTGGTGTTACAGGTGTGCAGCACGTGTCTGGATTTTCTGTGTTAGGCAAGGTAGTCCTGCTGCATCCGTGATGGCGGTAAGCCCAAGTGTGAGCTTCAATAAAGACCCTAGGGCGCCTGCATTGGAATCGGCTACAGAATGCTTCCTGAAAGGACATAACAAGAGCTTTACCCTACCTCCCCTCCCCTCCCTTCCCCTCCCCTCCCCTTTCCTTCCTTTCTTCCTTCTTTTCTGGCTTTCTCAGTGCAAGGGATGTAGCCCAAGGTCTTGTGTGTGCTAGATAGACGCACTATACCTCTTAACTAAGAACTTCAGCTCCCTGAACCCCTGTCCAAGGTGGGGTCTTGCAGTGAGGAGGCAGGCGGCAGGCAGAAGGCAGTGAGGCCATGGACAGAAGGTTCCAGGTCGCGCGGGGGACAGGATGTGAGGGACTGAGTTAACATGACAAAAAGAGATTAAAGACTGATGCTTAGAGTTCTGTCCTTCTCTGCCTTTCTGGCTATTTTATTTCCCTCTCAATTGCCAGTTTCACTTCAACTTCTTCATATCTAACTCCAGAGTGAAATCACGAAGGGTCAGGACAAGGGTTTGCAAGCTGAGAGACAGCGACACTGGTGACTCATTCAGTCAGCATCTGTAAACGGAAAACAGAGTGTGACACAGGAAGCAAGGGTAAATACTATCATGGCTGTTTCAGGCCATTTATGTGTATGTAGATAGGGTGTTTATATGTGGCGTGTTTGTGTGTTCTGAGTCGCACGTGTTCTTGGGTCATAAGATGTTTGAATGCCACTGGATACGGACGAGAGCAGGTGGGGAGGTCACGGGTGGGATGTTCAGGTCACTGGAAAGAGATTTTTTTGGAGAAGCGTCAGGTCTGGTGGTTTTCCCAGGGCTTTGCATGTGCTAAGGCCGTGCTTCACCGTAGGCTACGCCCCCCAGAACCCACTGGAAGGATTTTATTGTGAACCCTGAGCTCACAAGACTAGATAAGGCAGGGTGCTGGAGAGAAAATATTGTTCTCAGGGTCAAAAACTCTCCAAGAGTTGGGCATGATGGAACATGTCTGTGGTCTTAGGGCTCTGGAGGCAGAGGCAGGAGGACCACCGCACATCTACCCTGTCTCAAAAAACACGAAAAGCAAGGGGTAGGGGACGTGGCTCAGTTAATAAAGTGCTTGCTGCGCAAGCATGAATTCAGGCCCCCAGCACCACGTGGAAAGCTAGGTGTGGTAATGTGTCTAATCCCAGAACTGGGGAATTAAAAACAGTGGTCATGAAGCTCATGGCCAGTCAGTCAGGCCATTTCTGCTGCGCTCCAGCTTTAGTGAGAGAACTAAGGAAGAAAAAATAAGGTGAGGAGTAACTTAGGAAGGCGTCCACTCTTGGCCTTTGGAGTTCACACTCATGAGTATAGAATATGTATAGAAGTATAGAATATGTATAGACACATAAGCATAATACACACACACACAGAGAAACAAAAGAAGACAAAAACGATCCACAACAAATTTAACAGGAGCTGGGAGAGAGTTCATCAAGGTGGCCCTTCGTGCTTGTTCTGAGGCTGACAAGGTAAGGTCCTGCCTAGGTGCTGTGTGATATCTGGCTCCAAGCGTCCACAGGCCATGGGCCTCAGCTGAAGGCAGATCTTCTCCAGGCCCGGGCCTGTTTAGTCTCTCAATCCAGTTACTTTAATTCCACTCTACTCAGTTTGATCATAAAGACAGTCATGTGGGCAGCTCTGACCTAGGAGATGTGACAGGATGGCTTCTGAAGGAATTCTGGGAGTGATTTCTGTATTTTTAAAGAGCTATAAATGGTGAGCTATGCCTGTAATTTCTGCACTTGGGGAGGTCAAGGCAATAGAGTTATGAGGCTGAAGTCAACTTGTGCTGCATAGTGAGACCATGCCTCAATAACATGCCCCTTAAACCAAACCTACCGTCTTAGTTAGGTGTTACTGCTGTGCACAGACACCATGACCAAGGCAACTCTTTTTTTTTTTTTTTTTTTTTTTTTTTTTTTTTCCAGTGGAATCTAAACGTTCAAGCCCCAGG
>NC_034591.1:140559051-140561742 GCF_900095145.1 Mus pahari
CCAGGCTGGCCTCAAACTCAGAAATCCACCTGTCTCTGCCTCCCGAGTGCTGGGATTAAAGGTGTGTGCCACCACTGCCCAGCCCTTTCCAGTCTTTAAATACAGACATTGTGGGACAGATGAAGCCCTGAGTTGCTACCATGTGACCACAATGGAACAAATTCAAGGACAAAAACCAACCTACTAACACTCAGTCATGGAACACCCTGACTCTGAACTTCCTGTCTGTGGTACAATACCCTCTTTACATAAAAATCTTTGACTTGACCTCATCTGAGGGTCTGAATTTGACCCAAGTGAAAAAGCCGGGCTTGGTGCTGTGTGCTTGTAATCCCAGAGTTGGCAAAGCAGCGACAAACAGGCCCCCGGGTTGTGCTTGCCAGTCTGGTCCACTCAAAGAGATGGCTTCTGAAGAAAGACACCCAAGGTTGACTTATGACTGCCACCTATCTGAGGATACATGTACACAGACCTGTAAACCCACATGCACACATGCACGCGCACACACACAGAGGAACATGCATGTCTCTGAGCCTCTCAGCTAATAGGTACTGGAGGGGAAGGTGGACAAAGCAATAGAGCTAGAGCCAGAGGCGCAGCAGGTTGGCTGGTGGAACAAAGATGCAGAAAGCTTCGTGCACGACCAGTAGGGAGTAAAATATTCCGTGCTGCAGCATCGTCTACACAGCATCGGCAGCATGGTGACTGGTGTCGTCATTCCAGGCCCAGGATACGCTGACCTGCCTTCTGCAGTCATGAGCTGTCTCTGCTGAGCCTGTAGGGAAGGCATGGGGCTTCCTCAGTCCTCTGTGCTGCCAATCACTCATCATTCCCACTTTTCCTCCACTGGCCCGAGGCAGTTACACGCTCCCTCACACAAGAACCCACCTCCTGTGCAATGGGTGCCCACCCAAGAGAGGGTAGGGACCTGGAGCCATCAGTTGGGGGAAGGTGATTGTGTCATCAGCTCTGTTATGAGGGTCTCAGCTGGGTCTTTAAAGCAATTGCAGCCTTGAGGGGAAGGAAGTGTGTGTGTGTGTGTGTGTGTGTGTGTGTGTGTGTGTGCGCGCGCGCGCGCGTGCGTGTGTGTTGGGGGGATGTATGTGTACATTCACATGGGAGGCTGGAGGCTGACTTCTGTTGCCTTCCTTAATCTCTCTCCATCTTGCCTTCTGACACAAGGTCTCTCACTGAACCTGGAGCTCACTGATTGGCTAGGCTGGCCGGCCAATGAGCTCTAGGGGATCCCCCTGCCTTCACACTGATGTGTGCTACTGTGTCTGGCTTTTCATGTGGGTGCTAAAGAGCATGTTCTCACACTTGAGCAGCTGGCAGTTCACTGACCAGGGCATCTCTCCGGCCCTGGAAAGGGTGCCGGTTAACCGGAGGTGTTAAAGCTAGGCATTTATCCAGAGGAGAACCTATTGAGTTGGGTCTGCACACAATGGACAGAGGTATATAAACACAGTTAAACAGGACGAGAAAATGAGAGAACCTGGAACTGAGGTTGACTTACCTCTGCCCTGAGCTCCTCAGACTTGAGAGCTGTGGTGTGAGCCAGGCTCTTGCTCATCAGTTACGCATCTCCCACACCCTGAGTACATAAGATTATCCCTTTGTGGGTAGAGATTAGAGGAAGGAAGATTCACAAACTCCAATCAGCAAGACAATGTTGGTTCATTGCAGGAAATATCCAAGACCCTTAGACTGCTTTCAGCCTCTGGGTTTGGGTGTGTTAGCTCTGTTCTACTGTTAGACATCTGTTCTACTGACTGGGAAGCTGAGCTGGAGTGGGGAATTCCAGGCCCTACCTGTGCTTGGTCAGGGTAACTCTCAATGAGCTCCCAGTGACTTACAGACATCCCTGCTTTTAGCTCCCCAGATACCTGAGGACTTCGTAATCTTTCAGAGCAGTGAGAGTACAGCTTTTTGTTTTTTTTTCAGCTCTGGGGACTGATTCTAGGGTCTCACACATGCTGAGCAATCAATTTCTATTACAGCCAAGCAGGCATCGCAGGAGGGGTCACTAGAGGCAGGAGGCTCTTTGCCAGCTTGGTCTTAACATACGGCGTTCCAGACCAGCTAGGGCTGCACAGCAAGAACCAGACAGAATACAAACGGTTGGAAAGATGGCTCAGCAGTTAAGAGCACTGACTCTTCCTCCAGAGAGCCTGAATTTGGTTCCCAGCAGCCAACAACTGGCTTACAACTGCCTGGAGCCAGCTTCCCGGGGATCCACCGTCTTTGAGCATCTGTACTCTGGTATACTTACCCATAGGCAGGCAGGCAGACAGACAGACACACACACACGCCCCCTCCCCCCCTCGCCAAACCCATAATGAAGCCAAGAACCAGGGCTTCCATTGAAGCCTCGATATTGTGGGTCTGTGCCGGGCGTGTCTCATTTGCACACAGTAGGCCAAATCCGCTGGGCTCATGTTTGCCAGGACGCACACATGTGATGGTCTCGGATTTCTCCAGTCACTTCCGGAAGAAGTCTTGTGGCAATTTTGGGTTGCACAATATATTGAATCCAGAATTTCCTTGTTTCAAATTACCTTTGCCACAGTTGTCGTCAAAACCTCTAATTATAGTTGAAGCAAGGCTGCTGTCCCTGTGCAGAGCAGGGACTGCTTTTGGGGGAAGGGAGTTGGCAACAGCACTCCTTTTCTGGCTTGCTCATTTCTGCTC
>NC_034591.1:140561907-140594540 GCF_900095145.1 Mus pahari
GCTGGGATTAAAGGCATGCGCCACCACGCCCGGCCTTTTTTTTTTTTTATTAACATATATTTGTACATGTGCTAACTGAACATATTAATGTGGATCAGTGTGAGGTATCTATACGTGGACAAAGCGTGCACTGATCAAGTCAGATTCTTTTCAATATGCCATTTCCCTTGTAATCACAGTTCTATCTTCAGGATAACCTTTAGTCTGCACACATGATACGGAACACATGAGACTTGTTTTTCTGGATCTGGCTTCTATCTTTTAACATCGTGTCCTCCAGTTCTGCTGTGTGGCAGATGGCAGATCTTTTTCTTCTTTATGGCCAAACAATACTCTGATGAGCATGCGTACCGCAGTTTCCCTATCTCCTCCCCAGTTGATGGACACCTAGGCTGACTCCGTTTGCTGACGGTTTTGATGAGTGATGTGACGATCACAGATGTGCAAATGTCTCTGTGGTAAGCAGACCACACCCCTTCAGGTATGTATCCGGAAGTAGTATGGCTGGATCATATGGTAGTTCTCCTAAGTGTTTGGAAGAAGGGAACTGACGTCCACAGGGCCTGGACAAGCTTACATTCTAACTAGCAGGGTGTAAGGAGTCCTGCAACCGCCTCAATCTAATGGGAACGAGAGGGTGCTTCATCAAAGGTTTGATTTATAGTTCCCCATGGCTGATGCTACTTAACATTTCCCCATATGCTTGTTGGTTATATGAGCCATCAGGGAAGATTCTACACCAGCCAGGGTTCCGAGGAGCCTGCTGTATGACGAGTATTATCGCATGTGGAATCCAGCAGTCTGAGACTTAGCTTCTCCTTGCCCCCCTAAAGGAACCCATAGCAGTGGAACGTGTCCTTTCTCCAGGCAGTACTCTGCGGGGGGGGGGGGGCGCCCATCCGCAGGGCTGGCAGCTGTGTTCTCGTACACATTACTGCCTTGTTCTCTGAGAGATCCCTCGGTCCGCCAGAGTCCGCCAAGACCGAGCCAATTTCCTAGATTAAATTTTCTCTGATGAATGACCTATTTTACATTTTGTTTTCCCCGGCTAGACCATGATTCTCCACTGGTCATTTAACAATTTCCAATCAACTACAATTGAAAGGAGATATAAATTATACTACGTACAATGGCTGAACTGCTTAAGGGGAAAATGATTAATCTTTGCTCTCATCAGCCAGAGCTCCCAGGAGAGGTGACCCAAACCCAGCAGGTGGCCTGAATCACTCAAGGTCTAACCTAGTACTGTGCCTTTTGATACTTGGACATTGCCAGGGGGATGTGGGGTGCTGCGGTTGGTAGGTGGGGATTCCAGGCTGGCCCAGAAGGAAACAGGAGGGAAGCCTGCAAGAGGGTGTGGTCACTGACCTTGGGCTGGGTTCTCCAGGTCTAGCTGGGACTGGGCCTTCGTGGGGAAGAGCTAGAATTTTTTCATACACACACACACACACACACACACACACATGTTTTTTCGAGACAGGGTTTCTCTGTGTAGCCCTGGCTGTCCTGGAACTCACTGTGTAGACCAGGCTGGCCTCAGAAATCCACCTGCCTCTGCCTCCCAAGTGCTGGGATTAAAGGCGTGCGCCACCATTGCCCAGCCCTGTTTTTTAAAAAACTAAGACACCCCCACACTCCCTTGCTGAAAAAACAAAAAAACAAAACAAAACAAAACAAAACCCAAACCAACCAACCAATCAACCAGGAACAAGCTGTGGCTTCACACAGGACTGCTTCATCCTAAATTCCATCCTTACAGGAATTCAGGTAAACTAGTGCCTTCCATACTTCCAGGATATCTTAAGGGTGGTGTAACCTGGTCATCAAATGAGCCCCGGAATACCACACCCTTTGGGCCTTGATGTGCTGAGGCTGCCACGCTGCCAGCCGGTCACACACAGTTCACACACACAGCTATGGTGTACACAGAGGTGCTTTTGGTTCTTCTCTTCCACACTAGGGACCAAATCCACGCCCTCATTCACGATGCTCAAACCCTCTACCTCCAAGTCACACCGCGGCCCTGTAAACGCTTATTCTCATGAGTGTCCTGAAGTCTCCTGGCAGGTGAGGTGTCAAGAGATAATGTAGTGATCAAGGATCAACTCCCAAGGTGTGCCTTTCCAGGCTTGCCTGAGGGCCCTGGTCCTGTTTCCTCATGTGTCAACCAACGATGGAGAGTCCAAGGGTCTCCCCAACTCCAACTCAAGTCAACTCGAGACCCGTTGGTGCTGGTGACTGTCCAGGTAGGGGTGGTTAGAACAACACACCCAGCCTCCGCAGCGGGAGGAGTCCTTACGGTCTTGCCTGGCCAGAGAGGCAGGTCTGGCTCAGGGGGTTTGCAGAGTGGACGGTTCATGTCAGAAGGTCTCACCCTGCCTGCATTTCCACAAGGGAAGCAGATGGTTTGGGAAAATCCAATTTAAAAGGACAGAAATCGAATTAGCTCTCCAGGGGTCTGATGGCCAAGACTTGAGTGGAGACAATTGCATTATCTGCTCAGGGCTCACCAAGCCAGCATGAAGGCTCAGGGTGGGTGGGGTAGACACTCTGGGTCACTTAGGCCTGGATAGACTAAGGGGACGCCAAGTTCCTTGAGAAGTCATGGCAGGGACACTTCTGCCATCTGGCTTTTTTTCCTTTTCCTTTCTCTCAGCCCTGCTCTGTAATTTACATAAAAGTAATGGCTGACATATTCCACGACCAGAACCATAGAAGCTGTCTTCAAACGCTTGAATGGAAAAGGATCCTGGGCCCCCGTAGAACAATGGGACGAGAAACCTAACTTGGTTCATCCTTTCGTGCCTGTCTACCATAATACACCAACAAACAACACACCATTTGTACCATTTGAAACTGTCCAACACAACGAGTCCTCTGGATTCCCCAAACTTCATTGATCCCAAACAGAATCTCTGGACTCATTAAACAGTACCAGCGCCTGGGCCAGCAAGATGGATGGCTTGGTGGGTAAAGGTGCTTGCTACAGAGTCTGAGGATGCCAACCCAACCCCTGGAACCCACACGGTGGAAGAGAACTAACTTTAACAAGTTGTCTTTTGATGTCCACATGTGAGTTGTGGTGAGCCCCCCTCCTTAGCTAGACAGACATATGTAATAAAAAGAAGTGATTCAAACAACTCTGGTAATTTTTGTTTCTGTCTCTCTGGCAGAGTCCCCTCAGATCTACTTCCTGTCTCCGACTTTACCAGGCACTCTGTGCAATTATGGATGCTGGCCCTCTTGTGTCTGGCTTATTTCACTTGCCACAGTGACATCAAGGCTCACAAGAGAACCACCAGTCCCCGCCTCCCAAGCACTGTGATCAAAGGTGTGCGTCATCACCCTCTGCCAGATGATATTCTACTTTGGTCATCCGTTGCTATGAACACGTCATAGCATTCAGGAACATTTTGGGTTTCTCTTGTTTTGATTCGGGACCTTGCTCTGTGGCCAGTGCTGGCCTGGACCTGAGAACTGTGCCTCAGCCTCCTGACTACAGGTAAATACCCCAGACCACATTCTCTGTGTAGCCCTGGCTGTCCTGGCACTCACTCTGTAGACCAGGCTGGCATTGAACTCAGAAATCGGCCTGCCTCTGCCTCCCAAGTGCTGGGATTAAAGGCGTGCGCCACCACCGCCCGACTCATACCACACATTTTAATAATTAAAAAAAAAAAGTGTCTGACTGCTTTGTTTGACAGTATATTTGTGCACCACATGCATGCCTTGTGCCCAGGAGAGGTGTATCAAATCCCCTGGAGAGATGGTTGTGGGGAGCTTTGTGGAGGCTAGGATTTGAAGTTGGGTCCTCTTTAAGAGTGGCCAGTGCTCTTAATCACTGAGCCACCTCTCCAGTCACCATACTTTTTTTTTTAGGTTAACCTGAATCAAGGCTAAGAAATGAAGCTGTTTCCCAGCTCAGCTCTGCTGCAGAGGGTCCAGCCCAGGCAAGACTGCCAGTGTCAGAGACAAGAACTGCCACAGGGTTGCCCGGCATTGCCAGCTGGTTCTTGTTCTCCCCTACCCACTGCTCTGCTCAACTCGTTCCAGGGGCTGTGTAGGGCCAGATCCCTGCGATGAAGCCCTGCGTGCACGTATCTTAGAGTGGTTCTGTCTCTTTGATTAAATCCCAGTGGATATATACCAAGCTGTTCAACCAAGGGCTCTTCACGGAGAGGCATACTGAGCACTGGCTATGCCCGGTTACCCAGGTCTTGGTGCTAGAGGTACAACAGTGAGTACAGTAAAGACTCAGGAGACCCCCAAGACCCCACACACTGCTGAGCCGGGGACTCATCCTAGTGGGGACTAAAACTGTGACCTCGGGTCACAATCTCCCAATCTATCATGCCTCAGGTCCCTTACTAGTAGGTGAGGAGACTTCTTATCTACTGCCCAAAGAATACAGACAGCTGAAAGAGGTGCACAGGGGTGATTTCAGCCCGTGGGGGATTGGAAGGCTGCCTGGGACTTGAGGGCAGCCTGATCTACAGAGAGAAATGCCTGGCTAGACTGGATAACGGCTTTAAATAAATAAATAAATAAATAGCTGAAAAACACCTTCGACCCAAGCAGTTCTAAAAACTAATTTAGAATGCAATATCAGCAATCAGCCCGGGACACTGTTATAATCTTTTATTATGTATCAAATTGTCTTCAATATAACTTACAACCTGATTTTTATCCGATAGATACTTTTATCTATTTAAAGGCAAAAAAATTCTCTTTATGTACAATATCTTATGTCTAGAGTCTGGCAAATATAGTACCTTTCATTGCAGGATTTTTGCTTAACATAACAAGCAAAAATAAACAACCAAAAAAAAAAAAAAATAAACTGAACCCCCGGATCCCTCAACTACAAATGTCAATAATGAATAAAGCATTAAAAAGACAAACAGAATGACTGTTATTTAGAAATGCATAACGAATACTAATATTAGTGGCAAAACAAAAACCCAAACGGCCCGGACAGTCTTCAGGGCCATTGCTCCTGCTCAGGGTTGGGGCAGACTCTAGACCATTTCTCGGCTCCTGCGGATGGCGCAGCACAGGATCATGCTGAAAATCATGCCGAAGATCTGCGAAGACAGGAAGGGGGCGTGGTTTGCCTGATTGGAAGGGAAGGAGCATCACCCAGTCCAAGACAAAGCAACAGCAAGGTCTAGGAAGGATACTGATGTAGGAGATGCGAAGGCCTGTTAACAGGAAGGACGGCAGGGACTCGGATTCCGACAGTTAGCTGCCGAGATATTTCCTTAGTGAACATTCAGGGTGAGACCCTAAAAATGCAGCTTTAAGTCCTAACTTCAGTGTTTCCAACACCGCATGCAGATTAGGACTCTCTTTCTTTCTTTTTTTTTTTTTTTTTTTGGTTTTTTTCGAGACAGGGTTTCTCTGCATAGCCCTGACTGTCCTGGAACTCACTTTGTAGACCAGGCTGGCCTCGAACTCAGAAATCCACCTGCCTCTGCCTCCCAAGTGCTGGGATTAAAGGTGTGCACCACCACACCCGGCTAGGACTCTTTTTCTTTGCTGGGCTGGGACTTGCCCATTCCAGCCAAGTGCCCCGCCTCTGAGCCACAGCCCGAGAGCCCCCATTTCCTGGTAGTAAGAAGGAAATACTGACAGTATCCACCTGGCCAGGACAGTCAGGGTTGCTTCTGACGCTACAGCACTTCTAACAGTGCCTGGGCACGGCTTTCTTCCCTGGACTACCTGGCACTTACCATCACCACGGCGATGCCGATACCCACTGCTCCAATGATGTGGAACTTGCTGTTGAAGACCTCATTGATGGCTTCAGGGCAGGGCTTAGGGAGGCAAAGGAGACATACAGTGGGCAGCAGTTCTCACGTTAGCCGTGCACCTCTTCTTTGCTGACTTGCTGATTCCTGTATTATTCTGGGAGGCCTCGAGGCCAGAGGGGGAACTGTGAGATATGGGGGGGGGTCCCTAAACTTGAGAACACTTCAGAGAAGGGGGAGGTTTGAGATCTTTTCTTTCTTTCTATATACTTTTACACCGAGTGTTGTCTGCATGTGTGTGTGTGTGAGCACATTTGTGCCTGGTGTCTGTGGAGCTCAGAAGAGGGCATCGGATCCCCTGGGACTGCAGTTACAGGTGATTCTGAGATGCAATGCTGGGTTCTCTGGAAGAGTGAAGGCTCTCACTACCGAGCCAACTCGCTACAGCGCCCCAAACCGCGCCCCCCCCCCTTTTTTTTCTCTTTTTGGCAGTTCTGGGGCTGGAATCTGGAGCCTCGTCCACCAGGCAAGCATTCTGCCACTCAAAGAGACCCCTCTGGGTCCAGTTCCACGTGGCTGTAGAGAGTCACTTTATAATTCTGCTTCTGGATTAAGGAAAACTGACCAACCGGGAACTGTTTCTAAAGCCTTAGGAGCAGACATACCCTCCATGGGATCTGCTTGTTCTTTAAAGCTTAGGACTTGGGCAGTGTGCATAGCCCCAGGTGCCTGTAGCTGCAGGAGCTAGGGGATTTTGATCCATCTCTGATCTGGCCTTTGTCTCGCTGCCACTTGAGGAAAGAGGCCCCTGGGAAGAATGTTGCTGAATTCACCCAAGCCCTTGCAGGGATTTGTCTAAGCGGCAGGGCGGCACGCCAGAGGGCGGCTTCTCAGTTTACCTTGACCTGGATACTCTCCAGAAACTGCTTTTGGGGGCAGATGTCCGAGATAAACTGCTCCAAAACGCCCCCTAAGCCACAGCAGTTCAACTAAGAGAGGAGGCAGGGGTGAGGATGAGAAAAACAGAAAAGATCGTTAAACCAGCCTGGTACAGAAACTCCGCAGGGATGTGCTGGAGGGGTAAGTGGTTTCCGTACAGAGGTGACCTACCGCCATATGGATGGCTTTGAGTGTTTCCCGCTGGGGTTCATCCTTGCTCCGTAACTTTTGATAGGTGTCCTTGTAAAACTCCTGGACTTCTTTAATCACCTACGAGGGACAAGACAATTGGCTAACTGCCACCAGTACCATCTGTCTCAGCACTCCCACTTTCACCTCCAAAGTGCCCAGGTTACAGGAGTCTGCCATCTTGCCTGGCTAAGTTTTCTTGTGAGGTGCTGGAGAGGGAATCCCCAGCCTCTATACCTTCGTGGATTCTCTCATCAGTTGGATAGGTTTTGTAAATGAAGATCCCAACCTCAATCCCACCTCAATCCCTTTCCTCCTCCTCTCACTGAAGAATGTAAGTGGCCCTGCTTTTTAAAATGCTGCACTGTGTTCCAGACTGGCCTACAACTCCTTAAAGAGTTCACCAGAGAAACTCAAAACTCACAGGCTCCCCCTTCCTTGGCCCACAAGTTCCCTACAGACGCCTCATCTCATCCATGGTCTAGATCCACACTTACTTCCTTACAAACTGGAAGAGGTGCTCTGGTCCACCCTCACCTTCTCTCATCTCAAGGTATTTTTGGTTATAAATGACTTGTGTGACATTTGTCTAACATCCTCCTCCCATGCTAGGTGGCAAAGTTTCTCCAAGTGTGGGACCCAGAACCCGGATACTTGAGGACCTTGCATAGCGTCTGGTGTGGTACTTGTAGTGTATATTTTACAGATTAGAGAAAGCGAGTCTTTGCTGATTACAGAAGCCATGTGGTTCTAAGCAACCTTTCTAGGAGTAGCAGGGAAGGGCTGTTTAGCTGTGATTGACAGCCACACAGGGCAGGCTAAGCTCCAAGTTCCCAGTCCCAAGGACTGGATGTCTTGCTCTTACATGGAAACATACTGGATAAGGAGGTGTGTTTAATGGAGAACCAAGCGAGTGACTAGTCTAGACCCTTTGTTCTTCATCAACCCTCTTCCAAGCTCAGAAACTCAAATCACTGTAGGACCCAAGTGTACTTATGGAAATACCCACCTCATCCTTGTGGGTGTAGCCCCAGACGGCAGCGGCTATCTCAATGGCGAATATCACCAAGAGGAATCCGAAGAACTAGAAGACACAAGGGATGTGGTGAGAGAGACTCCAGAAGCCAGTCAGCAACACTTTGGTGTTTGGCTCGCAGAACAGTTAGCACACGGGTGGCACAGATGAACAGGCAGGAAGAGGGTGGCCAAAAAGCAGAGAACCCATGAATTCTGGGGGGAAGATGTGACCCGCTGCCCCTAAACTGGTACTTGAGGGTGTTAGTTTGGGAGTCGGGCAGCAATAAACCACCACTGCCCACACACAAATGCCACCGACACCGGGGAAACAAAGGCAGCACATTCACTCCGTGGCGTTTGGAGAAGACAGAAACAATTTTTGAAACAAGAAGGAGAGATGGCAAAAGGACCTAGGGACTCGGGGGAGAGCAAACATGGCCTTTGAGAAAGGCGGAAATAAAGTCCTGGCATTTAGCTGCCTAAAGGAAGTGATTAGGAATCCAGGGCCGGCCATGGCAAGATGGTGGTGGGAGCCAGGCAGATGGGGCTGGGCCTGAAGTAAGGATAGTGAGAGGCTGGGCACAGCCCAGTGGCCCAGGAGCCTTCCTTTCGTCACCAGTTCTACCTGTCCCGTGCACTAGGCCTGGTGACATTTTGAGAAAGGATTAAGGTCAGACTGGTTAGCTACTCTATAGAAGGAATACTCACCAATCCCAGCATGCACTGGGACTCTTGTACAGCTCCACAGCAGCCCAGGAAACCAACCAGCATCATGAGGGCCCCGGCTCCAATCAGAATGTACACTCCTGAGGGAGGAAGAGTGGCAAAGGACACAAGGCTGAAAACACTAGTGCGCAGGCCCAGGCTTCCTCCTGCCTCCTTGTTGACTGCGGGGATTCTAGGGACAGAGAACTTTGCTTAACAAAGTATCATCCTCACCTTGGCTCCTGGCTCCTCTCCCTTCCTTCTCCCCACTAACTCCGCTCCACCACATCAACACTCTACCTCATCCCCGGGCCCTTTCCTAGAAGGCGCCCAAGGACAGAGACGCTCTGATGCTTAGGGGACAACCCCTGGCTCAGTCTGTTATGCTTCCTCCGAGTAGGACAACACACTTGAGCTAATTTACTGAGACCTCTCAAACTACAGTTTGGGGCTTGAGAATACGATCCCCCCAGAAATCCTTTCCGCATGCCACCAGGCACCTAACACCCAGTGCCCACACTGGCAAAGTTCCTTGTTCTAGTACAAAGGACGCAGAAGTGGGTATCAAATCAGAAGAGCCTTGCTTAGCTCCAACACTGCTGCTAACTGCCGTGTGTCTTTTAGTTAGACTGCGTATGTGGGGCTGGAGAGACAGCTCAGTGGTTAAAAGTCCTTGTTGCTTGTGACTTAATCACGGGGACCAGAGACCCCAATACCCAGGCTAAGCATCTCGCAAATGCCTGTAACTTCAGCTCCCAGGGTCTGACTGATGCTCTCTCTTGGCCTTTGCAGGCCTCTCATTTCGAGAGCACACATGCGCGCATGAACGAACGCACGCACCCACACACACACCCACCCACACCCCTTAAATGCCATGAAATCCCTTTAGCCCACCTAGTAAATCTCATGGTTGGAATGAAGTTACTCTAGACTAAGTGTGAAAGGATTCATCACACTGAGGTGACAATGGGTGACATCATGCCTAAGTCTTCAATATGAGTGGTTACTGGGAAGGAGGCAGGGGAGGGCAAACTCTTAAAGTCTTGTCCACACCCAGACAATGCAAAACCCTGGATCTGGAACCAGAGTGGATAGCCCTGGCTACATTTATTCCAGATCACCAGGCTATGCCCAGAGACCATCCTACAATGACACTCTTGAGAAGCCACAGTTGCTGAGCAGGGACTACCTATGTGAAGCCCCCTTCTGTCCTAAGAGAGGTTGTAGTGCCTCCCATAATAAAAAATGTATTTTTATATTATGCGTATGTCTCTGTTGATGTACATGCTTATGAATACAGCTGCCCTTGGAGACTAGAAGAGGGCATTGCAGCCCCGGGAGTTAGAGTTACAGGTAGTTGTGAGCCACCCAACATTGGTGCTGGGACTCTGCATGAGCACTACACACCTTCACTCCTGGCCACTTCTTCAGCCCCAGTACCTCCCGTCTCGCTACCATGCTCTAGCCAACCTTGGGAGGGACACGGTGACATGGCAGGAACCCCAGCTTTAAAGCCCAGGAAGCTTAGCTTTGAAAGCCAGTTCTGTAATTCCAGAGAAATGTACTTAGGAAAAGATTGCTTTAGGGTGGATAGATATTGAGACAGGGTCTCTTCAAGTAAGCTCTGGCTGGCCTGAAACACCATGTAGAACGGTCCGGCCACAAGCTCAGAGCTCCGTCTGCTTCTGCCTCCCAAGTGCTGGGTTTAAAGTTGTACACCTCTCCCAGGTGTGGTGGCAAACCTTTTAATTTCTCTTTTCCTTCAAAAAACTAACTAAATTAATTAATTAATTAAAAAAAGAAAAAAGAAGAAAAGGAAAAAAGAAATGGCAACTTTTTTGTTTGTTTGTTTGGTTGGTTTTTTTCGAGACAGGGTTTCTCTGTATAGCCCTGGCTGTCCTGGAACTCACTTTTTAGACCAGGCTGGCCTCAAACTCAGAAATCCACCTGCCTCTGCCTCCCTAGTGCTGGGATTAAAGGCATGTGCCACCACACGTGACTTTTGTTTGTTTTTTAAAATA
The DNA here is from genome assembly GCF_900095145.1 of Mus pahari. Taxonomy (NCBI): domain Eukaryota; kingdom Metazoa; phylum Chordata; class Mammalia; order Rodentia; family Muridae; genus Mus; species Mus pahari. Next base: position 140,572,529 of record NC_034591.1, read on the forward strand.
AAAGACAGAGTGATTGGGGTTGAGAAATGGATCACTAAGAATGTTTGCTATGTACCCATGATGACCCAAGTTTGAAATCCCAGAACCCACACCCACATAAAAAAGCCAGGTTATACATGTGTGCCAACCCTGGGAAGTGGAGCCAGTCAGATCCCAGGAGAGAGCTGGCTGGCTGGTCAGCTTAGCTGAAAAAGAGAACTACAGGTTCAGTGAGAGACTGTGCCTCAACGATCTGGAGAGCACAAGAGATGCCCAGCATTCCTTCTGGCTCCCACATGTACACACATAAATTTAAGAGAAATGACTGGGGCTTGGGGCGCATGTAGAGGAACTGGGTTCAATCTTTAGTACCACAAAAAGAGGGGAGGCAACAGTGCAGTCTCCTGGAACTGTTGTGATGTGTGTAATGAGGTAATACACACACACACACACACTCTCTCTCTCACACACACACACACACACACACACACACACACACACACACACACACACACACACACGCCAAACTGTTATTAATCTGAACAACATAAGGCCTAGGTAATCATTGCAAAAAAACCATGTGATTTTTATATACTTGATACTCTCTCCCTATTCTCCCACTAGGGTCAGAGGGACTTCTTCAAATAGGCTGAAAAATGAGAGGGAGAGATATGCCTCCTCACGGAACATGGCACATTATGTGACAAGGACTTTTGGCAGGTGCCACAGTGACCTCACCGCCGTCCCCCATCTGTAGCACCCAGCGTAGGGCGGGACTCTGCAGGCAGAGACCGTGGGACTGGCCTGCAGCTGATGCTCATAGGCAGCCTAGAGCAGAGCACACACAGTGGGCATTTGTGCCTCTCTCGCCTCCTCCTACCGCCGTTGTGACGTGAAGTCACGTGGAGTTGCTGGCAAACCCCACAGTGCATGAATATGGGTATTGTTTCTGTGCATGCCTGGCCCAGACTGGGCAAGGGGACAAACGCAGCTTGTCCTCAAGTCATCTCCCTGGCCGGCCAAATGTAGTGGGGCCTGAACATGGGAGGCAGTGCAGTCCCGTGCACGGCCCCTGGGGAGGAACACCAGCTGCCAAGGGGACACCACTGCGTGTGGCAGAAGTACAGCCGTGGTTTCTGACTGTCGGATCAGGGCAAGATGGGGAAGGATGAGGTCCTTTGAGCTGCAGAGCAGAGGCTTAATAAATGGGGAACAACATTAAGAGATCAAAAGAATTTATAAGCACATGAAATAGAGTTAAATGCAAACAAATATAGTTCACACCCCAGTATGGGAGCGTGGACACCTGGTAAGGCCAGGGTGGCCGGGGAACCAGGAGCTTTGAAGGAGAGAGCGGTTCTCACAGAGAGAGAATAGAATGTTCCCCTAATGGGCCTCTTGGTTCATATGACAGATTTACCCCAGAAAGATTTTAAACTAAAGGTCTGTTGGCTTTAACAGCTGCAGCTCTGGAGTGTCTCTTGTTTAGCATTCCTAGTCAGAAGCAAGAAGACAGCGACCCACCCTGGCAGTTAAACTATAGAAATGGCTCATCTGGAAGCTGGTCTCCCAACCCCAGTGAGTCACGGACTCAATGTGAGCTTCCTATTGTATCTGTTCCCCACTTTACAGATGTGTAAAGAGGGGCTAGAGCTCAAACCCAGGGCTTCCTGAAGACTGGTCCTCACTTCTGAGCTCCATCCCACCTCTTGGCCTGCTTTAGGAAAGAACTGTTCCTTGCTTCCTTTTGGGAAAGCGGCAGCTCACAGCCCCACACCCGGCACTTGTTAGCAAGGGCTGGCTGGCCGTGGTAAATGACAAAGTGTTCGTTCCCTTTTATAAAAGGAGTGAATGTTAGCTTTCTGTCTGACTCATGGAAAAATATATTCGTCAGAGGGCCTCCATCAGGATCTCCACGCTAAATTGCTTAAGGGCTGTTTATTGTACTTTTTTTTTTCCCTTGGGCTGACATTATAGGTCTATTTAAATGGGGTGGAGAGAGAAAAGACTGGCGTGGCAGTAGCATATGTCAGGGTGCCCTTTGCACAGGAAGCGGGGTGTTCTGTCCCACCTGTGTACTGGGCTCTGAGCTCAGGCTAGCGAGGACACAGAAGCCTCCCCTGAAGGTTCAGCTCTATCTAACTCATAAGCATTTCCCTCCGACCATTTGTGTGGACAAAGAACTTGATCTAGGCTCATGTTTCCTCGATTAGGTTCATTATCCCCAAACAATTGGCTCCCACTCTACTCCCTCCCCCACCCCAGCTCATGCCTGCCTTCCCCCCCCCCCCCCCCCCCCCACGGCAGGTCCAGGTCGGTTACTCTCATTCAGAATCGAGTCACTGGTATATGCTGAGCATGGGACCTTCAGAGAAGTGTGAGTATGTATGCCACCTTACTGAGGACATTTACACCCAGAAGGTCCCAAGGAAGGATGGACACTCATGGCCCGTGGCCACACCCCCTAAATTCCTTCATTCTGGCCATGGTTCTAGAAGGACATCACTTTAAGAGATGTGGGCCCCGGACTGGGAAAATGTAGTTCTGTGACATGTTTGACATGTTGGTAATCCTGGGACTGTGTCTTGCTGACAGGATGAATCTACCAGGGCTGACCTGGAGAGAAAGCCCTTCGATGGATAAGGTATCAGCTGTTCTGGTAAGTCTTGCATTTCTGCCTCACCACACACCCTTTCTTGTCTGTGTAAGCTGTGGTCTCACAAGTCAGGAAACCTGAATAAAAAGGTTGCCTGAAAAGTCAGCTACACATTTTGGCTGGTCTGAGGGTGAGAGAAATCAGCCTGGTGTAACCGGTCCTCCTAGTACATGGATTGGGGAGGACTATGGTTCCCACAAAGGGCTGGTCTCACAGTCCAACGGGAAAGAAGACCCAGAGGGCAAAGCCTCCTTGGCCCTTTGCCCAGGGACAACAATTTCAGTTTCCCAAAATATAATGGTTGTCCAGGCAGGGTCCAGACCTAGGTACCACTCAGTTCCCTGATGCTTCAGTGTCTGTAGCAGTAGCCCCTTAGCCCTGGAAGCAGAACCCTTAGAAAGCTTGATGGCACAGGCCTTTAATACTAACCACCTAAATTCAAGGGCAAGTGTGAACAGCTTAGTGAGAGCCTGTCTCAAAGTCTTAAGGGAAAAAGAGGGCTAGGGATAAAGCTCAATGACAGAGGGGTACCTAGCCTGCTGCAGGGCCTGCATTCAGTCTCCAGGGGCCTCCCTCCCCCAAATCATCATCATCACCACCATCACCATCAGCACAGTATCATCAACAACAACTACTACTCAAAAATGCTAACAGGGCCCAGTGCAAAGGGACTTAGTACTGACAAAGTTGAGGATGCCAACTTCCAGTGAGGGACTGCTGGCTTGGACTCTTGCTGTCAATCATCCTTCTGTCTCTTTAGGGTGGACCACTGAAGAACACTTTGACACTGTAACAGTTGGGAGGATTAGAACCCTAGGAGGTTCCCCGAATGGGCTCCTCTTCCTCCATTCAGGTGGTAATCTCTCTGTCTCCTTGCAATGTTTCCTTATCTAGCACCAGCTCACCAGGGCCCTTCTGAGCCTTAACAAAAGGTCACTTCTTACAAGGGGAGCCCCTCCTTGCCATGAAGCACGGAGAATTCCAGAAGGAGCTGGGGTTTATGTTCTAGGGAGGAGAGCTTGGGCTGTCTAGGTTGTGAGGTGGGAGCTATTCCCTACACCTTGTAGGGTTTCAGGGATGGAGCCAGTGAACCACACCAGGGTGGGGCTCAGGGTGGTTTCTCCCCAGGTCACGTGGTCACCAGTGAGAATCTTTCTTTCTCCCATCTAAAAATATACAGAATTAGCCTGAGTCCCGAATGCTGGGAAGAACTACCAGGTGATCAGGAGCAGTGAACAGGAAGGAGGCCTGCCTAGGGAGTCAGAACTCTTTTGGAAGACACGGGGACTATCGGGTCCTTGGTCAGGTACCTACCTGTTCCTGGCCTGAAAGGATACCCATTCCTGCCCATGGTCCTTAGGGAGTGAGCTCACAGCTCCCATGGGCTGGGTCATGGAGTGTGCCGGATTCCCCTCAGCACCTTGTTCCCTGCTACAGCTACACAGGGAAGCACCCCCCTCCCCCCCCTCTCTCCTGGCACTCCTGCTTAGAATCAAAGCTTTGTTGCTAAAACAAGTCAGGGCACTATGGAAACATGCTCCCTAAAAACTCTGCTTGTGGTTAAAAAAAACAAAAAACAAAAACCCAAAGGCCCAACCAAACCATTCTTTCCCCACTTTCTTTTTAACAATAGGGCAACACACCCAAGCCTTCCCCACTCCACTGCCAAAGAACAGTAACAAAGGACAGGAAAACAGGAGATCTAGACTGAGCTCTCAGGTGCTTCCCCCCCCCCCCCAAGACTCCTCCCCGTCTACCTGGCCCAGTCTGGCCCCAGGGAGGAGGGGAAAGGGAAGGCTGGAGGCCCCGTGGCCCTTGGTCCCTGCAGCCTGCAGGATGATAACCCTGTCAGAATGCTTTCTTGTCTTTTGTAAAAATAACTTTGGTGGGTGGAAAGGAAGTGACAACTCACGTTGGGTCTGATGGCATGACAGGATCACCCTAAAAATAGGGGGGCTTCCTACTTCTAAATCAGGCGGACTGGAACCAGAGGCTGAGCTTAGTCAGGCAGACAGGCAGCCATGAGATGGTCCTTGCCGCATGCATCTCCCCTCACAGAGGAAGAGAAAGGGGCTGAATGGAGTCAGGAAGGACCAAGGAGCCTGGGCAGAGAAAGCTATTGGCTGGCTGTAGCTTGGGTGATCCCTATTCTTACTGAACATGGAAACTCTTCCCCAAGGCAAAAGCAGTTTCCCCCTAAAGGGTGGGATGGTCTCTCAGGTCCACTGACTGACATATTTTCTTTCAGTGCTCTTGACAGCTCTCCAGCCCAGACTTTCTTTTTCTTTCTTCTCTCTTCCCTGTTCTCTTTCTGCCTCTTGGCTCTCTTGCTTAGCTTCTCTTTTGACATCCCTCCCAGGGCCTCCTGCGAACTCCTCCATCTCCATCCCCATTCATCTCAATTTTGATTGTCTATTCAGGAAGCCGGTCTGGAGACAGACTGGGAGGGGAGCCCCTTCTCTTCCTGGCTCTGCAGATGCACACAGGACAATGGTTTCTGACTTAAGAAGATTATAATTTAGTTTGTGGAGACACAAAGCCTGTGAATCGAGGCTCTTAAACCCTCAGGAGTGGTGGCATCCTTGCCAGACAACTTCACATCAGAGAATGGTCAAGATGCCAAACTCGGCAGGCAAGACCAGAAGCCACAAGAGTCAGATGCAAACGCACAGATGCAGCTGTACACATTCACTAAGCCACCTAACTTGAAAGGGACAGGGCTGGCTTATGTGGCCAGCTTCTCTCCCCCAGTCCAGGTCAGCATGGAGTCCCCAGAGTTTAAGTGCCAATCCTGCCCTCTCACCTGTGTAGAAACTGGAATGGTTAGTCTCTTGCTCGAAGATGCTCTTGGTCTGAGAGTCGAATCGGAGCCATAGTCCAATGGCAAGCACTGCAATACCAGCGAGCTGCAAGACACACACACAACGCATTGACCGCCATTAGTTCTGACCGCCTGGGATAGCACACTCAACAAATGCTGAGGAGACCTGCAAAGGACTTCAGCATCATCTCTTCCTGCCCTCCGAGGGCATCTGGAGGCTGAAGGCACTCTGAAAGGTGTGATCAACCATTGGGGTAAAATCACCAGAAAACCGGGATTCACAATTCCCTGCCAGAAGTGTTGCAGTTGGCGGGCACAGAATACTACCCAGCAGTGAATCACGAGGGCTACCGGCACTACAAGTGTGCCTTACCATGTTCAGCAAGAGCACGCGCCACTGAACTCACATCCCAGGACTCTGCCTAGTTAAATGCCAGGATGCTGTTTAAGCTGCATGAATATAAAATATACGTCATAGAAGAAATAAACAAAACATAACCAATGATCACCAAGTGAGTGATGCGCTCCGGGTAGGGGGAGAATGAGCAGGGTGGGCAAGCATCTGGGGTGTTGAATACGATGCCAAATGATACTTTATTCCTCTGTTGTCCTGGCAGGTCTTGAACTTCTGGGCTTTAGCTATCTCCCCTGCCTCAACCTCCTGAAAGACCAGATATATACTACCAATTGTGTTGATTTTGTTTTTAACTTGAGCGATGACAAGCGCACGCATGGGGATTGGGGACGGCTGTGTTATGCCCAGCACGTGACATGACGTATCAGAAGTGCTCCTCGCTTGCCCACATCAGCCTCATATTCACCAGTCAACCCCTGCCCTGGCCCCGGAGATGCAGATGTTGTTGCTGCCAAACCTTCCCATCCCCCACCCGCCCAGTGCCAGCTGACCTCTATCATCACTGGTACCAGGGCTTGCTGGAGGAGTGACTCACAGCCCTCCAGTGTAGTGGCTGGCTGGATGTGGGAGACAGACCTGGTTTTGCTGGTCTATCCACCCTATCAGAAGCACCTAGGTCACCATCTTGCTTTTGGGGGATCTTAATTCTCTGCCTGAGGAGCTGTGTAAGAGTCTGTGGTATGGACAACCCACCCCCCTTTTCCGTTCTTTCTCCCCAACCTGTGGCAATAGGATTGGGCACACTGAGTGTCAAGTGTGCATGGTGACACCAGGAAGAGCCACCCAGGAAGGATGTCAGCCTATAGAAACCACCTTGCCTGTACCCACAGAGATGTAAGCTGCTTCGATCCCACTGCATACAAACTGAGTTCCTGTCACAGTGTGGGCTGTTTCCTGGCTTAGAGCCTTACTGCTTCAGCCTTTCCATCTGTAAACGGGAAGGGTGGATGTGGCCTGCCTGTGCCTTGCCAGTTTGGCCAGGGACTAAGGGGGCTTACATCAGAACTACATAAGGGAGTGGCACCTAATGGGCTTTAGGAAAGCAGCTTGACTGTCTCAGCACCAGGACACATGACGCAGCATCCTCCGTTCTGTGCCATCTTCCCACAGTGCTCAGTCCCCCTCTTAGATAAGACACTGCCAAGTGCCACTAAGAAGGTCCCAGACCAAGTGTCCCTGGCTGGACACTGGAAGAGTTCATGAATGCCAGGCTTGATGGCGCAGGCATTACAGAGTTACCATGAACCTGAGAACTGTGTATCCAGAGACAGGGGTCAGGGTTTTCTTCCTTGGCATACAGGGGAGAGCTCCTTTAGGGCAAACAGTGCAGAGCATGCCTTCACGGGGTAGAAGGGTCCTCTCATGCTGGGCTAGACTGATCTCCTCTAACAGAATGCTCCTGACTACAGACAGGGAACACCAGAATCAAGGCTGGGGAAGACCATGCTCAGCTGAGCCCTGGGCTAGATTCTGGTTTACAGTCAGGAAGTGATTTGCATATTTGGTATACCTGTCTACCTTGGGACATACAATTTTTTTTCTCTGGTGAAAAGAGAAAAATGCGAGAAGCCCTGGTTTAGAGCTTTGGAAGCCCCTTCTAGTCTGTGAGGACAGGTGGGGGGACAAAAAAAATCTGGGTTAGAAAACAGAAACTTGGCAGGCTAGCAAAATCTCAGGTCTCACCTGGGCCCCACTGAGGGCAAAAGTTGGTCCTACGTGTGGGTGTCACCACAAGCCTAGTGTCACAATTCTGGGCTGTCCACACCACAATGCTGCCTAACAGTGAAGAAGCAAATGCAGACGGCTGCAGAGGCTTGCAAAAGGACACTAAAGCCCTGGGTTTGGTTGTTTTTTCGTTGTTGTTGTTGTTTTGTTTTGTTTTTGGTTGAAAAGTCACTAGGGAGGATGAAGGCTCAAGAAAAGCAGACAACAGGAAGGGTGAGGGAAGACAGAACAGTATGTGAACACTTTGATCAGGTGTGAGCCAGCTGCCATCTTTGTCCGATTTTTTTTTTTTTTTTTTTTTTTTTTTTTTTTTTTTTTTTTTTGGTTTTTCGAGACAGGGTTTCTCTGTATAGCCCTGGAACTCACTTTGTAGACCAGGCTGCCTGGAACTTAGAAATCTGCCTGCCTCTACCTCCTAAGTGCTGGGATTAAAGGGTGCGCCACCATGCCCAGCTTTTTTACTATGTAGCTCTGGCTATGTTGGATCTTACTTTGTAGCCCAGGCTGTCCCCTGCCTCCATGGCTAGGACTAAGAGCGTGCATGAGCAGGCTCAGCTCTTGTCCCTTTGTGAGCCACTTTCCACATTTGCAGCATGGCTTGTGAGGAATGTGCTGTGTGGACCAGCTGGTCTTGCAACCTCCTCCTGCCTTCCAAGTGCTGGCATTGCAGGCGGTTACCTTCTGCCCGGTTTTGCTTTGTTTTTAAAAACCCTCTGGTGCTAAGAGGCTGGAGGGGATGCTGTGGAAGTCATCAGCAGCCTTCTGCGGAATCGGAGCTACAGTTGGCTAGGTCAGCTGGAGGTGGTGGGGCTGTGAAGCCTGAATAGCTTGCAGGGGTTCCTTAGGCAACATTGTTTCTGGAGCTCTGAACACTTTCCAGGGGAGCATGCTTTGGGTGGCAGGGGTTGGGGGTAACTTCAGTTGCCTTTCCTGGCTCTCACTCCAGCAACTTCAATCACAGGAGAAACCAAGAGACCAGTAGCAAGAACCAGGCAGCTTTAGCCTTTAAAAAAAAAAAAAAAGCATCATGTCAATCATTTCCCAAGGGACTCCAAGGGACTCCCTCCAAGGTGAAGGGGCTGCTTCTGCAGGTTCCTGTGCAGTGGAAGTTCTGCCTCTCGCGTCTGCTATGCTGAAAGTGGGTAAGCTTGAATTAGGATATGTGTGGGTTACATGTAAATGTAATATTGTACTTAAGGCATCATTGGATTTTGGCGTGTGCAGACGTTGGGATGGGGGTAGGGTGGGGCAAGGGTTCTTAGGTAAGGGTAGGATTAGGAGTTCCTGGAATGTCCACCTTGGAGAGAGGAGGGGAAGTCTGCATATGCATCTGTGAGGCAGAGAGGCTGACCCCACCCCCCACCCCCAAGGCCCCAGGACTTCCCTTCCTTGAAGCTCTGCATCCTTCAATGGGAGACAGAATGAACTTTTTTTGTTGTTTTTTGAGACAGGGTTTCTCTGTGTAGCCCTGGCTGTCCTGGAACTCACTCTGTAGACCAAGCTGGCCTCGAACTCAGAAATCTGCCTGCCTCTGCCTCCCAAGTGCCAGGATTAAAGGCGCACGCCACTGTGGCCAGCCAGTGGCCAGCCGGAATGAACTTTTGTCTCTTCATTGTTTTTGTAGATAACTTATCACATGAATAAGAACAATAAGTAGTCACATCTGCCACAAAACTGCCAAGCCCATGTCTGTCATGCCAGACCTGGGCAAATTTGATGCGGATGCTCAGCCCGCCTTAGACAGCACCAGGATCACAAGCAGCAGTGGATGGAGACGTAGGTCCAGAGGTGGCTCTCCCAGCCGGAGGCCCTGCCTGCAGTTGGCCTAGCTACCTTATTTTTTTGTTTCCAACAAAAGCCAAATGGAAACAGTCTGGTTTTGCTGCTAAAAGCTCCTTTGCCATCTGGCCCCAAATGGTTCAGCCACATGATTGTAAAGGAAACAAGGAGTTTCTCATTGTTTCACTGGGGTGAGCTTGCTTTGTTTCATGGCTCATATGGAATTTTTTTTTTTTTTTAATTAGTGTAAGATGGACCATAAGAAAAACTGAGACAAACCTAAATTGCATAGAGTCTACAAAGAACTCAGCCCGGAACTTCTTTCTCTCCTTTTTCCTTTTTTCCTAAACAAAACAAAAAGCCAGTATGTGTTGTGTGTATGTTATACATGTGCGTGCTATGTATGGCACACATGTGGAGGTCAGAGGACAGCCTGCATTCACGTTCTGACAGGGTGTCTTATTTGAGGCTTTCCCTGTTCTACCTCCATTTCCTACACTCTAGTGCTTTACATGGGTTCTGGGGACAAGAACTCAGGTCCTCATGCTTATTGGGAAAGCACTTAACCCACTGAGCCACCTCCCCAAATCCCACAGGTTTCTGTATTGCTGGTTTTTGAGATAAAGTTTTGTTAAGGAGCCCAGCCTACCCTTGAACCCTCTTCCACCATCTCGTTCAGTTTCCCCAGTGCCAGGTGACCAGTAGCAGCTATAAAACTGTCAGGATCGTAAGGAACAAGGAAAGTCAGAGGCTGTCACAGACCAGAGATTTAGGACAACAACTGCTGTTATGTGGGATCTTGGGTGAGACCCAGGAACAGAATGAACACATAGAAGTGAGCGTGGCAAGGTTAACAATAGTGTGGCAGAGCGAGGTGTGGTGAGGCAAGCCTGTACTCCAGGCTGGGGCGGGAAGTCAGTGAGTTCCGGGATACCCTGGGTTCTATTATGAAACCTTATTTCACAAAACCTCCCCCAAACTCAAATAAAACCTAAACAAACATGGGAAAGCGTGGTGTGCATTAGAAACCAGTGAAGGCTACACTAGCCTGGCACACTGCCTCTGTAGGTCAATGCCGCCTGCCCATCTCTTCCCCATAAAGCATCAGTCTCCTTCCAGAGCTGCTCAGATCACTAGCTTCTCTGTGGTTCTGTTTCTGCCAGCACCACACTGGCAGGTCAACCCCTGCCCCTCCAAAAGAGAGCAAAACAGAAACCCAGACTCCCTCCTGAATCCTCTCAGAAGAACTATCCCAACCTGCAGCTGACGCCAAGGAACCCTAGGCTTCTCGTTTGTTTGGATTCTCAGTTTTCAACCCTGGCATTCCTGCCTCTGCCCACCATGTCCCTCCTCCGTCACCCTGGCCAGCTAGTCTGCTCTTGCTCTAGCACCTCACAGAACACACACTCCCTTAAGGTCAGATCAACTTCTTGACTCCTTTTCTTATTCACCCTGCCCCCACCCATCCTAACCACAGCTCCAAAGAGACACCGGAGCCTTTTCCTAATATTTCACGACAGGTGAAGCTGTGCACAGCAGCTCCTGGGGGCTTTAATCTCAGCACTCAGAAGGCAGAGGCAGGCCGATCTCTGAGTTTGAGGCTAGTCTGGTCAATATAGTGAATTCTGGGCAAGTTAAGGATACGCAGTGAGATCCTGTTCCCTGCACCTTCCAACGCCCTGCCAACAACAACAACAACAACAACAACAACAACAACAACCAGGTGCAGTGTAGGGAGGTCACATCCGTAATCCTAGCACTTGGGAGACTGAGGCAGGAGGATCTTTGAGGCCAGCATGGGTTACATACTCGATTCAAGGTCAGCCTGGGCTAAGTAGTAAACCCTGACTTAAAACCAAACCAGAGTAGCTCAATGGTAGGGCACTTGCCTCCCAGGAGTAAGGCCCTGGCTGAGATGTGGGCTAATCCTTAGGAAGTCGGTGCTCCCTTCCCATAGGATCTCTCTGTACACAGCTGGGCTGCTCTCAAATTCTCCATCCTTTTTTTTTTTTTTCCCAAGGGCTGGGATTACAGGCATGCATCACCACGCCCGACTCTTGTAAAGCCTTTGAGAAGCCAAGTTTCTGCAAAGTGCTCGCTTTGCAGTCCTCTCTGTAACTCCGCCCTTCGAGAAATCCGGCCACATACTCTGATTTTGGGGTGAACACACAGGTAACCCAGTTGTGTAAGGTTTAAGCCAATTCCAGAGGCACAAACCCCGCCTCTGCCTTCTGGTGTTAAGAGGGGGGGGGGTGTAGGGGGATGGGGGAGGCCTTGGACGGGTGAGGCCAGCCCAGGAGCCTCCACAGTCGCACCACATTCCAGCTCATGGCTGTTTTCCCTGATCTACTACTGAAAGTGCAGAGCAGGGTTTAAGTGAGTCACATGGAAAATCTCACTGGAGGGACAGTCTCACCCTGAAACATGACCTACGGGCAATGGAAATGCCTCCAATTCCAAAAGTCAATTAAAAAAAAAAAAAGCTAAATAGTAATAATGAAACTTAGGGGTACCTGGCCAAGCTTGCTAAACTGGATCCAGCCAGAACCTGTGGAGGTGTACACCCATGGGGGAAGGGGAACTGACAGAAACTCAAGTCTGTGGGCACACGGAGCCACAACTGCACCGGGTCCCTCAGGTGGGAGGTGGCATATCCCAATTAAAACACACTGGGGTGCACTGAGTGTTCTGGGAGGGGCCATCTCTCTTTTTTTTTTTTTTTTAAAAATTTATTTATTTATTATATGTAAGTACACTGTAGCTGTCTTCAGACACTCCAGAAGAGGGCGTCAGATCTTGTTACAGGTGGTTGTGAACCACCATGTGGTTGCTAGGATTTGAACTCAGGAACTTCAGAAGAGCAGTCGGGTGCTCTTACCCACTGAGCCAACTCACCAGCCCATCTCTTATACTGTGTTGTTTTTTTCTTTTCTTTCTGAAGGACAAAATGCTTATCCCGTAGCAGCAAGCAGGTGAATTCAGCCAGGTTGGGCTTTCTCTGTATTTGGCAGGGGTGGGGATGAGGAGGTGGGATGGGGGAGGGAGAGAATGGGTAGGGGTGGGAATTGAAAACAGGATTTCATGAAGCCTAGGGTATAAACTTTCTATGTAGCTAAGGATGACCCTGACCTTCAGTTCTTCTTTTTTGCACCTCAAACAGTAACAAATGCAAACAGGCATGCGCCACTACCCAGTTTGGGGGATTGAACTCATGGCTTTATGCATGTTAGGAAAGCGTTCTATCAACTAACTCAGCTACACTTGCAGTTGAACTTGAAGAGTATGGACTTGAAGTAGCCTCAACTGCCAAACTAAGAGGGACTGAGGTGGGTGCTGGGGAGTGGAGGAGGTCTGGGAAAGGGGCGAGGTTTTTCTTTCCTACTTTCTGTTGTTCTTCTGGGAAAATGACAGCTATTTCAGGGGAGGATGGTAGCATAACAGAAATGTGGCAAGCAAGAAGCAGGAAGTCCTAAAGCTGCCACCTGCCACCTGCCTGACCCAGTCACCCGTTCCTGGCTGCACCTGGGTGGTGTCAGAATCACCTGGGGAATTCTAGGCACGCGATTGACTTGGCTCCACCAAGGATGCCCAGTGATGTGACTGCACATCTCTGTGGAGAAGGACTCCATGCAATTCTGCCACTGGCCCCAGGAGCTCAACACCAAGCACTCTCCTCCACCAATGACAGTCTTCAGTCATTTCCTCGGCTTTCTTTCTCTCTGTGAGACAGGCTGACTGTAGCTCAGTGACACATATTTAGGCTGGCCTGAAACTTGTGGTGATCCTCCTGCCTCAGCCTCCCGAATGCTGCTGGGGTTACAGGCATGCACCACACCATCGGTTTCATTTGTCATTTGTTTCCTTGCATGCGCTCATACATGGACGCACCACACATGTGTACACGCACTGAAATACATGCGCTCATACATGGACGCACCACACATGTGTACACGCACTGAANCATGCGCTCATACATGGACGCACCACACATGTGTACACGCACTGAAATACATGCGCTCATACATGGACGCACCACACATGTGTACACGCACTGAAATACATGCGCTCATACATGGACGCACCACACATGTGTACACGCACCGACATACTCTTTCACTTTCAGTATAGGTTGAGAAGTACACACACAAAACACTCTGGCCTGTAGTGGGAAAAAAATAGTAACAACAATAATAACAAACCTTGAGAAAGATGAGGGATGAGTGGCAGGCACTCCCTGGATGTTATATGTCGTCGTCCCCCCACCCCCGCCATCTGAGGAGGTGGCTGGCAGAAGCTGCAAAACTTAGGGCATTGGGTTTCTATTTTATGAGGCTGTGTGTGTCTTGGGTGGGAAGCAAATGGGTAAATCTACTTCTCCTGTGGTAGGAGGGAGGGAGACACTGTCCTAGGCTGGAACAGGACAGGACACCAGCTCTGTAGCTAACTGTCTGCCCTCAGCAGATGTTCCTTGATTTCCTTGATGCTTTTGTTTGAACACAGTGCACTTGGGTACCTGTAGGCACTGTTGTTCACTCTTCCCAGGAAGACCAAATAGCCAGGACGCAATTTTGCCATCAGCTGTTGGCCCTAAAATATCAGCCAAGCTTGAAGAAAGCCACCGAGGTGAAGATAAGGCCCTCTTGTGTCCACAGGCTTCAACATTCAAAAGCAAGTCAGGCCACCCAGACCCATGGGCTCTGGGCCTCACCCATCCCCATGGCAACCTCCTCTCACGGGCAAATGCCAAGCCTGAGATGGCTGGGCCATGCAACGCCAGCAAGAACACACAGGCTCCCAAGTGGCAGCCTCCTCTTCTGTCTCCCCCTCCCCCACCTGAGACTGGAACTGTTGGCTGTGGGAAGGCAAGAGCTTAGCCAGTGCTGGAGGAAGGGGCCCTCCTACATCCAGGTCCCACCTCTCAGTTATGATCAATTCTCAGGTCCACTCCAACGGAAGAGAGTTCATGCCTGCCTTTCCTTAAGGATCGCAACTGTTAGCTTTGTTTAAAGAGCAAGGGGATGGACTCGAGATTAACAGAGGGACTGGCCTGCAGGCCCAGGGCAACTCTCAGATTCTCTCTCAACTTCTATCAAGTGGGCAGCCTTCACCTCTATAGTGAACCCCCAGGGGATCCCTTCACCCACAGTTCACAAAGGGTAGTCCCTAGAGCCTGCCTCTCTCCTAGACCTGCCAGAAACGTGGCAGGGGGGGGGTTACCCAGGAGCCTGTGTTTGATCACATGCCCTGGGTTATTCCTAACGATCACTACCCTGGGCTTTTGTTTAAATACTGCACCAGAAGGAAGGCAGGAAACAGTTTTTTTTTTTCTGGACTTGCGAGCCAGAAGGAGAGCTCCCCCCTCCCCTTTCTGAAAAACACCAAGGGAGGGAGGGGCGGGACTTCCTGGGCTGACGTTCTGTGTTTGTGGGAGGTGAGTTTGTGGCCAAGCTGAAAGGAGCAAGGCTGTTTCCCCCACTGGTCTCAGACACAGGGAGTGGGGCCCCGGCACTCTAACCAACTCAACCACAAAGCCACAGGAAGTCCTCCTGGACTGCAGGTCAGAGCCAGTGGAGGCCGGCTGGGGTGGGGGCGGGGAAGGCTGGGCAGCTCCACACTGAATGATCGAGGGTAGGAAGCGAGAGCAAAGCGCTGCTCAAGTTGGAACCTGCATCTAGCTCCCAAAGGTACATTTACCTCTTTACCCTAATTCTCCAGTGACTCAGGGGAGTTGGAAGAGGCTCCCATGGCCAGCCAGGGCTGCTTTCCTGAAAACTACACCCCTATTTCCCAAGGCCAAGCTGCCATTATGCATGAGTAGCAGACTCTGGCTTCATACTACCCCAGACTCTTTTGTAAGAGACTTTCCTTTTTATTTTTAAACAAGAAAACACAGAGACTGCAGTCAGGCCGTGGGTTAGCCAGCTTTAGCACGGACTTTAACTTCTGGCAGGTTTTTCTTCCAGAGGCAGGTGAGGGGAGACACACAATGTTTCCAACAGAGGCTGCCAGTAACAGTAGCAGCTATTATCTGTGAGAACCCACCCACGCATGCGCGTGCACACATGCACACCTCCCATGGTGGGATGTGGTTTATCACCTTAGGATCCTTCTTTTACTTGAAACTAGGGATATCAGAGATGTTAAGCAACTCACTCAGAAGGACACAGCCAGAACAGGAAGGGCTCAAATGGAACCAGAATCACAGAGATGAAAACTTACTTCAGAAAACTGCCCATGTGCGACTGGGAATCCCCAGGTTCCGGACAGGTCGGACTTGGAAAAATACTCTAGCTTGAACTTTAATTGAGGCAAGGATTTCCTCTCGTGTCCAGGTTTGAGGATGAAGTGCCAGCCTCCTGGGAAGGGAGGGCAGAAGCCAGCTCTTCCCTTGGGGTCATCCTTCTTTTCTCTCTGCTGAGGCAGGGCAGGATGTGGTCCCTGGAAAATATGCTTCAGGGAGCTCCACCCAAGTGCCCTTCCTTTTCCATCTGTACAGAAGCAATGATGACTTTGGCTTGACACCCTCTAGGATCTGGTTTCCTGGGTGGGTGTCTATGGGGGGGGGGGTTGTCCTTGTTGTCCAAGAAAGTTCTAAATAAAGAAAATTCACTCCTCTTTTGGGAAGTATATGGGGTGAATTGGAGGGGAAAGGTGGGGGGGGGCGGTTTAAGGTCTCAGTCTTGGTTTAGAGTAAATAAGATTGTTTCTTTTACTTTCTCCCTGTCCCCGCCCCTCCTCCATTCCCTTTCATTCTTTGTAGTTGTTTGGAGGTAGGGTGGTCTCCATACACAGCGGGAGGATGCCCTGGATCTTCTGCCTCTGACCTCAAGCGCTGGGATTGCCTCCATTTAGCTGAGTACTGCAGCTCATGAACTCCTGGGAATTAACACCCAAGCTTCATGAGGCCAGCCTTGACCAAGGGCTGAGACAGCCAAGCATTCTGTGGATGGAGGGGTAAGCTCTGTGGCACATGTGCTAGAGGCCAATTTCAGCTCTGAGCCACCCTGTGCTGTGATTCCACAGAGCTGGAGGAGAGAGATCTGGGTGGATAGAAACCTTGGGACCAGCTCTAAGCTCCAAACAAGCACAGAAAGCTAGCGGTGCTCTAACTCCAGCGATGGCCGTAGACACTCAAGTTAGCTAACCTAACTGTTGGGCTCTCTCTTATTGTGAGCCAGGGAAAAGTCGATTAGCCTTGCATTAAATGCTGCACTACTCCTCCATTACACAGATAAGGAAACTGAGGCTTAAGCCAATAACTTGCCATCTCTCAGGAGCCTGGTTTTTTTTTTTTTTTTTTGTTTTTTTTGGTTTTTTGAGACAGGGTTTCTCTGTGTAGCCCTGGCTGTCCTGGAACTCACTAATCTGCCTGCCTCTGCCTCCCAAGTCCCCAGTGCTGGGATTAAAGGTGTGCGCCACCATGCCCAGCTGCAGGAGCCTGTTTTTAACAGACCAACTCAATTCCTCAAGTTACTCTGGTTCACAAATGACCTTTGCTCTATCTTTTGCTTTGTGTGTGTGTGTGTGTGTGTGTGTGTGTGTGTGTGTGTGTGTGTGTGTGTGTAGTCACTCCTAGGCTTAAACTCACTATGTAGCTGACAAGAATTTCATCTTGATCTTCCTACGGGTATGTGACACCTGGCCCAGGTTCCTAAGACTCTTTTGTAGCATCATGGGCTGCATGTGCAAGCACAACAACTTAACATCTCAACCACCCATAAGAAAACAGGTCCTTAAGAAGGCAGCTTCTTCTATTTTATGTCTTAAATTTTGAGAAAATTGATACTCATATAACTCAACATTTAAGAAAAATTCAGTTGTAAAATACCCAAGTTAAAAAAGGGGTCTGTTTTCTTTCTAGGCTTTTCTGTGTGTCTGGCCGCCTGAGAACACAGCTGACTTGCATGGTGACCTGACCAGAGCTCTGTCTTAGATGGCTTCCATAGTCATGATCAGTCAGAGAAGAGGAGACAGGCCCAGAGAGATGAGGTAACTTGCCCACGTCACCGCATGCTCAGAGTGACTCGGCTGTGGGCTCTCTTTGTCACCTGCATGACACAGACCATGAGAGAGAAGTCTATTTCTCAAATCTAGTCTCACTCTTGGTAGAAATGATTTATATCAGATTTTCTTCTCTGTGGTGTGGCCCCTTCTGGGCTGGACTGACCCCTTTCACAGGGGTTCTCTATCAGATATCTAATCTGAGATATTTACATTCTGACTCATAACAGTAGCAACATTGCGGTTATGAAGGAGCAAGGAACATAACTTTATGGTCGAGGGTCACCATAACACGAGGAACGGTATTAAAGGGTCGCAGCATCTTGAGAACCGCTCCTCTGGGACCACATCAACTTTTTCTCAGGGTATCTATCATCCTAGTAATGAGATAGCAACCAGGTCTGGACAACTTCAGGAGTTAAGAAGTCCTCTCTTCTGTAGACAGAATTAGCATCATTTAAAAAGCAGGGCCTTGGGGTTGCTCAGTAGCAGGGCGGGTCTGGTGTGCTTGAGGCCGGGGCTAACCTTTTCTCAAAAAGGAGACACCCCAGCTGCAGTTTCCACTGCCTGCTTGCCAGACACACTACATCCCCCTCCCCTCCCGGCCACCAGCTCGTAAATAATCCCCTTTCTGCTGAAAGTGGGGTGTTCTGATCATGTGACAATGCAATGCAAGTGGGAGGGGGGGGGAGTCTGCTCCATCCACACACTGGTTTTTCTCCCACAGTGCACTGGGATTAGACGTGCACACTCCTGCAGGGCCATATATCCCATGCGGCGCAGAAGCTCTCGTCCCACCCACACTGAAGATGGTCCCAGAGGCGGGAGGTGACCCTTCTTGTGCAGCTTTCAAACAGGGGCACTCACAGAGCCACTTGGCTGAACCTCCTCACCCATCACGACATGTTTTGAGCGCTATACAGCAGACAAGGTTTCCAAAGTGCTGTGTCTTACCTCTCACACGTCCCAACCCATCGCACAATCTCTTCCTTCATAATATTTTAGGTCTCTTAGTTTGAGAGGACAAGCGTTCACACATCTGTCCTCTGACCTACACGCTACCTTAAGCAATGAATTCACTTGAGCTATTTTCACAATGAGCCTTCTAGTAGCTAACCAACTTCCTTTCTATGTGTGAGAAGCCCAAGCTTGCCTCACACCAAGAAGGACCTTGAACTATTGCTCCTCCTGTCCCCACCACTGAGCTCACAGGCTAGTGCCACCATGATTTGTTTATATGGGCTTGGGGATTGATCACGCTAGGCAAGTGTTTTTATCAAATGCGCTGTATCCCTAGACTTCAGACTTCTCCCATCTTTTTATACGAGAAAACCGGGCATAGAAGTTAAATTGCTTCCCTGAGGTAATACCACAAATAAAGTATTGAACTTGATTCTGATGGCAAAGTGCGAATTCAAAATCATTTTGTCGAGCCGTGTCTCTCCCACCCCTATGCTGGGAAACGGATACAGGGACAGAGAAGACACATCCCAGTCCCAGAACTGTTAAGTTTGGCTTGAGGTGCTGTTGAACCTGGCCTTTCTCAAATGAGCAGCCAACGGACAACAGCCTGGGCGGGGTGGAGGTGGGGTGGGGGGTGGGGTGTGTGTCTAGGCTTCCTTCCTCTAGCTGCTGGTCCTCTGAGCTTTGCCCACATCCTTGTTTCACTCCACACAAGCTCTGCTTCTCAGAGCCCTGAGTGAGTGAATCCACTCCTCTTCTTGGCTTAGCTTTCTCTCCGCCTCAGCCGCCCTCCACCAGTCAGGGTTGCCATTATTCTTCTTATCTCTTGGAAAACTGGGTTCTGAGACACAACCTGGAGTCTCTGCTCCTGCCCTGTAGCAACACTCCATGTGGTCCTAGAGGTCACTGTGGCATGATCTTGAGGTCAGCTTCCTGTTACAAGGGACTGAGGGCTCTCCACGCCCAGCACTGGACATCAATTTCTACTTGGCAACGAGTTTTCTGGGTCACTTAAACGTTATGTGCCTCAGACCCGGGGTAACAATGTGATTAGTGGAGGGCCGTGTGGAAGCCTGTCCCGGGATGGTAAAAGGAGGTTTAACATTTGAGTGCTGACAGGTAGGGAGACATTCACAATCCAAGCACTTGGGAGGAAGGAGGATCATTAACAGCGTAAGGGCCAGTGTGGTCTACACAGAGCATTCTGAGTCAGCCTGGGCTATACAGTTCGACCTTGTCTCAAACCCAACCCGACACCACACATTTGAGGGCATTACCGGTCATAGAAAGGTGATGGTATTCATACTGTGAAGGGGCGGCCTTAGTGGGGAGGGGCCATTTCTGGGGTGCACATTCCTTTTTGGGATTAGGCAGTGGAGGTTCCCCAGCCTGAAAACACCCATCAGAACTGGGGTGTGAACGTGTGAATGTATGTGCAAACTGGCACTCTGCCAATGCTCACCCTTGGGACATGCACCCTGATACCTAAATTTCCACCCACTGGGGAAGCCATGGTGAGCTCACAACTATTCGTGGCTTTGCCTATCTTTTCATTCAGTTTTAATAAATCCACTGCAAAGGTACACATATACTGCATATATACTACATATACTATAGACTCACGGTAGGTGGAAAAGGGATAAAGATTAGAATACTGCAGGAATCCGTTTGACTTTAAGAGAATGGTTCAATTGACTTTCTGGTATTTTTAGCCCAAGTCTAGGATAGCTCCAGCGAGCCCCACAGGGGCTGTGTTGTTTCTGATCCCGATGTACTGGCAGCTCAAATGGAGGCAGGTGTGAGTGAACGGGGGCTGCCTTCTGATGCTAAGAGGAGGTGGGAAGTCAGTGGGAGCCAGCCACTGACCTGCCGTGCGCATTGGGTCAGATACGAAGGCCACCTCTGTCCATCTACACAGTGCCCCTTGTATTCACTGAGCAAGGACTTAACAGCCAGGGTTGGTAACACTTCTAGTAACCCACAGAGCCTTCTTTGGAATGCAATTAACATGGGGCGTTTCCGAGTTAGACTCTTCTGCACTTTCTGTCACTTAACCAGTTGGCTCTTTACCTCTCTGGAGACCCAATCCTACCCCTGTCCCTTCTCTAAGTCCTCAAAGGAGAGAAGAGATGAGGCTGAGCTGGGCCTTCTACACTCCATGGGGTGGGAAGGGGAATCACCAACTGGAAGCTTATGACGCTGGATTCCTTGTGTGGTCCAGAAATTCAGAGCACCAGTTAAATTAAGCGGGTGTCCAGTAACTCTTTCAGCAATGATTAACTGCAAAGTCAGTGAGGGTGGGTGGGGAGGTGGCTCTGCATTGTGGGCTGCCCCAAGTCATCATGGGAGCTCAGGGTTCCCCTCCTCCTCCTCCTCCTCCACCTCCTCTTCTTCTTCTTCTTCTTCTTCTTCTTCTTCTTCTCTCTCTCTCTCTCTCTCTCTCTCTCTCTCTCTCTCTCTCTCTCTCTCTCTCNCGAGACAGGGTTTCTCTGTATTGCCCTGGCTGTCCTGGAACTCACTCTGTAGACCAGGCTGGCCTTGAACTCAGAGATCCACCTGCCTCTGCCTCCCGAGTGCTGGGATTAAAGGTGTGTGCCACCACGCCCGACTCTTGTGTTGTTTTCTCTTTGTAATGATCTGCGAGACATAGACTAATGTCAATGCTGATTATGCCAATTAAAAGTTTTTAGTTGGGGCTGGAGAGATGGCTCAGAGGTTAAGAGCACTGACACTGACTGTTCTTCCAAAGGTCCTGAGTTCAAATCCCAGCAACCATATGGTGGTTCACAACCATCTGTAATAAGATCTGATGCCCTCTTCTGGGGTGTCTGAAGATAGCTACAGTGTATTTATATATAATAAATAAATAAATCTTTTAAAAAAAGTTTTTAGTCTTTTCTATTGATGACCAGACCAAGAGTAGGCTTGAGCCTCTGAAGAATCTCTTGGAAGTTCAGGGGTACAATGTTTTTAAAGGTAAAACCCACACACATAATAGAGGATGGTCAGAGTAACCTTGAAATGGCTATTCTTGGCAGAACACAATGGTTATTTTAGACATCACTTGCCAGCTATTTTGGTTAATACATATGGACCATTGTCAAGGTCATGAAAATTGCAAATGTTTTGCCAAGGTAGATAGATGTAGATGTGACTGGAGAGTATGTATGTGTGTGTGTGTGTGTGTGTGTGTGTGTGTGTGTCAGAACAAGATGGCGTTACCTTGGTCACTTCAGTAATTTTCTTTCTTAAATTATCTCTGTCGGCCTGTTTTTGAGACAGAGTCTCACTAAGTAGCCTTGGCTATCCTTGAAACTCACTCTGTAGACCGTGCTTGCCTCCGAGATCCACCTGCCCCTGCCTCCAATGCTAGGATTAAAGTCACGCGCCCCTATACCCAGCTAAACTTAGGGTTTCTAACAGCACTCTTTAAAACCTTCTATTATTCTCCCATTCGATTCCCGGAAATCACTCATATCAGAAACATGGGATTTAGGACAAACCAGAGGTCACCTGGAAACCAAGGGAAACAATCAATATGGGGCTATTCCTGATCTGAAGTTCATGGGCCCCCAGAACAACAACAAAACCATTTCATGTATAACGTTTTTCTCCCTGAAAGGAAGTCCTACTAATTTCATGGGATTCCCTAAAACAATGTACCCACAATACT
>NC_034591.1:140594733-140605707 GCF_900095145.1 Mus pahari
TTTCTCTGTGTAGCCCTGGCTGTCCTGGAACTCACTTTGTAGACCAGACTGGCCTTGAACTCAGAAATCCGCCTGCCTCTGCCTCCCGAGTGCTGGGATTAAAGGCGTGCACCACCACGCCCCCGGCTGGTGGCCCATGCCTTTAATCCCATTTGGGAGGCGGAGGCAGAAGCAGGAGGATTTATCTCTGAGGCCAAACTGGAACTACATAGAGAAACCCCGTCTCAAAAAACAAACCAAACAAATAATAACAATAGAAAAAAAAACTCTACAAAACCCAAAACAGCAACAACCCCCCCAAACAGACAAGCACCCCTCCCCACAGGAATCCATGACTAAGTATTTTCTTGGGTGGATGGGGTAGAAAATTACCAGGATGGATATAATTTTTATAAAATTGTCTCATCTGGGGACAGGATGTTGCTTTCCACAGCTGCATGCCACCACTTGATGGAAAAAAAAAAAAAATGCCCCTGGACCAGCCTGACGTTTTCACAGAATGAAGCAGCCAGGTGTCATGCAGTCAGACTTCAAAAACACAACACACAAAAAGTTACTAAGACTAACCTAAAAACCAAAGCTTTTTTAGTTGAAATACACTTCATCTGGTAGTCCCAGGTCTGGGAGATTTTCAGCCTCTGAAATGAAGAGGGTTTTCGCTCTTCTGTGTGTGAGAAGTAAAACTTTGACTGCAAGACTTTGACTGGAAAGCAAAACCCAACCCTTTGAGGGCTGGGGCAGGGGGTGGGGTATAGCTCAAGGGCAGAATGCTTGCCTTCCATGTACAAGGATTTGCCTTCAATCCCCAAGCTCCAAAAACCAAAAGAATACAAAAAGTTGACAGGTCCTATTAAAGTCACGCTCACCAAACCAGTACAGGGAGGAACTCAGAAGTCACAGTATGATCTCTTTTCTGAATGCCACAAGAGTTTACCCAGCACGCACGACAGCGACAGCACTGCAAATCCACCAGAACCCTGAGATTTGAGCCTCCACTCCTGTCCCAAGCCAGAAATGAGAAAACACCCAGGCAAAACCAGCTACCGCTGTGCGTGCTACCAAAGAAAACATGTTTCTTGTAAACCCAAGGTATTTTTAGGTCCCAAACTGTGTGACCCATTTCAGAGGCCACAGCTCCATATAAAAACTGAATTGAACCCAAAACTAGGCGGAACCACCCCAGGACACACAGGCCTATGTGTTAAGATTAAAGGTTCATGCCCAAAATGCCTCCCAAAGAAGGGCAGGAGCCAGGAAAGGCTCACTTAGGAGAGGGAGCACTGACCGGCCATCCCGATCCACTCCTCTACTGTTGCTTATCAAAGCCTGTCCAAATTTGGGAAGTAACCAGTAACCAGCAGCAGCAAAGGCGGCTCTGCATAGCAAGGTCTGGAACGTTGCCATCGGCAATCTGAAAACAGGGGCAGTGTCTGTGAAGAGTGTGTGTGTGTGAGTGAGTGAGTGTGTGTGTGTGTGTGTGTGTGTGTAAGAGTGTGAGTGTGCTCACATGAACCCAGTTCTCACCACCACCCAGAGATCGGGATTCCTGATCTCCGTTACTGGTAACTATGGCTGGGGTTTAGGGAGAAACCAAAGCTCTAGGCAGGGGCCAGTTCCTATTTTCCATAGCTGGGCAGACACTTGGCCTAGACTCACCCTCTTCCCAACCAGTCAGCCAACTCCAGTACAAGCAGGGCAGTGTTGCTCCAGCCCAGGCGCTCTGTGGGAAGCCATTTTCTGCCACAGTTCAACCCAACATCCAAGTCAAACAACTTCTGAGAGAAGCAATTTGGGTGGGGAGGGGCTCCTGTTACAGCCACCTAACCCTCCACAGCCTGCCCCGACTCGAACCCTGATGCCTTGGAACACTCTAGCTTCATTTCTCAGGAGTGGGTGTGACTCCTCCCTGAGTCAGATGTGTACAAAATGGAGTCAGTCGTTTTGCTGTGAAGAGTGAGGCCGGCTCGTACGTCGGCTCCTGTGGCAGGGAGATGTGGAAAAGCCGCAAGGCTACACGGTACATACTGCCACACCGAGTAAGAGTGTGGCCTAATCTGTGGTTTAAACACCCACACTTACCTGGGAATTGCTCCCACCGTCTCCAAGGCCTCAAATCACTTTCTACTAGTGAACAACAGAGCTACAGGAAGAAGCAGCAAACCTGCCCAGGGGCTGAAGATGCTGAATCCAGGGCTGTGCGCTGACCATCACAATCTATGACCATAAAAGGCCAAGGCGATGGAGCACTTACCACAGAACCAGAGGATAAGGAGAACCCCACCCCCCAAGAGTGAGGGAAGGTAAAAAGGAACAGGGAAGATCCAAGACACAGGTTTATACTCGCAGGTAAAAGCCAGGGAACAGTTCTCACTATCCACCGTGATTTCCGGATTCCTACTCCTATGTTACCTGGCTTGCTGGGAAGTCTTATTAACCAGAGGGAAGGTGGGACGATGGTGTGTGGTGGCCAGGGCTTGTTCTATAGACTGATCTTGAATGGACCTTTGAAACCTTTTGCGTCAAGTCACGGGTTTTGTGATGAGGAAACTTCAGTGTGGATCAGAAAAGTGAGCTGCTGGTGGTTCCCAAGTAATCCCCCCTCTGCCAGGCTCTGAAGCCTGGGTCCAGCTCTCTGCCTACATTTCCAAGCTGCTTCCGTGAAGGTGATGTCATTTCTGGAGGTGGAGGAGAGCCCTCTGTTAACTTCCATCCTTCCGGATGGGGAAGGAGCAGAAATCGAGGGTCAGAGTGCATGGAAGCAGGACCTGGCTGGCTCTCTCAAGCTGGTCTTTCCTTTGCCTAGGCTAAAGACCATAAAAGACCTCGCTATGCGGGATCTGGGGGAATGGGTAGGATAGGGAAAAGCCAGACAGAGGCAACAGGATCAAGGCTGTATAGCAAGGCCACAAACAAACAAACAAACAAACAAACCAAGAATGGGAAAGGCACATTCCTGGCCTGGATCAAGGTGGCCACCACACTGTAGTCTGAAACACTTCTATCACCTGCCATTCAGACATTAGAAAGATGTTTTCTTTCTCAATTCTTTTCTTTCTTTTTTGGAGAGAGTGGAGGGACAGATATGGAGATCTGAGGGAAATCTGGAAACCACCAAAATAGGTTTTTGAGGTCTGGCTCTGAGGTTGTCGGAAAACAGACTGGTTGCTGGCTTGGTTGTGGGCATGAGACACCCAACTTCAGAAATGCAGGCTGGCCAGGCTCAGCTGTCATGGTGCAGCCCGCAGGGGACATGCTCGGGGCCTACGAGAGAGGCAGACTTCCCTTTTCCAGTCCTCCCTCTCTTCCACGGTCCCACTGCAACTACAAGAGGCTGGCTTCTCTTTGGATTCCTGCCATCCAGCCCCTCAGTATCCTCTACAGACAAAGGTGGCCTCTGCTTTCCAAAGCCCATACCAGGCACCAAATGTCAAGTTCATAAATCACTGGTCTCAAGAGATTGAAGAGGTGACATCATAACGATCCCAAGGGTTCCCCCGGAGAGAGCGATCACCGCCTGTCGTAAAAGATATTTTGAGGCGTTTCCTCTCAGCCTTCCTTTATTCCAGCCCAATACTACCTCACTTGATAATACCCTGTCATTTGACCCTGCCTTTAGCACTTAACATATCACGGGCAAGATTTCTGGTCACCAATAGGCAAAATGGGAATGATGTTTCTGACTCTGGTTATATCATGGAGCCTGGGGACGTCTTTGGAGACTGTAAAATACTTACTTTACTCTCCTATGAGACAGGAGAGTAAAGAAAGCAAACGAGGGGCCCGAGGCTGCAGCACTAACTCGGCTTGCGATCTTGGGCACCCTGGTTCCCCACGGTGGCCAGGAGAGCTAGCACCTCCAGTTGGTACATCATCTCCAATGCAGTTCCCAACCCCCACACCAAACCCTTCTAGAGTGAGATTGTTCTGCTTCAGGAGGCAGGGTCAACCAGCAGTGACTCGGCAGGGCAGGGGGCTCTGGACGGGAGCGGAAGTGGCAGCAGGAGACGACAAGATGGGCAGATTGTAGGCCAGCAGGCAACAGAATGAGAAGACATAGGGTGGCCATGGGCACCCCTCCCCTCGGCCCCTTGCATACATATGCCATGGGGGCAGATGGGAGATGCAGGCAGTGGGAGATGCAGGCAGGCTGTGGTACTATGTGGTTTCCCCTTAGCGCCAAACTTTCACACCATCTATGCAGGCGACTGGGGACTGACGGACAGCCTAGCAGGGAAGAGACTGCAGGGCAGACCAGAGGAAAACTCCCCAAAGGACAGGGCGGGGCTGGGTGGGGCCGGCTGCCTTCAGACTTTGTTTTGTGGCGCTGGAGCTGATGAGTGGACCAAGCCAAGCCTGGGAGCTGGCTGCCTGTCTGCAGGGCTGGGGAAACACAAGCAGGGAATGCCCTCTGACATCCTCTTAAGTTGTATGGGTGTGGTGGCTCCTAGAAACCCAGGGTAGTCGCTGCACGTTGTGCAACACTTCCAAGCAACCCCGGGAGAGGATTCAACCTTACAGTTGCTGGAAGTCGGTGAGCATCCCGGTGGCCAGCTCCAAAGGAATAGTGGACATTTTTTTTGTTGTTGTTGCTGTTGTTGTTCAAAGTCTCTGGTGGCACAGGAGTTGCCTAGTTAAACTCTTTCCCGCTTGCCTGGGAGCAAATTTCGTCCATTTGTGTCGGGACAAAAGGGTCTTCCGTGCATTCCCTTGCTTCTGTCCCTTAGTTTTGGGAGAGTGTACACTCTCTGTTGCCCTACCCAGAGGCCCATCTGTAGAGTCTACTAGCACCTGCCTCTGGGCCCTCTGCAGGTGAACGGCCATTCCCCTTGGCCCCACCTGGACATTTTTAGGGCGAGGCTTCAAGCCCGCAGTGCCTGATTACCTGGGAAATGCAGAAACACCGGATTTATCCCATCTAGAAGCGCCAATAGGCACTTTCCCCGCCTTCTTTTCTCTAACTCTCCCAGAGTTCTCTACAGCCAAGATAGTTATCGCTCTTGAAAAAGAATCAAGACAATCTAGTCTTTCAGGTAGCTCAGAGAGAGGCGTGGACGTTTTCAGTTCAGAGTTCAGATCTTAAACAAGGAATGTCCGTCCTCCAGGTGCAGGGAAGACTCCCCACACCCACTTCCTCTCCCTCCGTAGCACCCCTTGTCACTTGTGGGACCACCGAAGTGGGAGACGCTCAACTGCCCTGCTGGCAAAGAGCCTCGCGGGCCGGGGAGGGCATCGAGTTACTCGAAAAGGTTGCTCCGGTTCTCCCTCACTCCTCTCTCACACCCGGGGTGTGCTCCGGGTGGGAGCAGGCACAGAGCCCATCTCAAATACTCGGCGGTAGAAGGACCCGGGAGCGAAGTGCACAGCCGGAGCCACCACGACCCTCGGCTCTCCCACCCACATGCTCCTCCCGCCCACCTGCCAGTCCCGCCCGGCCAGCTGGCAGCTGCTGCGCCTTTCTCTACTCGCCCGGAGTCCGCCTGGCGCGCGCAGTACCAGCGGCTCCCCGCGCTCTCGGCCGCCGGGACACTCTCCGCCCCGGACGCCGTCCAGATCCTGAGAACAGGTGGTCTCGGAGAGAAGCGCGACAGTCGCCTCTCACTCACCCAGAAGATGAAGTTAAATCCGAAGAGCAGGTATTTGATGCACTTGCTACCTCCTTTGACCGGCATGGTACAAGCTGGAGTTGCGTGGGACAAGAGGCACGAACGACTGGGACAGAAGAGACTCAACAACCGACTGAGACAGGCTGCGGCTAGGGTCTGGCCTGAGGCTCCACTTTTAAAAAGTGCCACTCCTTACGGCGCCCGGCCAGCTACTATGCGCATGTGCCGAGGGATGCCGACCCCGCCCCCCGGCCCACCTGCCCCGCCCATGCTCTAATCCCCTCCCCAGACCCAGGTTCTGGGACTTCGGCTCCACCCTCAGTGCGGAGCTCTCTCTGCACCTTACTTTCGCCGTCTGATTCCCGAGATCCTCTTTCCCTCCATCTTCCTTCTTCCCACCGTCTCGGGGTCTTTCGGGACCTCCATACCCGACTTCTTTTACGGGGAGTTGAGTGCCGGCTTCGCCTTTCCCGTTCATGCTAGTTCATCCTGGGCTCTGCATAAGAGCTCACGTTGGAAGACCCCCAAGGGCCATGTAATCTAAAGAACCTTTTCAGATTCCTGCCGCAAGTCTAGCGGCCCCTGTTTGCCTGGCTTGCGTTCTCTCTGACGCCTCCTTGTAAACCTTTTCGGGCTGAACGCACTTATTTGAGCACGGTGGCCGCTAGAATGTTCCAGGTGCTAATCGGAGCAGTTTTCCTTTGCTCAGAAACTTTCTACGTTTAGAGACTTGAGTTGAAACCCTTCTCCATCCTCTATTTACTCCGTTCATTCCCTGCCCCACCTGATGCCACACCCCTACTCTGCCGAGCCTCCATGCCTGCAGGGGTGTGTGCTGTGTGCTGGCCGCCCTGCCCCCCCCGTGAAAATTCTATTGTGCTTTTTTTATTATTTATTTAAATCTATTATTATTTTGAGACAGAGTCTTACTATGCTGTCCTGTTTGGCTTGGAACTCCAGGCTGGCCTCGAACTCATATAGATCTGCCTGCCTCTGCTGGGATATACCATTACACCCAGCGATTTCATTACTTTTGAAGTAGGATCTAGCTGTTGTAGCCCCACTGACCCGGAATTTGCTTATGTAGCTCGGGCTATCCTCAACTCCAGTCCTCCTGCCAGAGCAGCTCAGGCCACCACGTCCTGCTCCGTGACTCTCTAAATTCTTTCTTGATTCTTCCAACTGGGTGAAGAGGTCCTTCTCAATATCCTTTACAGTTTTCTCTTCCTCACCCCTGCAGGAAGTTTCCTTAGCATTCTTCATTGCAAAAGCAAACCATACTTATTACAGAAACATCAGAAAATATCAAGAAGCAAAAAGAATGTGAGTTAATTTTTTTCCTGGGTTAAAGTACGTTGAAGGCCAACGCCACAGAAGACCCTGTCTCCGGCCGGGTGTGGTGGCGCACGCCTTTAATCCCAGCACTCCGGAGGCAGAGGCAGGCGGATTTCTGAGTTCAAGGCCAGCCTGGTCTACAAAGTGAGTTCCAGGACAGCCAGAGCTATACAGAGAAACCCTGTCTCGAAAAAAAAAAAAGACCCTGTCTCCAAAAACAAAAAAATAAAAGGAAGACATTTTCTTCATGTAGCACAACTAGCCTTTGTTAGCCTAGCACAGCCCTTGTTTTACTGTTTATCAGTAGACCGGTTTCACTATTTATCAGTAAGTAGACTGATTCATTAATAATAGACCCAGTTAAAAACATTCTTTTTTCACAGTCTAGTTTAGAAAGGTTCTTCACTGGGGGACAGGAATAGAAAAGCAACAGGTTCTAGCTTCCCTGAAGCAGCTTAGGAGCTGGGAGAAGGAGACCGGCAGGAGACTTGGAGGGTGTGTGGTCAACTTAAGAGTCTCTTGAGAGTGCTCACAAAGTAAGAGTTACAGTCAGGGAAGCCTGGCAGAGCTGGGGCTCCTGTGGTCTTATGGAGAGAACTGGTGAGGACCTTGTCCTCTGAGAGTGAAGGTGAACCCCGGGGGTGTCAGGTAGACCCCTGACTGTGTCTGGGCAGGGCAAGAGGGCAGCCTGCAAGTGCTGTGCAGTTAGGGACCCTTGTTTGTATCTCCAGTCCCTGGAGTAAAACCTTGGGGCACTGGACAGAAAAGTCCAGATGCATTTGAGGGGGTGCGGTTAGGTAAAATGAAGGAGGGCGGTGCAGGGGGATGAAGGATGTCGCCCTGTTAGGGGGTGTGACCAGTTTGGGACAGATGGGAAGGTAGGAGCGGCAATGGGACCTAGAAGTCAGCTGAGGAGTCAGGTGGGAGCCAGAGGGACAGTCTGAACAGTAGCCGATTCTCTGAGAGCTTCCTTCCCTCCTTCTAAATTTTCTTAGTCTTACCACGTTATTCTTGTTGAGTGTAGTACCATGAAGCCACCCTTATCCACGGACAGGGGTTCGAGAGACCCTAACAGGCAATTCTATGCACGTCCCTGAGTCCATCTAAGATAGGCCCCAAGCAGGCACTGTCTGTGAACAGAGCTGACTTTGGAAGTCAGGGGGCATCAGCAATTAGGCGGAGCAGGGAGTGTCCATCTAGGAGGAGCTGTGTGTGAGGGCACAGAAACACAAAACCTGGCATCTGTCTGTGCCAGGGAAGCTATTGACTGTGGGGGAGCTGGGTGGAGGGCAGAGGGCGAGGAAGGAGGCAGAACCTGACCTGAGTCTCTTGTCAGGGGGAATGGATGTCCACGGTCACTGAGAAGACCACTGAGGCACCATCAGGGGCTGGGATAGGGAGAAGATAAGGTCTCCTTGTACTGTTCTGGCGGGAGTCTGTCCATCTTAAGAGAACAGTTCTAAAGGAAAGGTTTTATCTCCTTGTACTCCCTCCCCCACCCTGGGAGAGTGGGGTGCAGTAAACATTTGCATCCACATCAGAACCTGCTCTGGGGAGCCGTGAATCCTGAAGAGACTCTCCCCCACCCCGCTGCCATCTCTATTATGGTTGATATCCATGAAAAGGAACAGCCTAAGACTCTATTACATAGAATTGTGGATTCCTTTTGTTTTTAAAGATTTATTTATTTATTATATGTAAGTACACTGTAGCTGTCTTCAGACACCCCAGAAAAGGACGTCAGATCTCATCTGCGGATGGTTATGAGCCACCATGTGGTTGCTGGGATTTGAACTCAGGGCCTTTGGAAGAACAGTCAGTGCTCTTAACTGCTGAGGCATCTTTCTAGCCCCCCCCCCCCCGATTCCTTCATTTATTTATTTATTTTTTCGAGACAGGATTTTTCTGTGTAGCTCTGGCTGTCCTGGAACTCACTCTGTAGACCAGGCTGGCCTTGAACTCAGAAATCTGCCTGCCTCTGCCTACCAAGCGCTGGGATTAAAGGCGTATGCCCCACTGCCTGGCTGGATTCCTTTTTTTAAAAAAAAAATTATTTTTCACTTGTTCGCTTATTTTAAAAGAGTCTCATTGTGGCCTTAAATTGGAAATCCTCCTGTGGGAGACCCCAGGCCCACACAAAGATGCTCCCTTATATGACAAAAGCCCTGGACCTGGAGTGAGGGTCTTGGTTCCTTCTCTGTGGTTTATTTGGATGGGTAACCTCCTGTCTTGGGACTCTGCTCTTCTATGGTGCAGTGATGTTCTGGGCCAAAGTGTGTTTGTTACAAAAGCTTCATGCTGCAGGCAACCAGGAAAAGGGAGGAATGGAAAAAATGTGGTTTGCTTTAACTGGAAGAGGAAAATGTGGGTAAGCCCTTGAGTCAGCGATCACATGGTGGCAGCCAGACCTTCCAGGCTTTTATAGAGTTTGGACTGGGAAAACTTATTCTGCCTTCCCTGGGGGTGGGGTGGGGGTAGGGTGTGGGTGGGATCCTGTTTCTGGAAAAACCCCCATTCAACTCAGGGGTCCCAGTTGACCCTTGTGCTCCCCCTAGTGGTAAGATTTAAACACATACGGTCAAGCAGGCTTTAGCATGGTCGTTTGTCTCCTCCCCATATGGGCACCAGCATATGCAGACACAGGCAGGATCCTTTTCCCAACAAGAGCCTCCTGGCTACTGTACCAGTGACCACTTGGGTTTCTTACTTTCACTACAAAAAGGTTCCACTACTTCCTTAACTCTAAAGCAGTGGTTTCCAACCTTCCTAACGCTGTGACCCTTTAGTGCGATTCCTCATGTTGTGACCCCCTGAATGATTTCGTAGCTACCTCATAACTGTCATTTTGCTTCCATTATGAATCATAATGTAACTATCCAATAGGGGACTCCCAAAGGGTCACGACTCACAGGTTGAGAACAATGCGCTTCTGGAAAGCCTGAAGTGTGAGCCTGAGGTGTGAGCATTGGGCCATCGCTCTATCTAGTCTTGTCCGTGTGGATTGCCTGGTGTGAACTCTGGGTGTCAGTGTATTCCTGTATTGTTACACACGTGGTGGGTGGTGAGCACCTTCAAATGACTCTCAGTTTGGGTATGGGGCTGAAGAGATGGCTCAGCAGTTAACAACACTGGCTTTTTTTTTTTTTTTTTTTGGTTTTTCAAGACAGGGTTCTGTCTGGGAACTCACTTTGTAGACCAGGCTGGCCTCAAATTTAGAAATCCATCTGCCTCTGCCTCCCGAGTGCTGGGATTAAAGGCATGCGCCACCACGCCTGGCTAGCACTGGCTTCTTTCTTCAGAGGACCTGGGCTCCATTCCCAGCACATCTGTAACTCCAGTTCCAGAGGATCTAACACCTTCTCCTGGCCTCTGTGAGCACAAGACATGCAGATGGTGCCTAGACATTCATGCTAACAAAACATCCATGACAACATAATACGAATTCAGATAAAAAAAATCTAAAAGACCATTTGCCTGGATTAATTTCCATCCCTTGCTGGCTTTCTGTAAATATCTCTGGCCTAAGTTCATGGAGCTATGCCTCACTCAAGGGCAGGTCCTCAGGGATCTGCTTTTCTCTCTGCTCTCCTGTTCCCACCATTTCCTTTGTCTAGTTGCCTCTCTGTCAATTCAAGTCATCATGTTTGTTCAGCAGTCATCCAAACATGTCCCATCTTAGCCCCTGGAACTTGTGGATGTGCCACTCTACTCTGCCTGGAGTGAGGGACTCATAGATAAAGTTAAAGGAACTTGATATATTGGAGATATTTTTGATGGGACTTTGTAATCAAAAGAGATTTCTGTTGTTTGCTTTCATTTTCCCCTCTCTTTTGACAGATCTCATTAAGGAGCCCAGAGTCTGACTCTGGATCCTCTTGCTTCATCCTTTTGAGAATTGGAATTCTCTCTTTCTCCCCTCTCTCCCTTCCTTCCTCCCTCCCTCCCTCCCTCCCTCCCTTCCTCCCTTCCTCCCTTCCTCCCTTCCTTCCTTCCTTCCTTCCTTCCTTCCTTCCTTCCTTCCTTCCTTCCTTCCTTC
>NC_034591.1:140606217-140611583 GCF_900095145.1 Mus pahari
TCAGATCTTGTTACGGACGGTTGTGAGCCACCATGTGGTTGCTGGGATTTGAACTCCGGACCTTCAGAAGAGCAGTCGGGTGCTCTTACCCGCTGAGCCATCTCGCCAGCCCCAGAATTGGAGTTTTAGACAGTTGTAAGCCATGATGTAGGTGCTGGGAATTGAACTTGTTCCTTGTACTGGCTGGTTTTGTGTCAACTTGACACAAGCTGGAGTTATCACAGAGGAAGGAGCTTCAGTTGGGGAAGTGCCTCCATGAGATTCAGCTGTAAGGCATTTTCTCAATTAGTGATCAAGGAAGGAGGGCCCCTTGTGGGTGGTACCATCTCTGGGCTGATAGTCTTGGGTTCTATAAGAAAGCAAGCTGAGCAAGCCAGGAGAAGCAAGCCAGTAAGTAACATCCCTCCATGGCCTCTGTATCAGCTCCTGCTTCCTGACCTGCTTGAGTTCCAGTCCTGACTCCTTTGGTGATGAACAGCAACATGGAAATGTAAGCTGAATAAACCCTTTCCTCCCCAACTTGCTTCTTGGTTATGATGTTAGTGCAGGAATAGAAACCCTGACAAAGACAGTCCTCTAGAACTTAGTTAAGAGCCAGTGCTCTGAACCGCTGAACCATCTCTCCATTCCTCCGAAGAGTTCCTATGAAAGAGAGGTCACAGTTTCCTAGCCAGAGGATGAGATGTGAGGACAGAAGCCCAGGTTGGGGTGATGTGTGGTCTTGAGCCAAGGAACACAGGTGCCTCTGGAAGCTGGACCAGATGAAGAAATGAATTCCCCCCCTCCAACTGTCAGCAGGAACAAATCTACTACTGCCCATTTACTGACCTCTGATCTCTGGAGTGGTAAAATAATTAAATGTGTTATTTTTAAGCCACTACATTTGTCATAATTTATTACAGTAGCAGAAGGAGATGAACACAGTTATTAAAATAAACATTGGGACCAGGGCACAAAATCTCTTTGGGATCCTACATGCAAACTGAACTTCGTCTTTTTCAATCCTTCTTTCTTCTGTCAACATTCAAGCCCTGCCTTCAAGGCTCTCCATTCTTCTTCCTCTTACCTGCTGAGCGAATAGGGGCTCTGTTTCCCAATATCTCTCATGTGACGGAGCACACCTTCAATTCCAGCACTTGGGGGGAGGAGGTAGGTGGCCAGATGTGAGTTCAAGGCCACCCTGTCTACAAAGTGACTACCCAGGGGTAGTCATGGCCACATAGTGAGACCTCCTCTCAGCTAATCAGACAACCTCCCAAAATGTTGAAACCAAAACCCACCAAAGAATATGTGGAGGCAGAAATAAGAGATCCCCAGAATAGGTTGGCTGAGCAGACTAGACAATTTCCTGAGCTCTGGGTTCAAATGTGAAACCCCACTTCAATATAACAGGTGAAGGATGATTGACAAGGAAGACAGTTGACCTCTGGTCAACTCTGGTCTCCATATGCACTGTCGCATTCTGTGTGCACCTCTACACATGTATACTCACCCCAAACATGTGGCCATATGTAGACACACACACACACACACACACACACACACACACACACACACACACAGGTGCATACTTAAAAAAAAATCCTCTTTGAATATCTCTTTCTTTAAAAACTCCCATTTCATGGCAGATAACCTTGTCTCCTGCCTCTATACCCAGCCTCTGTCAACCCCCTGATCCTCATTACCCACGAGTGTCCTCTGTACATGTTTATGCAGAGTAGTCTAGCTCTAGCTGGGCATCCCAATTTTTCTCTCTGTTCCTTCCTCTTGCCCATCTTTCTCAGGTCATCCTCTTCAGATGTGTGTGCGTGAGTGTGAGTGTGCATGTGTGTGATGGTAAGATGGTGTTTGGAAGAAACCAATGTTTAATACTGCTGATTCATTATGTCCCTTAACCTCTTCTTGCTCATTTTTCCTGCTGGAAGTCTTCCCAGTTCCCTTCCCCAGTATACTACGACTCTTCTGTGACGCTACAACCTTCCCTTACCATGGCGAGACGTCTTAGACTGTGTATTACTATTTACCCAACTATTGTAGCTAAAAGGCCAACTCCACAGATGTGGGAAGACTTGACCACGCTTGGTGTACACTACATGCTTTGCCTAGGTCAGACACAAAAGTAGTTGTATAGTAAATATTGAATGTACAAGAACCCGACCTCCTGGACCTGAGACTGGCCAAGAGGCCCTTTGCTCTCCCTTCTGCTACTCTTTCAGGATGTCACATGCATCCTCATGTCTGAGTTCCTTACTTCCTTCCCCAGCCCCAGTTCCTGGTCCTTCTGCCTTTCACCTAGCTGTCTCTGAGGCTAGTTTAGCCCCTACCGTTCCAGGGTTCTCAGCCACCAAAGGCTGCTCATGACCTCTCTCATAACATGCCCCTGCAGTGATTTCTGTTTCGTTTACTTGTTATATATTTATTTTAACTAATTTTTTTAAAGGCAGGGTCTTAGTATATATTCTCAACTGGTCTGAAACCCACTTTGTAGTTCAGGCTGGCCTCAAACTCCCGGAGTTCTTCCTGCCTTTGCCTTCCAAGTGCTAGGATTAAAGGGGTGTGCCACCACAGCCAGCCCTTGATTAATTTTTTAGGACAGATCTTACTCTTTAACTCACATTGACCTGGAATTTAGTGTGTAGTCCAGGCTAGTCCAGAACCTGCAGGCCATTCTCCTGCCTTCTTGCTACACGTATTGTATTTACAGGGATGCCCAGTTACTTGTTTCTTTTTAATTATCAACTAGACTCTTAAAAAATTCAGACTGGCCTGTGATGTCATGCCTTGTGCATTTTTAAAACAAACAATTGCTAGTAACCTTGATTCCCAGCTCCTGTTAGTAGGTAGTTTCTGAATACTGAAAGCAAGCCTCCAGGGCAAGCCCGTGGGTGGGTGTCTATTACACTTCAGTCATGATTCTCACTGATGGTGAGAAGCCCATTTAATATGTAAATACTCTCAGAGGTTGAGAACTTGCCATCACACATAAGCAGAGAAAACAAATTAAGAGTTGAGGAAGCAGGAATTTGAATGTATTCAGACGGCCCAACCCCAGAGCCATTGGCTAAAAGGCTGACTCCCGGGTCGTGAGTGGATATATTACTATTAGCACTACTCAGGTGTCTTTTATTATTGATTCAAACAAAGTTTCACTATGTCACTCATGGTGGTCCAGAACTCCTGAGCTCAGCCTCTGGAATATCTGGGTTTACCAGGACGTGCTGGCTCTCTTCTCTGGTTTGCTTCTTTGATTGTAGAGGGTGAGTGAAGGGGCTACAGGTGGTGACTTGGGATTATGCTACCCCGAGGTCACCTGTAAACAAGCTGATTCTCCTGTGAATGTGCATACTGGTTTTGCTTTTTGTTTGTCCCTCCTAATCCTCTCCTTCTACAGCATCAGAGAGATTCCTGCTCTTTCTCTACTATGTGGAGGTGGGTGGGACCCCTGGTAGAACCTGCCCTTGGCTCAGTGGTAGGCATGGGCACACACAGGTATCATCACCAGGGCATTTACCTGGTTGCTATGACAACCTAGGCAAATTGTTTTCTCTTTCAGAGGCTCCATTTCTGTATCCATTAAGTGGGCTCATTCCTGAGTAATCACTGAGAACCAAATGAGCCCTTGGATGTGGAAATGCTCTGTAAACTGGAAACATGTTCACAAAAGACTCTTTAAGCTTTATTATTTTATTTATGCACAGTTGTGTTGTCTGCCATGTGTGTGAGTGCTCTCAGGGACCAGAAGACAGCACTGGATTCACTGTAGCTAGCGATACAGGTGCTTGAGAGCTGCCTAACACAGGTGCTGGGATTCGAACTCGCCCTAGAAGAGCCGCAACTGCTTGTAACTCTTGAGCCGTCTCTCCAGGCCTGAACTTAACTGTGATTCTGAATCTCGGGCTTAGGTGCGGTGGTGTTACAACATGATAAATGGCCTTGAGCCTCGGAGTCCTGGATTTTGGCAAGAGGAACTCTGTTACTCTTTGAAGAGCGAGGTCTGTCTCCTGAGCATCTCTACCCAGCGTGTTGACGCCTGTTCACCCAGATCTATCTCACATGTACCGCAAGTGCCAGGCCCTGTGGGGCTGCAGGCACAGGCAGGGTCCACATCCTGCTTAGAAGGAGTCACCACCCAACTGGAATGCAAAACAGTGAGGGAAGGATTAATGGGGTGAAGGGCTGCTGGGATGTAGGGCCACACAGTGGACTGACCTTGAGTCATGTGAAGCCAGAGCCAGGAGACATAGGGCATGCCGGGAACAGCATGGGGGGCACCACCCATTTCCACCCAGCTCAGCAGAGCCTGCCTGGAGAAGGTTCTACCAGAGGGCAAGTCAAGCCACCATGTTGCTGGCGATAATTTTGTACTTCGTGTTTCCCAACTGCATCTGGGGTGGTGTGTGTGTGTGTGTGTGAGAGAGAGAGAGAGAGCGAGCAAGCGAGCGAGCGAGAGAACATGTGTCTGTCTGTCTGGTATGTATATGACGTTGGTGTGCCGTTGGAGTTTGAGTAGGCAGATATAGGAAGGTAGAATGCATACAGGATGAACATAAAGGAAGGAGCTGACTGGATGTCCACCTGGACCTGTATATGACTGTCATGAAGCCACTGCTTGAAGACACTCAGGTCTGAACTCTGTCTTATCACGTGGGGACCCCTGACCTGGCTTCTGCGAGGTGCGTGGTGGCGCACGCCTTTAAACCCAGCACTTGGGAGGCAGAGGTAGACCGATCTCTGAGTTCAAGGCCAGCCTGGTCTCCAGAGTGAGTTCCAGGACAGCCAGAGCTACACAGAGAAACCTTGTCTTGAAAAACAAAAACAAAAACAAAAACAAACCCAAACCAAATCAAACAACAATAATAACAACAACCAACAAGAACCCCCAAACCCCAGAAAAACCAACAACCTCACACAAACCCTCTCCCTAAAACACCAACAATAAACCAAACCACTGACCTAACATTGCTGCGGCGCTGTTATCGCTGTGACAGGCTGTAGGTTCTGATCAGATTTCACTAATTTTTTTTCCACTAATGTCTTAGTGTTCCAGAGTCCAGTCCAAGCTCCTGCAGGGAGCTCAGTGTTCTGCCTTCCCTAGACTCTTCTGGACTGGCTGGGGTCTGTTCCTGTCTCCCCACCTTTTTGGCCTTGTGGTCTGTGATGACTTTCCTGTTTCCAGGAAACACCTGTTCTTGCAGCAGCCTGCCTCTCAGAGGGCAGGGCACACGCTGGGAGCTTGGTTAGCAAGGAGTCTGGGGAGCTGACTGCCAGCAATAGCTACTCAGCAATAATGTAAATATGTGCAAAGGTTGGGCTTGTCATCATAGTTGTCTCCTTCTTCTCCCCCCCTCCCCCTCTCCTCCTCCTCC
>NC_034591.1:140611817-140645647 GCF_900095145.1 Mus pahari
TCTTCTTCTTCTTCTTCTTCTTCTTCTTCTTCTTCTTCTTCTTCTTCTTCTTCTTCTTCTTCTTCTTCTTCTTCTTCTCCTCCTCCTTCTCCTCCTTTTTCTATCAACATGACAAAGTACTTGTTTGTCTTACTTTTACTTTCTTTTTTCTTTTCTTCTTTCTTTTTAGATTTTATTTAATTGTATGTGTGTTTTGCCTCAGTGCCTGAGGAGGCCACAAGAAGGCGTTTACATCTGGACCTGGAGTTACAGACGGTTGTTAGCTACCATGTTGGTGCTGAGACCCAAACACAGGTTTTGGAAGAACAGCCAATGCTCTAAGCACTGAGCCATTTCTTCAAGGCCTTTATTTTTGTATGTTTAGCTAGGTGTCTATTGCTGTGATAAAACACCATGACCAAAAGCAACTCAGGGAGGAGTGGTTATCTCAGCTTGTAGCTTACAGCCCATGTTGAAGGGACGTCAGGGCAGGAACTGAAGCAGAGGCCATGGAGGCACACCGACTAGCTTGCTCCTCATGGCTTGCTCAGTTGGCTTTGCTATGCCACTTAGGGTCACCTGCCCAGGATTCCACTGCCCATATCCATCAGTAATCAATAAAATGCTCTACAGGCTTCCAATATATTGGAGGCTTTTTAGCTTGTGTCAAGTTGACAAGAACCCATCCAGGACACTGCTCATGAAGAAACCATTTTTCCTTAGCACACAGTTTGGGATCCTGCTGTGTGACCAGTCCAGGCACTGGCAATGGACCAGAGAAACATTCTACCCAAGTTGCGCTTGGTGAGCTCGTGAGTTCACTGGGGTTCCTTACGGGAGCACGTGTGAGCAAATAGGCCCCACAGCATGGACGACGACTCTCTAGAAGCTACCAGAGCTGCCCGAAAAGTTTGCAGGTTGCTCCATGCAGAAGTCTCCTTCCCTCCAGACAGAGCCCGTGCAACCATGGGATGACGTCTTGTGAAATGTGTAACTTTCAGAGCTCTGTAAGTCTCTGATGTGTCCAGGGTCTTAGGGACTTCCCTGCTCTACTTAGTGGGGCATAGCCCCACAGCAGGTGCTGGTTGTCCAGCACAGCTGGGCTCAGGTTTCATTCAGCCTTCTTAAGGGCACACTCCCCATTGACCTAAGGGCCTATCAGTTGGCCCCACCTATGAAACCTCCATCCCGGAGACCAAGCTCGCAACATATGAACCTGCAGAACATCCTAACTAGAGCAAAAACTAATATACTTTTAATTCTCTCTCTCTCTCTCCAGCCATGTGACCCATGGGACCTTGTTAACAGTGGTTTTCCCGAGGTCAGCATTGAGCTGGGGGCGGGGCTATAAGCTAGCCTCGGTCTACTCTGCTGTCTTGGGTTGTGTCCATCTCCAGCGTCCTCTGTTTTCTAGCCCCAGGTGCTTTGCTTCAGCCCTGTGTCCGGGAGGGTTTCACAGCTCTGTTTGGCAGTGGGAGAGTCCCGTGGTTTCTTCCCCTCCTGCCCCTTTAGCAGGATTGCGGCACCCTTTGCTTTATGAGCTCCCCTCTGGCTACGCAGGGCTGGATGTGCCATTGCTGGCACCCCCACCCACCTTTCCATCCACCTTTGCTGAGCAAGCCAGGAAAACAGAATGCCAGACCCCTGGGTGCCCTGACTTGCCCTCTACCTGACATTTTGGTGCATGTCTCTGATTCCCCACTCCACGTTGTCTGCACCCCGGAATTTCTACTGCTGGAGGCTATCCTTCACTCACTACCCTTTGGGGTCCACTGAGAGGCTAACTCTCTTTAGCCCTTAGCTTTGTATCTGCTTCTAATTTTAATTTTAAAATAACTTATTTATTCACATAATTAAAAAATGAGGATGCAAAAGAGTAAAAAGAAAAATGGGTTCTGGAAACTTAACATGTAAGACAGACTTAGGAATCAAAAGGCAATGTGTGCTTCTCATTAGACTCCCAGTTCAGATGGAACAATTGTTAACTTTTTTTTTTCAGGCATGTAGGGAGACATTAATTAAGAATTTTGGGGGTTATGTCTCTGTAGCTTAGGCTTATCTTGAAGTTGCAATCCTACTGTCTTGGCCTCTTAAGTATTGTGGCTACAGGCCTGGCTAGGGAACCCTAA
The DNA here is from genome assembly GCF_900095145.1 of Mus pahari. Taxonomy (NCBI): domain Eukaryota; kingdom Metazoa; phylum Chordata; class Mammalia; order Rodentia; family Muridae; genus Mus; species Mus pahari. Next base: position 140,613,926 of record NC_034591.1, read on the forward strand.
ATAAAGACTAATCATTAGCTGATATTAGTAAACATTCTTATTACTATTATTTTGGAAGCAGCATCTCACTTGCTATGTAGAGTAGGTTGGCCTGAAACTCTGTCACCTGATGTTTGCCACCGCTCCAGCCTTAAGGAGCCTTTTGGTTTTGTCATGTATGAAGATGACACTGTCATTTTCAAGAAAGTCTCGAGCCTCAGAGACACACACTGAGGTGTCTGTGAGCTGAGTGACAAGATGGGGTCGGGGGTGGTTGGTTTGCTTTTTCATCCCACTTCCTAAAAAGTGAAGAGACGGTGTGGAATCGGAAGAGCAACGTTGTTAGCGTTGCTCACTGGGCATGTGGGGTTTGCCTCATGGGTCCTTCTGCTTCTGTGTGTTTGAGCTCTCCCAAAAGGAGGAAAGACATCCACCCATCCAATCCTGTCCCTCCTCAGTCTAGCCTTCCACCAACAACCAACAGTGGTTTTGATGTCTTCTTCTTCATACAAAACAAGCAAATATAGTTATGTGTGTGATTATTTACCCCTTATTTTAAACACCAAAGTGCATTGCTTTCTTTCTTTCTTTCTTTCTTTCTTTCTTTCTTTCTTTCTTTCTTTCTTTCTTTCTTTCTTCCTCCCTCTCTTTCTTTCTTTCTTTCTTTCTTTCTTTCTTTCTTTCTTTCTTTCTTTCTTTCTTTCTTTCTTTCTTTCATATATGTGGTAGGGAGAATTATACCCCTCTCCTGGGGTTGGGTAGGAGATGGATTAGATTAGTATCTGCTGTACAAGTCTCAGAACCTGGGTTTGGATCATCAACACCCGTATGAAAGCCAGGCATGGTTAGGTAGATCTGTAACTCTAGCATTGCAAAGGAGACAAGCAGACTCCTGGAGCTCACTGGCCAGGCAGCCCAGCCAATTAATGAGCACTAGATTCAGTAAGAGACCAGTGATTTATGGCAGTTTCTTCTAAATTGAAATACTCCATACCAAAAGAAGGCTTAAGACATAAGAAGTAAATAAAACTTAAAAGATCCAGGAAGTAGACAACTCACAAGTCTCAGGAAGTTCCTGAAACAAGATTTATAAAGCCCCTCCCAAAGACTGTATAAGCACCAAGTTCCAGGAGGAGGATACTCTTCAGTGGAATGCTGGGATGCAGCTTGTGCGAGCCATTGCTTGCTGGGGACAGCATATCATGACATAGATGGTGTCTGGGACCTTGAGAAACAGGAGACACATCCTTCCAGGGGACCTGCCATAAGAAATAAGGAACTACCCTCAGCAGGCCTAAATGGAGACATCTCAGAAGCCTGCAGGCAGCTCTTTGTAAAAAAATGTTGTTTCCATTTCTCCTAACCTTAGACATGGACAACAGCTGTATAGATTTTATTTATGTGTGACAGCTTTTAACTGAGTGAAAGGAGGGCACACAGAGTTGTGTGTGAGGTGCGTGTGAGGTACATGTGAGGTGCTTGTGAGTGCGAGGTGTGTGTGAGAAGTATGTCGGTGTGTGAAAATGTGCAGAGAGCACAACCCCCAGCCCAAGGAGGGAGCAAAAGTGCTTGCAGACTCAAGCTGCAGAGAGAGAGAGAGAGAGAGAGAGAGAGAGAGAGAGAGAGAGAGAGAGAGAGAGAGAGATGCCTATGTGTATTTATTATGTGCCTTCCAGATATCCCTGCTTCCAGTTGAAAACCCAGGTCCTGTGTCGAGGCTGGACCAACAATCAATCGCTCAGGCTCAGGTGGGCTTTTTGGTGATGTGGTTGCCTTTGAGTCTTCCATGGTCCTGAAAGAAACCCCTCACTTAAAGTCCTGTAATCTACAATAATAAACTCTCTGGTTCACTAAGCTGCACCAGGGTGGGCAAAATAGTCTCTTTGGTTTGTCGTCAGTGTCCTATCTAGGCTGAACAGACATTTTTTTCACATATCCCCAGACAAAGTCACAAAACAACTTGGTGTTGACTTCTGGCTTCTACACACACACATGTACATACCTGTATGCATTTATGCATTCTCCCCCTCACTCATGACACAAACATGGAAAACCATATCTTTACACATGCATACACATGCATGTGCCTGTGCGTGCATGCATGCAAACACACAAACAAATGCCTGAATATCCATGTACACACACACACACACACACACACACACACACACACACACACTAAAGGCTCTCTGATATGTACATACCTTATATACCTGAGAAGTGTTATCTAGTGTGGCAAGTGGGATTTTGATGATTCAATTTAGATTAAACACTTGTAATGGGCACAATCACTTCCAATTATTCAGAGGGTCTCCGTCTAACTCCATACGTTAAAATAGAGTATATTCAGAGAGAACTCTGATAAAGAGTCGAAAAACATGACTGTGATGGCTTCTCAGGTAAAAAGAGAGAGAGACTAGAAGGTCAAGGAATTGGCAGCTTTCAGAAGCAGCAAATGCATGGCCATGAACTCTTTCCTGTAGACACTAAAGAGCAGGTAGCCCCAGCCACTCAGATGGGTCTCGCCCAGTGAGACCCACGTGTCAGATACGACCTCAAGTGCAATACACATCAATACGTGGGCTAGACGTGTGGGGATCCATCACGGCAGTAGTGGAACCTATACAGCCTGTGCTGGAGAGCTAACCCTATCACTAGGGAGACTGCAGACGTGTTAGTTCCTCCTGCTTATGCACAGGGCCTGGAGTCTGGTGGCCCTGGGCCGGAATCCAGACCTAGCCACATACCACTTGTGCAATTTGGGACAACTTATGTCACCCACCGAGTGTCTGTTGTAGATGCACAGGGGAAGTAAGAAGACTACTTGACTCACGAAGGTGCTGTGAAGATGAAATCAGATAACATTTACCAAGCTAAGTTTAGCCAAGTGTATAGGTACATATGAAATGCCTAGGAAAGGATAGTTATTGACACTTTTAACTGTACAGCTACAGTGACAGCCACAAAGTTTCCTCTTGCATTCTACCACTCTCACTGTCCTCTCTTCTGACTCCTTAGGGGTCTAGGAAGCTACCAGTGGATCAGCCCTTAGGTTTTACACAGCCCTCCTCCTTGTCTGGTGTGCCGGAATCTCTTTATGAGGGGCACTCTGGCAGGCAGTGTAAGAGCTGGGACTCTGTCCTGTGTCTTGGGGGTGATGTTCACAATGACTGCCCAGCACTGTGTGCTCTGGGATCAGGCAGTGTCTGTAAGGGGCTGGTGTGTACGTTCTCTGAGTGAGACTCTCTACTCCTCCCCAAAGGGGTGTTTGAAGGGCACAGCTGGACCCTGGCAGACCTGGAGGACCTGTGCTCCTCCCGGGAAGTGTAGACTCCCAGAGCACTGGAGACCTTCAAGGTCCCTCCGAAGTCTGCACAAGGGAACACTTGTGAGCTTCCCGTTCTTCGAGTTAGGAGGTGTTCACTGCTGGGTACATCTGCTGAGCAGAAGCTTTCCCTCCCATTTCCCTCCCAGCCTAGGAGCCCAGCATGCCTTGCCCTCTAGGGACTCATCCCCTAAGCCTGCTTCTGGGAGGCAGAGGTGGGGGCCCTGTTCTAGCCCTGCCCACTTCCTTGCTGGGTGGCCCTGGGATTGTAAGTTTTTTTTTTTTTTCTCTGTTTTTTATGGAAACTGTTTTCTGTTTGAAAAGAAATGAAACACCTCTAAGGGTTGGTGTGGAAACATCCTAGCGTCAGGCCTAGCCAATGCCTTGTGACTAACACATCCCTCCCTCCCATCCCCTCCAGCCACGCCTTCTAGGCTCCTTACCTGTCCCTTGGGGAGGGGGCTGCTCCACCCTCTCTGTTGCTCCCTGTGCAGGACACAGAACTGAGCCCAACCTCCCGACCCGGCCCGCGGGCCTGCCTTAATTGTCTGGAATCTCCTGCTACAGGCCAATCTTCACTTTTAGCCCCTCCCTGGGGCTGCTGTCGCTTCTTCCCACCACACAAACCCCACAGACGCTAATACTCGTGCTGGGCCACAGAAATATCATTGTATTTTTAGCTCTGGCCCTGCTCCATCCCATGAGCACTCTTCTTCGCATAAACTTGGCCAGATCTTCGAGTTGTTGTCCCCAGTCCTTGAGCCACAGGAATGTGCTCACCCCACAATATTTATCTGGCTCTGCCACCATTTTGCTTCTGTGACTTGCATGACTAGCTTGTACATACTTCTTCCCTGCTCTCTCTCTCTCTCTCTCTCTCTCTCTCTCTCTCTCTCTCTCTCTCTCTCTCTCTGTCACACACACAGACACACACACAGCAAAACTCTAAAGTGTTTTCTGTCCCTGTCCCTATCCCTTGACCTTTCTTCTGGCAGAGGAACTTCCCCAGGAATACCAGCCCAAAGGGTAAAAGGAGAGATAGAAAGAGGGAGACATGTTTACTTCTTGGTCTTTGAGTCCAGTTGCTTGGAGATGTGAGCTCAAACTCCCCCTTCCCCCACATATACACAACATGCCTTCTGTCTTGTCTATGTATGGCATGGAGTTAACCCATGTTAGCCAGTTTTCTGAGGCAAAGCGGTTCACCCAAAGATAACTGCAGTTTCCTTTTCAACTTAAAATTAAAGAGGAAAAGTCAAACAACGTACTTTGCCCCACTTTGGATAGAAAATGTTAAATCTAATCCTGGTAGAGAAAATGGTTCCTAGAGCTGAGAGCTATGCATTTCTTCACACTTAACCTTTCTCTAAGCCAACTCTGTTCTCTCTTTTTTTTTTAAATGAGAGAGCGAGAACAAGAGAGCGAGCAAGTGCTCATACCATGGTGGACGTGTAGACATCAGAGAGCGGCCTCACAGGCCCTTTTATCTACCGTGCTCGAGACAGGGTCTTCTGTTGTCTGGTGGTTTGTAAGCCAGGCTGGCTCTCCTGCAAACCTTCAGAGCGTCTCCTTCTCCGTGTCCTGCTCACTGTAGGAGCTCTGGGATCAGAGATGCTCTCTACCATCCTTCAGGCGGGTTCTTGAGACCAGAACTCAGATCTTCACTCTTGGGCAGCAAAGTGCTTTCTTTACCCAGGTATGGTTAGCGGTGGATTTCATGGTCAGCAGACTGCTTCCTGGGGACTGGTCCTGGATTAAACTTCCTGGAGGCAGGAGGCTTTCCATTCTCATTATCTGAGCCCAGGGCCTGAAGCATGCTAGGCAAGCCCCTCATTCTTTCTTTGGGTCTTCATTTCTCAGGGTGATACCCAGCCTCCTTAGGGTCTGTGGTGCTATCATTTATTTGTTTGGTACACCATCCCCCTTCCCCAACACACTCTGAACTCTGTTTCCACAGCGAGTGCTATGGCCCCAGTCAGGATCTTTCTCTCCCAGTATGTGCCTGGCTGCTTCCTTCCCTTCTGTGGCTCTCTGCTCAGCCCAGAGCTTCCAATGCATTTCCTTCTGATTTGATCCCACAATTGCCGGTCACACAGTAGATTTCATTTCTATTTTATTTTTCCTTTTATCTCCAACAAAACTTCCCAGGGCAAAGGCCGGTCCTTTTCTCCAGGGCCTAGCTAGAAGCAGGCCAATACCACAGTGTTAATTCTTAATTGTGGAACATAGGAAATGGTACTCGGTGGGCAGAGGAAGCCTCCCGGGCCAGGCAGCTCAGGCCCTGGTAGGTGGGTGTGTTGGTACTTGGTGTCCCTCAGAGGACAGAGTGGCTGCCTGTCAGTCAGTCAGGTTACACTGAAGCCTCAGCGCTGGACTCGGAGCTCACTTAGAGAATGCTCTGGGCCATCTGCCAGTGATTTCTGTCCTTCCCTTCCTGAGCAATGAGTTAGCTGGGGTGGAAAAAAAAATACGTCAGGGAAATGATCCCTGTTAGTGGGGTCAGTTTGGAGGTAGTAGTGTTAATGGTCAACAACCCAAAACATACTCATGTACCCTTCCTTATTGTCTACAAGTAAGGCTGTTTGGGAGTTGAGCTGTGTCCCCTATATTCATAATTGGGGTCCTAGCCCCGACTCAGTTGGAAATCATGTGGGTGCAGATGCAGCCGGTTGTAAAGACGTGGTCACACTGGAGTGGGTTAGTCTCATATGATTATTGTCCTATACAAACATTGAACTTGCCTAGAAAAGAGAGCCAGCCCACCACAGAAGACTGTACTGGGCAATTCCAGTTAAGTGGGACCTAGAAGAGAGTCAAATGATAGGAAATAACAGTGGTTACTAGAGACTGGAGATTACGTGGGAGAACAAGAAGCCAAGGTTTCATGGACAGATACGGAGTTTCAGGGTGGGACAGACTAAAAATTCTGGAGCCGGGTAGTGAAACTTAATGTTGCTCTGCTGTCCAGTTAAAAATGGTTAAAATGGTTTCTAACAGTTTCTTTTATTTTACTTCTCTCTCTCTTCTCTTTTAAGGTTGCAGTCCTTCATGGGGGGTTGGGGAGGAGGGATGGGAGGGAGTGGCAGAAGTGTTGGGCTGCTACATTGTATCCACACACCAGAAGCAGAGTGATAGCTGCTGATGCTCAGAAATCATCTCCCTTGTATTTCACTTCACTTTGTTTTTGAGATGGTATCAAAATGTAGCCCTAGCTAGGCCTAAACGCAGGATCTTCTTTCCTGAGTTTCCACCACACCCTGAGCTGCTATGTATGTCTGACAATGCTAATAAACCTACTAAAGTGGAAATAAAGAGGCGACAAAGATGGGAAGATGGTTCACGAGCTTGGAGACTTTTCCTCGACTGGACCACGGAGATTGCCGGCAAGGAATCAGCAGTTAGGAAAGAAGAGCCTGGCCCATCCCGGTCAGAGCCCACAGGAGGGTTCAACTCTGCCCACACCACTCTGCCCATACCTACCTGCCCACACTTTGATCTCTGACTTTGGCTCCAGAGTCTGGAGACAGTACAATTCTCTTTAAACAACCCAGTCTGTGGTGCTTTGTTATCATAGCCCCAGAAAGACACAATGCCTCTCTGTGGCTGCCTGGCACCCCTCCCCAGCCCCCTGGTTTCTGGAGAATCGAGGACAAGCTGGCTTCTAAGGGCTCTCTGAGGCTGTTCCATCCTTTCACTGGTTCTTAGCCAGTCCTGGTGTCTAGCTTTCTCTCTTCCCTGCTGTCAGAGTGGAGATGACTTGGAAGCTAGGGATCTTGAAAGCTTGTTCAATGCCCTATCCTCGGGCCTGGATGCTCCCCCTTGATATGAATTTGTAAAAATGCATATGTACGGGAGGGTGGGGGAGGGAGGCGCTTTCCTCTGATCTCTATCAGAGTTGCTTTGACAGAATGCCTGTTGATAGAATAAGTAGGGATAGTCATGGTGACAGCTAGACAATACAGAGCCCTGTGGCCTCTCTAGACTGAGGGGAAAACAGAAAGTCTGGAGGGGGCTGCCTTCAGCTCAGGGCAGGAGCTACAAGAGGCAGAGGTAAAGCCTTTCCCTTAGGGCCACTGAACACAAACACAGCCCTGGTTCTAGTAATAGACAAAAGAAAAAGGCTTCCGTGTCATCAGAAGCAGAACCCGCAAGAGGATAGGGATAGGAAAGGCAGAGTAGACACTAGGGTCAGTGATAGGCTCATTGCCAGACCCCGGGAGCTCACAGTCTGCACAGGGAGGCAGAGGGTAAGCAGCTTAGGAGCAAGGCCTGGGTTGCTCTCCCTGGGGGAGGGGAGTGCGGGGGGGGGGGTAGAGGCGCTGTGGGAGCAGAGGAGATAGTCTGACAGCAGGGCTTGCAGGAGGCTGCGTGGAGGAGGTGCCAGCTGAGAAAACCTTGGCAGAGGGAGGGAAGGGTGGGGAATGGAAGGAGTATGGTGGAAGCAGAGAGTACCAGGGTGGTGGGTTGTGAAAGGGCCACAGGAAGATGACCAATGAGGGTCCCTGTGGATGGCTAATGAGGGAGGCACTGGTATAGTTCCCTGTCCCAGCTGTTGGGTTACCTTCCTAAGGGAGGTTTGAACAAACATCTATTCACCTTAAATAGGGCACCAACAATGACCAAAGAAACCGTTCCATGTTTATATCTCGGGGCAGGGGGCAGTGGGGAGAGACCTCGAATCACAAATTTCTGAGCTTCCTGATTTTTATAAATTTTTTTTTTTAAAGACCTGGGGTCCTAAGCATTTGACTCCAGGAAGGACTATTTCAATGAAGTGCGGGAGGAAGTAGGTGCACAACACCAGACATCAGCGTGCACTCTCATCAGGGTTCATTCTAAACTTGTCCCTCCAAGGCTTGGCTGCCTGCCAGCTTTTGAGAGGTGACCGAGCCATGAGCACCCAAACTTTATAAGTGGATTGATGGCTATACTGGCTGGTTTTGCGTGTCCACTGGACACATGCTAGAATCATCAGAGAGAAAGGAGCCTCCGTGGAGGAAATACCTCCTTGAGATCCAGCTGTAAGCCATTTTCTCAGTTAGTGGTCAGTGGGGGAGGGCCCAACCCATTGTAGATGATGCCGTCCCTGGCCTGGTGGTCCTGGGTTCTATAAGAAAGCAGGCTGAGCAAGCCATGAGCAAGTAGGCCAGTAAGCAGCACTCCTCCTTGGCCTCGCATCAGCTCCTGCTCCAGGTCAATCCCTCCTTGAGTTCCTGTCCTGACTCCTTCCAGTTATGTAGTAACTTCCAAATATTTGGAAGTGAAAGCCAAATAAACTCTTTCCTCTCCAACTTGCTCTTTGGTCATGGTGTTTTCATCACTGCAACAGAAACCCTAACTAAGACAATGGGTTAATAAATAGCCAACTGGACTATTAGGAAGTAGAGCCTGCCCAGAGGAAGTAGGTCACTAGCATGTGCTGTGTGTGTGTGTGTGTGTGTGTGTGCCTTTGTAGTGTATATCTTGCCCTCTGCCCTTTCCTCTTTGCTTCCCAGCCACCATGAAGTAAGCAGTTCTGACCCAGCACACCACATTTGTCACAATGCTCTGCCTCAGAGAGCAGAGGCCCAGAAACAACAGAATCACTGTGCCACAGACCAGAGACTCTGAAATATAAGTGGAAATAAATTCTTGATTTTTCTTGATTTTCTTTTTTGGCACTGGGAATTGAACCTTGTTACAGGTGAGGATTCGAGTCTGTGGCCACCCACTGAAGTTTTCATATCTTTGTGTCTGAGGGCAAAGCATTGGCCAACAGAAGACACATGGTTAGAAATAGAAATAGAGACAGTTTATTAAGAAAAAAGAAAGCACTTCTGAGAATGGGGCTGGGCCAGTGGACTGAGGGAAAAGCTTTTTCTTAGAAGTACTGGGTTAGGAAATCAGTGACCATTTTTAGGTCATCTACATAGTTCCTACCTGTCCCAGTTTGAATAAGGCAGGTTTTCTCAGGGATGCTCTGTTTGCTGTGTGGAGCCCAATGAGGAAGGACTTCCAGTGTTTGTCTGACAACTGGCTTCTTTCATATGTTAATCTTGATGTAACTTTCACCAGTTCCCGTGCCTCTGAGAGACTTGGCCCTAAAAATTGGGGGATGGGGTAGACACAGAGGGTGATGATGAATTAATCTTCTAATAGCTACTTTCATGTGGATGGGGGTGTAGTCACTGATTAAGAGGAACCACAAGATCATCTACCAACTGCTAAAGAGAAGCTTTGGCTTTCGGTGGTAGGAGAGGGTTGGAATCCCTGAATTGTAGGGTGTATCATTTCAAATTGTTACATAGTTTAGAAGACACAAATGTTACAAAATCGGTGCTTTCAAGTTGTTATATAGTTTAGAAGATACAAATGTTACAAAATCAGGAAGACAAGATGGAAGCATTACGCCAATGGACAATCGCAGAAGGCTTGAGAACCAGGAAGCCATGCTTGTGCTTGCATTAGAAGAGCCATCCTCTGTGGCTGTTCTGGGTGCGAACCTTTAGAGTGTGTGATGGTTTGTATATGCTCAACTCGGGGAGTGGCATGATTAGAAGGTGTGGCCCTATTGGAGTAGGTGTGTCACTGTGGGTGTGGGCTATAAGACCCTGATCCTAGCTGCCTGGAAGTCTGTCTTCCACTAGCAGCCTTCAGATGAAGATGTAGAACTTTCAGCTCTGCCTACACCATGCCCGCCTGGACGGATGCCATGCTCCCACCTTGACGATAATGGACTGAACTTCTGATCCTGTAAGCCAGGGCCAATTAAATACTATCCTTATAAAGAGTTGCCTTGGTCATAGTGTCTGTTCACAGCAGTAAAACCCTAACTAAGACAGATTGTTAAACATAAGGCCAGTGGAGAGATGGCCCAGTCATTAAGAATACTGCCCTTGCAAAGGACCTGAGTTCGGTTCTCAGCACTCATATTACACAGCTTGAAACTGCCCATAACTCAAATTCCCAACTCCCTCTTCTGACTCTCCTGGGCATTTGCATTCACACTTGCAGAGGACCTCCTCAATACACATATACACATAATTTAAAAATAAAAATAAATCTTAAAACCAAAAAAAAAAAGTGATGGTTATAGATTAAGACTGTGTCAGACAGGCAGTGGTGGTACACACCTTTAATCCCAGCACTTGGGAGGCAGAGGCAGTTGGATCTCTGAGTTTGAGGCCAGACTGGTCCAAATTAGTCTACCTTTGTCTTGAGTGCCTCCAAACCTAAGAGACCTCCTTAGCTCTTGTTCCTAGAATAGCATTTTACTTGTGTCCTGCCAGCCCAGAGAGAAAATTTTATCTCATACCCAGAGTTCCTTCCATGAAGATTCTTCCACACCAAATGGAGAGAGCAATCAAAGGTCTAGTTGCTATTTTTTTTAAAAAAAAGTTTCTAGCTTCTCCCCTATACCCCTAGTAGGCTGCAGCATGTTACCTGAGTCATGATGTGTATGTATCCATGTGTGTATATGGGGTGGGGTGGAGGGCCTCCAAGCCAAGTCAGTAGGAGCCAAACCGGTTCACCTTTAAGGTGAGGCAGCTCAAGGCCATCCAGCTGTCTTTGCCTAGGATCATAGAGCAAAGACCACAAGACCTCTCCCAAGCCTTAAAATAGGCAGGGACTTTCCATTCTTTGGCATTCTTACCTATGAGGCTTTGAGAGGCACACCCAAACTGCAGTCTCTTCAGGACACACCTAACTGCATTTGACATCTATTTAAGATTTTATATTTTGCTAACAATTAGGTTTTCTACATACAATAATCAGATATCCTCTAACCCTGAGCAACAGAAGGCAGGTTGATATGAGACCTGGTGGTCAGCCCTGGGATCATTCACCACCCAAAGGTGTGGCTCCCCGAAGACTGCTTGGATCTTGTTAGGAAGGTTCAGGAGTGAAGTGGCCAGTGACACTGGAATTCCAGCTCAGCTAGCTGGTCAGCGTGCAGGAAGAGCTGGCTCTGACGCCAGCATTAGTCTCAATAACAACAGTGCTGCCTATGGCACTCTCTCTCAGGGTATCTTAGGATTTATGATGAAGGTGACGTCACTCTGCCTTTTGTAGAGACTCTATCTGGAAATAGAGGTTGGTGTTGCCTCTGTAGATTTCTGCTGCAAGGAATCAGAGAACATCCTTTTCCTTCATCTTCAGGACCTCAAAGACTCCAGACATTGTGACTTTTCATTTACGTTATGACAGGAATCAACAATATTGCTGAACAATGTGGTGTGGACCCTATATTGGGCAGTGGAAAGCTGTCTTTTGTTTTTCTTTCCATCTGTTTTGTTGGGAATGTTCAGTCCAGTGATGAGACTAGGTCAGCAATTGGTCCTTGCTTCAGGTCCCTATTACTCACCATCTAGAAGGCACTGTTTCAGCAGATGACTCTTTGAGGTCCAACTTCCCTGTATTATTGAAAGTTTTTGGGCTAGCATAATTATTTGTGTCATTTAAGGTGAGGAATATTCATTGGTCAGTAAAAAGCAAATGCAGGAATATCTTGGCGAGTTGAAAGTTGTACCCATTGGGAAGGTGGTAGGAAGGTTAGAGCCTATTGTGATGTGGGGGCTGAGTGATGTGGAATTTGAGGTTTTTGGGAGTTTCCATAAGAGAAGAGAAAATCAAGACCGGAGACGGATTTGGATGCGAGCAGTGTGCTAGAAGTCCAGCAGTGCTCTGGGGTCTTCGGAGGAGTTTCTTAATGTTTACTTGAATTGCTGAGACTCTAGGTTTGAAAAAGACATGAGGATGCTAAAAGTTCCCGAGGGCACAAACAGTTTTCTGAGGGGGAGTGCTGAGGTGTGTGTGTGGGAATGGGTGACTGGAAACAGGACCTCACGTGTCTGTCTTAGTTAGGGTTTTACTGCTGTGAGCAGATACCATGACCAAGACAACTCTTATAAGGACAACACTTAATTGGGACTGACTTACAATTGTAGTTCAGAGATTCAGTGCAGTATCATCCAGGTTGGAGCATGGCAGTATCCAGGCAGGTATGGTGCAGGAGGAGCTGAGAGTTCTACATCCTCATCTGAAGGCTGCTAGCAGAATACTGACTTCCAGGCAGCTAGGGGTAGGGTCTTAACGCCCACACCCACAGTGATACACCTACCCCAACAGAGCCACACTTCCTAATAGTGCCACTCCCTGGGCCAAGCATATACAAACTATCACAGTATCCCACAAGACTTCATTCCCTCTTTTTGTTATTTTCTTTATACGGCCCACTATCCATGTATAAAAATAGCTATTCTGATTTCTTTCATAGTCTTGAGGTAACTTTCGTTAGTTCTTGCTCTGAGAGCCATGGCTCTAGAAATCTTTTGGAGGAGCAGAAAGGTAATGATCAATCAGTTTTTTTGTAACTACTTTCATATTGATGAAGGTACAGTCTCTGCTTAAGAGGGAACCACAAGATACTCTACCTTCTGGATGGAGAAGGGAGACCTTGGCTTTTCTATAGGAGGAGTTAGTTGGAATCCCCAAATTATAAGGAGTTTAGTATGAAATTGTTACATATCCCAGAAGACACAATTGTTGCGAGAATAGAAATATAAGATTTAAGCAAGAATAACTTGATTATGCCAACGGGCAGTCCCAGAAGGGGTGGGAACCAGGAAGCGATACTTACGTTTGCTCTGAGAGAGCCATCTTAGCCTTTCACAGCAGACCATTCTCTTGTCTCTTACAAGAAGATTCAGCCACAGGACAGTATTGTTTACACATTTATTCTTTGGCCAACGTTTTCCCACCCAGTTTGTACTGAGGTCAGACAGTACTACCATATTGACCTCACTGCTTGGGCATTCTTGGGTTAGATCTTAAAAATTAAGGTTAAATTAATTTTTGGGGATATACTATAGTATGTGGTCTAAGGGGGTCACTGCAGTGGGAAGATCATGTGATTTTTGTATTCTCAGGGTCCTTCAGACTTGGAGAGCTCCTTTGCCCCCTATTGGACATCCCTGGGTGAGTCTGAGCATTGGCACAGGAAACCAGAGACCCTGGCTTGACTTCCCAACTCTCCTGCACTCACCTTTCTCCTGCTGGAGTTTAAATCAATTGCTTATTTGCCCGCATTCCAGGATCATTAGCAAAATACCTGAATCCTATTCTATTATGAACATTTCTGAATTTTTTTTTTTTTTTTAATCTCAGCACGGTGAGGTCGAGTCTCAGTGGGCAGTGGTGGCGCATGCCTTTAATCCCAGCACTTGGGAGGCAGAGGCAGGTGGATTTCTGAGTTCGAGGCCAGCCTGGTCTACAGAGTGAGTTCCAGGACAGCCAGGGCTACACAGAGAAACCCCGTCTCGGAAAAAAGAAAAGAAAAGAAAAGAAAAGAAAAGGAAAAGAAAAAAAAGAATGACATTAAAAATGAATGAGAGCAACTTTTGAGCTATCAGACTGCGTGGCACAGAGAGCCAGTGTGCTTGCACAAATGGCTTTGGCTTAAAAAAATAATCCACTTAGGTTAAAAGTGTAAGGCTCATGGAAGTGTCTCTTTATCTGGGGAATTGTCTCTGTATCCTTGGGGATGGATGGGGCTGTCTACTGTAAATGGGCAGGGAGGAGACAAGGACAGTTAGCATGCAAGGAAGCAGAAGCTTTATGAATTGTGGTAGTAAAGTGTGTGTGTGTGTGTGTGTGTGTGTGTGTGTGTGGTAGAGTCAGTTTATTAGTTACATGGCATCACAGTGCTGGTGAGTCTGCCCCCTCCTCCAGGCAGGCGGAATGAAGATCTGGGTGTATGACCAATTACTGACAGGTCAGGAAGTATGATGATGATGTATCTGAGTATGATGATGCTCTAAGGTCCCAGCAGTGTAGAGAACTGTAAATAACCATGGGCACATGTGAAGGGTCCCCATCTTGTCTCTGCCTATGGTTTGTGGAGAGTGAGAATTTACTACCAGGGAAGCCCACACATGCAGACTAAATGCAGCCCATTACCAACATTACCCTCTAAAGTCTGAGCTGCTGTTAATGTGTACACTTTCCCCAGGCCTGCTGCATTTGCAGTCAGTTACAGAGAGCAAGGGTTTCCGGTGTTTCTCCCGTGACTGGCTGCTTTCATGTTAACTTTGATGTAGCTTCTGCATTCCATACTGTCCTGCAACATTTGGGCTTTCTACCTGCTAGGCAAGAACTCAATCTTTGAAGTATATATACTTTAAATAGTATGCATCCTTTAAATAGTTTTACTCCAGTGTTTTATTACAGAGAGACACTGACACACTTTCTCTGTAGACTGCTTCAGCCAGGCCCTCTTGTCCAGTGGGTGGGGCTGTAGGAAGGAAGTTAAGATAACTTTATGATGGCAGCTGGATCCCTCCGTGGCAGCTGGATCCCTCCGTGGCAGCTGGATTCCCTCCGTGGCAGCTGGATTCCTCCGTGGCAGCTGGATCCCTCCGTGGCCGTGGCTCTTGCTCTGACTCTCCCTCACTCTCTCCAACCTCCATGGCCTATAGAAACTCTTCAAGCTGTGCCTCATTCCTGGCACTTTGCCACCAGCTGGGATTTGTCCCTGTATCAATCTCTCCAGTCATCTCCAGAGTCCCTGGTCCTCTGTTTCTTTCTAGCACACTGCTAGGTGCTGTAGGGGTGTGGCTTAGCAAATAGTGGATAGATGACCCTGGTGAGGGGGAATGGTATAGGCCGGGGATACCAGTGAAGACCTGCTGAAAATCCAGGTGACAAAGGGCTACAGAGAAGGGGCCAGAGCTGAGAGGTATACCTGACATAGAGTTGTTCAACTTGTGATCTGTGGGTGGGTGGGTAGAGAGAACACCTCCCCCGCCCCCACACCCTGCACGCCAGCCTCCTGGCTAGAGGACAAGGCCCCTGTCTGCAGCTGCTAACAGACTAGGATGTCTTCTATTTTAAATTTAAAATTGGGGTCTGAGCATACAGTGAGTTTGAGGCAAGCCTGGACTACAGAAGGAGATTCTGTCTCCAAAAAGAAAAAGAATGACGCAGGGTGATAGAATTACATGCCCACTGCCTGTGAGGACTTTTCAACTCTGTGACCGCCAAAGCAATACTCAACCACTGTTGACACTATGTTTCCAAGTTTCACTTTGTTTCTTTCCTGGAGCACAGGTGCATGGCCCAACTCTCTCCAGATGCAGGGTGGGCAGAGAGGGTGAGGATGAACAGGTATGGCAACATGAATTAAGTGCAGTTTCAGTTTAGGCAGGGCTTACCAGGAGGCAACAGTATTGTGAGTCTCAAGAAGCATCTGTCCGCATTTGCTTTGTCCCACACTGTACACACACAGCCCCAGAGTGACAGTGTAGCATTATCCCCACTGACACGATCCCTGAAAACACTTTACGTTCTTTTCTTCTAAACATGTATGGATGTGCATTTGTGTGTATAGGTCAGAGGACAATTTTGGGAGTTGGATCTCTCCTTCCATGAGTCCCCAGAATTAAATTTCAGTCAAGAAGCTTGCACAGTGACTGATTTTACCTGCGAAGCCATCTTGCTGTCTCTCCTTCCTTTTCCAATAGTCCTTGACCAAGGATGCGGTTGAATTATATTTTACAGGGGGCCTGGGAGAGAAAGTTGTGAAAGCTCGGGACCTTAAGTTCTCAGCACCCATATGAAAAATCTGGGTGCTGCGGCGTATGCATCCCTTCACTGAGGAGACAGGGACAAGGGATCTCTGGGGCTTACTGTCCAGCTGGTGTAACAGGTCTTTGAGCTCTTGGTTCAGTGAGAGATTCTGCCTCAAAAAACAAAGGCGGAGGAAACTCCAAGACACAGATTACAGAAGATCATCCTCTGCAGTGGGTGGGTCTTAGAGGTGACACACATAGTTATTCTGATGTCACCCTGTGCCTAGGACTGCACTATCTGCCTGGTTGTGGAAAAGGACTTTCTCCTCCTCCTCCTCCTCTTCCTCCTTCTCCTCCTCTTCCTCCTCCCCTCAATTTTATCATTGTGAATTACCTTATGAGAGGCTTTTTAGAAGCCAGCCAGGAGGCAAGTCCATTGTGACTCAGGCGACCCTGTCTGGGCTTAGTTCTCAGCATCAACCTGAAGGTGCCAGTGGGGATCCGCTGGGGAAATGCTTCTGCCCCCACTGGACAGGAATCCTCTACGGGGTAGATCTCTTTTGTGTGAGTTTGAGCAACAGACCAGACCCTCTCCTTCTTTTCTGGGTGAGAACAGAGGAAAGAACAACAGGGGCCATGCCAGGTGAGATCATGGGTTTGAGTAAGGCACCTGAACTCTGGTGAAGTTAGAAGGGTCAGTAGAGAAAGAACCATGGCTTCTTCCTATCTGGGAGAGGTCAGCCTTAGAAAAGGAGACCTACACTGGGAGGAGGCCATTAGGACCCGCCCCTTCCCTTAGTGGGGCGGGGCCATCAGCTACGGAGGCGGAGGCATTGAGAAGAGTGTAGTTGAGGTTGATGAGGGTTGGGGCAGGGAGCTGGGGCAGGGTGCGAAGAATGAGGATGACAAAGAGGTGGGCTGAGGAGACGCCCGGGGTGGAGCCACCTCCTCTATATTGAAGTCAAAATTGGGAACAGAGAGATCCAGATCCTGGCCAGCTTTGGGGCAGGGAGGGATGGCTTTTGCCAGGGGAACCTGGTGAACATAGCATGAACTGTAGAGGGAGGGGTGGAAACGGAGAGCAAGAAAGCCTGCACAAGGGGCGACAGACCATTTGCCCATGCCTTGCAGTATTTGTCAAGATCAGTGAGGATTTGGTAGTCAAATGTGCCATCCTTTGACCATAGAGACTGATTGTCAAGTTTGTATTTTGGCCAGGCCCTGTTGCAA
The DNA here is from genome assembly GCF_900095145.1 of Mus pahari. NCBI lineage: Eukaryota > Metazoa > Chordata > Mammalia > Rodentia > Muridae > Mus > Mus pahari. The sequence goes on from NC_034591.1 coordinate 140,631,008, forward strand.
TAGAAAAATAAAGAGGCAACGGGGCTTAAGGACATGCTAAGTCGGAGGGTGTGTCACAATCCGAATGGACAGAGAAGCAAGTGGAGCTGAAGGGTTAGGTTTTCAGTAGAAGGAGCCCATGGTCAAAGAGTGAGAGAAATAGACCAGGGGTGGGGCTAGGGAGATGTTCTCAGTTCTTTCCACAAAGGGTCAAAGAATGTCAATCTATGGCATCCCAAGGTGTCAGAGAGGATGTCTGAAATCACAGAAGAGAGACGTCGCTTTCCACGTGAAAGGGGCCCAGAAGGGCAAGAGGAAGCTTTCTGGCACAGTGATGTGGATTTCATAGTAAAGCAGACAACGCAGGGAGCCCCTCAGTGGCCAGTGGCGCTTACCTAGTAGAAGGGGAGAGACAAGTGGTTAGAGCAGACAGAGAGGAAAGCAGCTAAGAGGTGCACTGGGAGAGACTTGGAAAAGGGAGGGTTCCAGCAGAGGGAGAGGAACAAGGTCTTAGTAAGTAGAACTGCCCACGTGGTGGGGTCCCTCAAGGGCGCAGGAGGGCGATGCCTACTTAGTGGTGCCTCAAAGGACATTTTAAAAGGCTCCAGGAGCCAGAGAGAGGACACTTACCAAGTAGGTGAGTAGAGAGGGATGGATAGAGCAGGTGGAGCAGCCAGGATGTAGAATCTGGAGCCAATCTGGGTGGCAGAAGCCAACATGGGCAAGCGATCCACGCACAGGAGGGAAAAACTGGAAGATTGATTCAGCTAGAAGAGGCTGAGCCCCTTAAAGGAAGGACATGGCTGCTCCTAGGTATGGTGGAAGAAAAGGTTTACTGTAGATAAAAGGAGCACATAGGCAAAGGCAGAGACCACTGGGAGAGACCAGAGTAGACATGACTCTGAGCCATGTGAGGAGAGCGGGAGGGGAAGGAAAAGGGGAGAGAGAATTGTGTGGAGCAACCAGGAAGGCAAAAGGTAAAAGAGAGCAGGTATCCAAAATGTCTGAGCTATACAGGGAAGAGCCTCTGTGGGAAGCCCCTGGCTGGAGAGCTCAGGGGAAGAGAAAGAGGGGGGGAGGAGGGAAGGAGGGAGAGAGGGAGGAAGAGAAAGAGAGAGAGAGAGAGAGAGAGAGAGAGAGAGAGAGAGAGAGAAAGAGAGACACACAGAGAGAGACAGAGAGAGAGACAGAGAGAGAGAGAGAGAGAGAGAGAGAGAGAGAGACAGAGAGAGAGAGAGAGATGGAAGTAGTGGTGGGGTGTCAGTCATACCCTGTAAGAGGTAGGGACTGAGGGATGCTGGGAGAACCTGATGGCCACGTCTGCTTTGATATGTTAAATAGACACCTCAGCCATTTGTCCCAGGCTTTGAGACTTATCCTTAATAGGTAACTGTTTTAGTTTTATGGTTATTATTATTTTTTTTATTGTTTTACTAAATAGATGTATTCTTTTTATCCTTCTTCTTGGAAAAGTGGGAGCATCCTGTCTATCTTGTTTTTCCTTTAATTAAAACAATACTTATTTTGTGTTCCTGTTTGTGTGTGCCTGTGTGTATTTGTGTGTGTGCGTGTGTGCATTTGTGCTCTCTCTCTCTCTCTCTCTCTCTCTCTCTCTCTCTCTCTCTCTTGCGCGCGCGCGCGCGCGCGCGTGTGTGTGTGTGTGTGTGTGTGTGTGTGTGTGTGTGTGTGTGTGTAGGGGTGGAGGGTGGGGATGGAGGGGTGCTGGGGCACACATGTGGAGGTCAGAGGACAATCTGTGGGACTCAGTTCTCTCCTTCCAGCATGTGGGTTCTTTGGATTGAACCTGGTCACTAAGCTTGGTTTCAGGTGTCTTTGCCTGCTGAGCCATATTGCCTACTCCATCTTGTTCTTCCTCCTTGGGACTATCTCCTGGAGAGCCCGTGGGTATGAAGACAGCCCTCATTTCTCCATTGCTTCACTCAGTTACACAGTAACACCATGCTTAATGAATCTGAATCAAGTTAGTCTGGCACCAGTGAGTACTTGTTTTTTTTTTTTTCCCTGAATTTGCTACTACAGAGGCTCCTGCATTGTGTGTGGTTTTCTGTTTTCTTTTCTTTTAAAGCTGATAGAATGAATTCCTAGATAAATTGTGGGTCGGAGTTCAGGTGCATGTGTAATTTTGCTAAACATTGCTAAATGTCTGTAAGGCTCACACCTTGTACTCTCTCCAGCAGTGGATGAAAGGGGCCTTGCCCTGTAGCAGAAAGAGCACAGGTCAAATGTTTGCACTTTTGACAATCCAAAAGGTACCTTCCCGCATGCAGTTTCAATTTGTATTTCTCCTAGTAAGGGCCAGGTCAAGCACTGTATTTTGTCTTTCATAAAATTTTGAACATTTATGTTTGCTTTATGTAAATTATCCATTTCATCAACTTCCCCCTTTTAGGGCTGTTGGTTTTTTCTTTTACTTTTAGAGATCCTTTAGTGTTGGGAAAATAAACAACTCTGTCTTTATATTGGCTACAAATATTTTCCCTGTTATTTCTATTTTTTTCCTTTATGTACTAAGATTATATGTGGAATACATGTGTATAGTTAAATTTATCTACCTTTTCTTACTTCTAGGTTACAGAACAACTTGCTCTTCCTTTCTCCCTCCCTCCCTCCCTCCCTCCCTCCCTCCCTGTCTCAGTAATTTTTGTGTGACTCTGTCTCACAATGTACCTCTGGTTGTACTGAACTCACCAGGCTGGCCTTGAACACTGAGATCTGCCTGCCTCTGCCTCCCGAGTGCTAGGATTAAAGCCCTGTGCCACCTTGCCTGGCCTCTGCCCCTGCTTTCTTTGAGTACTTATGTATTTCATGTTTAAATGAGTAGGTTCATTCATAATCCATTTAGAATTTATCTTGCTGTGTGGTGTGGGAACAACTCCAGTGTTAGCCTCTCTCCCAAAGTCATCCAAGTAGCTGGCTCTGAGGTTGTGGTTTAAGACATGAACAGGGTAAAAGTGGAACAGGTTCTGATGCAAGTCCAATGACATGAGGTTCAGGGACAAAGCCATTAAGTCCAACTGAGGCAGTTTACAGGGGCAGGCCCCTTTAAACCCACTGTTCCTTTCGCCTAGCTTGGTTAATTGTAAGGTAATTTGGTAAATTAACCAGTGAGTGAAAACTAATCTCTTAGTATTCAAGATTAAAGTTGTCATCAGTGTATGGCACTACCCAGCATCCCATTCGGCAAAGCAGTACCCCAAGTTCCCTTTAAGAACCTACCCGGCTACATGCTCAGCCCCCATGGTTTGGTGGGATGGGACAGCCCTGTGAGTTGTTACCCAACTGGTCAGAGTCATAGTTTTTGGGGTCATGAGTTCACGATGGTCCTTGTGCCTCAACAGCAGCCAAGATGGAGAGCACTGGTCTGACAGAAAGGCAGGGGCTCGCAGGTGAGCCCCAGACCCCAGCACACGAAGGTCAAAGCTGAGCTGAGCATGGAAAGCCCCGAGCCTTGGATACATGAACTTGTCTGGCAGCATCGGAAGGCAGCCTCTCCCTGCACCCACTCACTCAGATGACCTAATATTTGGTTTCTATTTTCAGTCACTTGCAGCTAAGAAAGTTCTCTTGTTTGTTTGTTTGAGACATGGTCTCACTGGTTGTCCAAGGTAGCTTTAAGCGAGCTCTCATTTCTGCTTCAGTCCCTGAGAGCTAGAAATCTGGACGTTCCCCGCTAGACCTAGCTAAGGGAGCCGTAAGAGAAGCAACACTCACTACTACATTTATCTTATATTCTAGTTTTTTGAGACTTCCATGCAGTATGTTTTAATTATATTCCTCCTCCCAGATATTTCCTTCTCCCTCCCTCCCCACCCAACGATGTCATTTCCTGTTTTCCCCATCTTCCTTCTCTCTCTTTAAAAAGAAAAAGCCAAACCAAACTTTGGAGTCCAGTTTGTGTTGGGCAACTAGTGGTGGGTGTGAGGCCTCCCTTGGACTGTAGTCAATTAGCTGAGGCGTTAAGTCTGTTTTCCCCTCAGGGGGGGCGGGGAACCAGATGCCAATAGCTACGCAGCAGGGCTAGGGGCGGGGCTTCTCATCACCACTCCTCCATTTTTTTTTTTTTTTTTTTTTTAAAGAATAGACTCAAGGTAGAGACATCAGTAGTTTAGTCAGAGTCTCACAGTTCTTCCACTTGGGCTGGCTTCTTCCCCCTTGAGAGATCGTGCTTGTAAACTGGTGTGGGACAGCAAACACCACCTGTCACTTCTAAGACAAAGCATGGAGAGCGGCCAACCAGGAAGTCGGTCCCCCAAGTTCCACCCATGGTTCTTAAGTTCCATGCTTCTGGAGGGCAGAGACTGTATTTGTTTGTAGCCACCGCAGAGACTGCTAAATGCCCTTGATGAAGCCAGGTGCGCTCTGACACACCCAGGCTAGAATTGGAACCAGGCTCAAGGCTCTTCTTCCAGTTCATTCTGTACATACCATAGGTGAGGAAAATGGAGTCCAGAGAGGGGAAAGCTTCACCCGGAGGCACAGAGTCTCAGGCTGAAGTCAGCAGTCAAGCTCCACCCTCTGAGATGGAGGGATGTCAAGTCCTAGGGCCAGCTTCAGGTCTATTTGGTGAATCTGGGTGTCTTTGGGCAAATCACTGCAGCCCTCTTGAGACTCAGGCTTCAGTTTCCTGTCACTTACACGAGGTCAGTTCTCTAGAGTACCAATAGGTTCTGTATGTCAGTGATCTGAAGAGCCTGGCAAGATGTGCTGCCTCACACGGGAAGATTTGGAGCTGTAAGGCCATCTCTGGAAGCCTGTCTGGAGGGGTGCAGTAAGAGGGTTGCTGTCGGGGGATCTCTACTTATCTTTATCCACAGGACTTACTTGGAGGTTCTCACAGGCTGTGAGGTATTTCAGGCAGGTACTCTTCTGGTGACAGAGGTTGAAGTTGAATCACTAGCTTAAGGTCATCTAGCTAAGCAGAGTCTGGGAACAACCTCACTCCCAAATTTAGTGACATCTAGTTCAGGCCTGTCACTGGCCCCATCCCATCCCATCAGGGTCTTTGTGAGACCCACCACTAAGGATGTCCTATCAGTGCTGAGTGGCTGGCTGTCCTACGCTCTACTGGCAGACCATCTTGAGACAGCCTTGTGGTAGCCCAACTGCTGGGGGCGCTGGAGACCTAGGTTTTCCAGAACTTTCTTTGGAGGCGGTGCATTGGGTGTTCCGGGCAGAGGTGAGGTGGGGTGTTTTCATCAAGATTTCATGGCCAACTCTCCTGGGAAGCAAGGGAAGGCAATAGATACTTTGTCTGTTTTGATAGCCCATGAGTAGCCTTCCGGGTATTGTGTTCCCAGCATGCCCTGGTCATGAACACAGAGACCAGAATTCCTTTGAAGTAACACAATAACACCCTGTACTTCCTCCCCAATTCTGAGGAAGCTAATGAGTAACAATGTAGCCAGGTCCCCAATTCTGAGGAAGCTAATGAGTAACAATGTAGCCAGGTCCCCAATTCTGAGGAAGCTAATGAGTAACAATGTAGCCAGGTCCCCAACTCTGAGGAAGCTAATGAGTAACAATGTAGCCAGGAGTCTCCCAGACACCCACGTTCCACCTCCTCATGTCTATCTGCTGCGGGAAGGGATGACCCTCCAAGTCTGATGTGGGCCTGGAAGGCCTTGGCCACCGCCTGATCATGAGCTACGTATTTCTTAATAGTTCCCGGATGCAGATTTCCTTCCCATTACCTGCTCCTCATTAATATACAGGAAACAGATACCCAGAGGACACGAATAATTCACCCTGGGCATTTCAGGAGGTCATAGTAGAGCCAGGCCTCACCCTGCTTAATTGGAAGCTGGAGGCTGGTCACACAATCCTCTTACAGAAGCCAGGGGAGGGTTGTGCCTTCCAGGTGGGAAAGGATGAAATAGCTATGCATTTGATTATTTTCAAAAATAAATACTTTTTTTTTTTTTTTTTTTGGTTTTTCAAGACAGGGTTTCTCTTTGTAGACCAGGCTGGCCTCGAACTCAGAAAGCTGCCTGCCTCTGCCTCCCAAGTGCTGGGATTAAAGGTGTGTGCCACCACGCCCGGCTAAAAATAAATACTTATTGTAGGAGAAAAGTTGGATTCACAGAGTCTTAAAACAGAGGGAGTACGAAGGTTCTCTTTGTTCTGTATATCTGCCTGTCTCCAGCTGTTCGTGGTCTTCATCCATATGCTACACGGCAGTGCTAGTGAACAAGTAGCCGGCTCATCAGCTGACACACACTTTTAGTCCAGCTCCTTTTCCTCCTCAACCTCCCTGTCACACCCCACCCCTTTCTCTTTCTTCATGTTCCCTTAGACTGCCTTTGCTTGTGACAGTTTCCTGGACATTCCTTGGCCGTGTTGAAGAACACTGGCAAGAAATTCATGCTTCGGGGTCTTCTGTCAGCACACATTTGAGAAAAGGCACAGACATGAGACCACTCTGCTCTCGTCCTGTTGAAGGCACATAGGGACAGCAGCACTCGTTTGTGACTCTTGGCGCTGACCTCGATTGCCTGGCTGGGGTGACGCTCGTCAGGTCTCTCTTCATTATAAAGTCACTCGGCATCTGGGTATGGTGATGCGTGCCTTAAATCCTAGAACTCTGGAGGCAGAAGCAAGCGGATCTCTGTGAGTTCGAGACCAGCTTGGTCAACACAGCAAGATCTAGGACAGCCAAGGCTACCCAGAGAAACCCTGTCTGGGAAGAACAAAAACAAAGCAGGTCCCCTGTCCATACTGTACTCAAGACTTGTTTCTGACCATTAAGAGAAGTGTTGAAAATTCTCCTGAAGCAGCAACTGGAGAGTCAAGGCAGAGTAGGGTGGTGGCAGGTATCCTGGCATTAGAAACACATTTGTATCTGACCAGAAGGAGCTGGTGACTTTTGGGGATACTGCCCAGAAGTCATGGCTGCTTGCTGAATGTGGCCTACAGGCTATGGATTATAGATCCTTACTAATAGATGAACCAGATGTAAATTGCATGGCATATCTTGCCAGTTTCCAGACTCCAGAGCGGAGCTTGACCCTACTCCAGGAACCCAGGCTTGGCAGATGACAAGGTTAGCTGTGTGGCCCAGGGGCATGAAGATTTTATTGACAGTTTTGTGGGATGTGGGCACCACACACACTCTCTTCACAGTTCTGCTCCTCACAGTAGCCCTCTGTTGACCAGCCTCCCCATGTGAGGCCTCCTGAGGCTCCAGCTCTTTCAGTTCTTGTCTCCTGCTTTTCTTCCTTTCTCCTGGACTCCCGGGTGGGATAACCCAGGACCATAGGGAGTGTCCCAGTGAGCACTGGAGGGAGCTGAGAGGTCACACCAGGAACTCATTATGCCTGGCTGCCTGGATGGCCCTGTCAGGGGTAGCAAGGGGTACTGAGGCAGAGTGGGAGAAGCTCTGGAGACTGTGGGAAGATCATGGAGAAGTCTGTGTCCCAGGCAGGAATCTGGGAAACATCTTGTTCCCAAGGCACCTCAGAATTGAGAAACATTGGGATCAGAATCTTTCGTGTAAATACAGGGGGTGCTATTGGCATATATGGGCTGTCTGTGCGCACACATTTATGGCCAATACCTGTACATATGAGGAGGCAGCAGGGACAGAGCAAAAGTCTCCATCAACAGCAATATCATTAAAAAAAAAAAAAAGGAACTCAGGATGAATCTTCCCGTCACTTACATCACAATAATTATCCATTAAGTGTCCTGCTAGTGATCTGAGTTCAAATCCCAGGTGTGGATGCAGCCTGGGACCCTCTGCACATTTTCTACTTTTCTGAGTCCTGGCTCTCATGTGGTTGAAATCTGCCCAGACTCTTAGCACATGGGATGCTGTGAAGGTCAAGAACAATTAACTATGCTATAGTCACTGTATAAAAATAAAGGGGTTAAGCTGGGCCCTGCCCTGAGAGGCCACAGGGAAGGGGAATATGACATTTAAGGTAAAAGAAGCTACTTAGGGCAATCTCCTCCTGCTCCCCGGTCCCCATGACAAGGTCACAATTTCCCAGGCTCCTTTATAGCTGGAGTGGCCACATAGCCAACTTACGGGCAATAGGAAGTAATCAGCAATGGCAGGCACATGTCCTTAAGGGTAGAGGCTCCTTCCTGTCCCCTGGGTCCATTCAATCTATGACTTTCTATTCCTCCTATAGGCAGCCAAAGCACTGTGTGATCTCTGTCCATATAGGAGAGACAGTACTGTGTGTTTACATAGTCTGTGCTGCTGGGTCTACTCTGTACATGGCGGTGTCTGGGCCACTTATGCAGAGAGAATCACCTGGGAAGGACTGTGGTCTGTCTCATGGCACCATGGTTATTGGGTGTGCCCCTTCTGGCACTGACAGTCTAACTGCTAAGGTTTCAATGTCGTTTGTCCCCTAATGGTTCATGCGTTGGAAGCTGGTATGTCTGTGCAGTGATTGTGAGAAGTGGTGGAACTTTCTACAGGGGGAGGTGAGTCCATAGGGAGTGAGCACTGAGGTGGGATTAGTGGAGTTCTTATGGGACCCTAGTTAGTTCCCAGAAAGAGAAACACAGGTTTCTCTGTCTACCCCAACCCTTGTGTTGTTCTCTTTCATTTTTGAGACAATCTTACATTGGCTAACCTGGAACTTACTAATTTTAGTTCAGGCTGGCCTCAGATCCCTTCTCTCCTAAGTGCTGGTATGTATGGACCATGAGAGCTGGCCTGGCTTCTTGTCTCTTCATGTGACACCTCTCTGGCATGAGACACAGCTTGATGAGACACAGCTGAGGGGGATATTGCCAGAGGCAGAGACAGTACACACCCACCGCACTTCAGACTTCCAGCTTCCAGACCTTCGAGCTATTCTATTCAGTAATCTCTTTTCCTTATGGAGGACCAGCTGAAGGCAGGTGTTTCCCACGTAAGTGGAGAACACTGATCATAGGAAGTGAATCCTTAGGTAGGGAGCTGTGGGTGAGAGGCTCCTCCTCAGCTGGCTGATGGCTAGCATGAGGATGGCGAGGAAGGGGTGGTGCTGGGAGATGAAGAAAGCTGACCGGTGTGAGAATGTCCTTGAGAATGTAAGGAAAGTCACAAGACCAGAAACCGCAGTGGGTCAGTCCTCAGGTCTCCTGGGAGGAGGTGGGGCCTTAGGAACGTGATGACAGAAACATTCTTTCTTTTAGGGTCAATGACACAGTTGAGCAGATGAAGGCTCTTCCCACCAAGACTCCAGACCTGGGTTTGATCCCTGGGGTCTGCCTGTCATCGTTGTCATCGTCATTGTTGTGGGAGAGAAGTGACTTCCACACGTTTTCCTCTGACCTCCCTGTGTGTGAGGTACTCACCAGCCCTGTCCTGCTGACAATACAAATTGATATAAAAAAGCTTTCCTTTTTACTAAGTCATTCCTCTACATTGTCCTCTTTCCCCTGCTCGCTTTTGCTTTTCCTGCTCCTCGCTGCTGGGAGAGGCTGAGGCAGGGAGATGCTTCAAACCTAGGAAGTTTAAGGCCATCATCACAGGCAATAAGGGTCTCGTGCACAGAATGACAGGAGCAAACCGAAGAAGAGAAAACTCTTCATCATATCTTAGCTCGTCAGATCTATTTCACATCAAACTATAACCATGATTGTCAACTCGCCCCTTCTCCCCCGGCCCAAGTTACCATCGTCTCTTGCCTGAACCTGGTCCAGCTTTCTGGCTGCAACATACTACCTGATAGAGACAACTTAAGGGAGTGGGGATTGATTTTGGCTCAGGGTTTCATTCCATGGGCTGCTTTGGTCCTGAGATGATGTGGAATGTTGTGGTGGCTGGAGGCTGGAGGCAGAGGAAATACTGTTCACACTAGCAGGTGACACAGTCTCTCTCTCTCTCTCTCTCTCTCTCTCTCTCTCTCTCTCTCGTCTTCTATTCTGCTGGGATCTCCCACCTATGGGATGGTGTGATACCCCACACTTGAGCTTATCTTCTCTGCCTAATTTTCTTTTGAGGTTCCTTCAGAGACCCATCCAGAGATGTGGTTCACTCTTTGCTATCTTAGTTATTGTCCTCCGTTGCTGTGAAGAGACACCGTGATCAAGGCAACATAGAGAAGGAAGAGTTTAATTGCAGATTTGCTTACGGATTTAGGTCATGGCATCATGGCAGGAAACATGGCAGCAGGAAGGAGAGAAGGGGGGCAAGGGGGAGAGGGAGAGAGAGAGAGAGAGAGGAGAGGAAGAGGAAGGGAGAAAGGGAGAGAGGGAGAGAAAGAGAGAGGGGGAGAAGAAGAGAGGGAGGGAGAGAGAGAGACTGGGCCTGATGTGGGCTTCAGAAATGTCAAAGGCCACCCCCCACTGACACTTTCTCAGACAAGGGCACATCTATTCCTGAAGACATCACATACTTGAATTATTTCACATGGCAAATCAAGCCGGTATGGACCTAAAAATTTCATCCCTACTGTCTTACTCAGCTGTGATCTACAGTAACAACTAGTTTGGCCAGATGTGCACAGAGTTTAGTGTAAATGAGGCCTCGTGTTCCATCAGTAGCACCATGTATGTATATATTATTTTTTAGGGGGAATATTTTTTGTTGGTTTTGTTTTGGTTTTGTTTTTTTCCCAGACAAAATTTCTTTGTGTAGCCTTGGTTGTCTTGGGACGCACTCTATAGACCAGGCTGGCCTTGAACTTAAAGATCTGCCTGCCTCTGCTTCTGGAGTGCTGGAATTAAAGGCGTGTGCCACTGTGGTCCAGCAGACAGACAGGTTTAAAGGCTCCTTTGTATAAAGCAATTTGATAATGTGTAACTCACCAGTCAGTTTCACTTCTCAGAGCCTATCTCGAGGAAATCCTTTACAATTAGGGCTGAGATATGCCTTCAAGATAGGCAGCCAGTATTGTTTCTGGCTGTCAAAAGAAAATATAAGCATCCCAATTGTCCTGGTTGGGGATGTTAAAGGTCCTCTGGCATCCAGTCAGGGTGGAGTTTCACATAGCCATGAAAAAACAATGCTATGGAACAGTTCTTAAAAAGCTGGGAAATACTTCTGATGGAACCGGACGCAAAGGAGAGCCATGAACAGGGCGAAATCAGCTGTGTCAGACATAAGCATCAGGCAGCCTCCCAAGAAGCCAAAGCCACACCCTCCTACCCTAACGACTGCCCGTAAGCATGTGCTCGAACTAGTCCTGAAATAAACAAAGAAAGTTAAAGAGGAAAGAGGCAATGAGATAGATGGCTTATCAGGCAAAGCGCCTGCTGCACTAACATAGTGACCTGAGTTCAATCCCTGGAACCAACTTCAGAGAATTGTCCTCTGCTCCATATGTGCTCACGTCTGTAAGTGCATGTGCACGCATGTGTGCACACACGTGCACATGCACGCATGAGCACACATGTACACATACATGTGCACACACATGCACACACATATACACATACAAAATAAAAATAAGTTTTGAAGAAAGAGAGAAGCTGCTGAGAACACACATTCTGTGCATCTGAACTCTACCTCTAGGTGGTAGATGACTGTCATTTCCTTATAGTCTCAAAAAAACAAAAAAGTGACAATGGGCTTGGAGTTGCATTTGATGACTTTAAATGATTTATTTAGGGATTTAGGGAGACTGGAAGGATGGTTCAGTGGGTAGCAGCACTTGCTGTACACGCATAAGGATCTGAGTTCAGATCTCAGAGCCCACCTAAAAAATGGGGTGTGGCCATGTCTGCCACCCCCAGCACTCTGTGGGGCAGAGCCCAAAGATCCATGAGGCTTGCTGGCTGCCAGCCTAGCTCCAGACTCAGCAAAAGACCATGCCTCAAAGGAATACGAAGGGCAGTCCACATGCACTCCATACACACGCATGCGTGCATGCATGCACACGTGCACGTGCTTGAGTTTGCTTTTAAAAGAGGGTTATCTATTTGTCTTGCATGTTACAGCCCAGCCACCTACTTGTGAACTGTAAGGGACAAGAATAAGCTCACTCTTGGCCTAAGTTGACTTTAGCTTCCCTGGAGGGAAAATTTGCTACCAACACCCGGTTATAAAGATATTTATTTTTCTTATCTTTTTAGTTGTGTGTATGGGCGATGTGTGCATGTGGACATGTGTGCAGAAGCCAAAAGCTTCAGAGCTCCTGGCACTGGAGTAACAGGTACCCTTGAGCTGCCTGGTGCGGGGGCTGGGCATCAGACTCAGGTCCTGCGGAAAAGCAGCAAGTGTTCTAAACTGCCGAGCCATCTCCCCAGCTTCAAGGATTGTTAGTCTTTTTTTTTTTTTTTAAAGATTTATTTATTTATTATATGTAAGTACATTGTAGCTGTCTTCAGACACTCCAGAAGAGGGCATCAGATCTTGTTACAAATGGTTGTGAGCCACCATGTGGTTGCTGGGATTTGAACTCCGGACCTTCGGAAGAGCAGTTGGGTGCTCTTAGCCACTGAGCCATCTCACCAGCCCAAGGACTGTTAGTCTTAATTGTGTGTGTGTCTCTGTGGGGATAGACAGTTGTGAGCTGCTCAATGTGGATGCTGGGAACTGAACATGGGTCCTTGGCAAGAGCACCAAACCTAGGGGTGCTCCATCTGGGTGTCCTTCAAAGGTAGGACAGACAAACAGCCATATAGTCAGTCATTTCTCCTTATCCAGTTTGTTCCTTGCAGTCTACTGTAGTTGGGACTTTAATAGAAAGTTCTAGAAATATCAGTTCCTAAGCTTTAAACAAGCTCATTATATTATTGTGATTTCTCTATTTCATTACTATTTATTATTGTTAGTTTCTTTCTCTGTGTTATGTATATATAACTTAAATTTTATCATAGACATATGTGTCTAGAGAATAGTAGTATTTTATTATTTTAAGGATCTATTTATTTATCACAAAGTTCTTTGAAACAAAGTTTTATTGTGTAACCCTGGCTGGCCTCTAAAACACAGTCCTGCTGTAGCCTCCCTGTAGTTGGGAATATACGCGTGTACAATAGAGGTTGACAACACACGGTTTCTAAAGCCAGGTGGCTCACCCTGGCGCCGAGCATCCCGTGGGGGGGGGGGGTCTTAGAACGTATTCCTCAGGGTAAGGCGTGACCTTTATACCAACCAGACACAGGTTTACTATACAGCAGTGAAAATGGTCTGTAATCACAAATGAGCGTGTGAGTGAACCTCACTAGGTGTAACTCTGAAGGGAGGACTCAAGGAAATGTCTGTCGCCCATGTACACAGAGCACCATGCTGGCAGGACTTAACCTCTGCTGGTGGAAGTCAGGGGAGCTGACCCTGGGCTGGGGACCAGAAGGGAGTCTGAGGGAGTCTCTGCAGAGCTGTAGTGCTTGCCTCTTAACCTGGATGCTGGGGACAGTGAACTGGCGGGTGAGTATTGAACTACCAGCTGATGACCTGGGGACTTTCTGTCTGAATGTTGTGCATCAATACGAAGGTTTCTCACAGTGAAAAAGAGTCCTAATGGTGCTTAAAAGCACACTTGGAATTTATTTCCCCTTAATTGGATGAAGTTTCCTGAAAAACCCACGGGGCTTCCTAGAATTTTTATTAATAATTCAAGTCTCCCGGGCCACGATCCTGGCAGAACGGGATCTGTGAAGTCACTCCCACACCCCTCCTTAGGATGCTTCAGTTCTACCCCGGCTGTTGTTCTCTGTCCCAGAGCTGGCTGCCTCTCCTGGCAGGTACACAGAGGCAACTCCCTCGTTGTTAATAATGAGCTGATGTATGTGACACACAGAGGTACAGGAGACAACAGGGCACCTCAGGACCAGCCACACTGGAGTGCCTTAAAGGGAACAAAAGACCAGCTCCAGACACTGGAAAGAGAGAATCAAATCCACAAAGAGGTTCTCTAGTTTTTATATGTAAGTTGTGGCATGCATGGAAAAGCACACCCACCCACCCACACACACACCACTACCATCCCCACCAAGTCCAGCATGTCATACCAACATATAGGAGGCTGAAGCACAAAGGGTCTCAAGTTTGAAGCCAGCTTGTGCTCAAAAATAGGAAATGAAATAAAGGAAGAAAGGAAGAAGAGAGGAAGAGGTGGAGAGGGAGGGAGGGGGAGAGAGGGAGCAAATAATATATCACACCAACAAGGGGAAGGTATTTGTTAAATACGTAACCTATAAAGACCTGATATCTATATTATATAATCAACTCCCACAAACCATTAAGAAGATAACCCAACTAGAAATGGGTTTATAGAAGATAGAAAAGATGAAAATACTTTTTTTTCAAAGAAAGGAAAACCAAATGGAATCAACATTCATTTATCCATAAAAGCACCTGGGAAGAGGCAGAGCCTCTTGGGAGCTGAGGGAATGAAGGGGGGCCCCAGTAGGTCCTTTGCATCGGGGAGCTCAGTGCTGTTTGTCTGCTATCATTGAGTGTTCATCACGAGATAAATCGATGTGATCACATGATTGGCCCTGGGATGGTCACATGATCTGCCCCGGGACCTATAAACTGTCGCAGTAACTCCGAGCCCAGTTGGAACCGTGAAGCTATCTGCACGCCCTAACCTTATCCGTTGGGACAAACACTAGCGCTGGAGACTGGCGCCTGGTACACACAACAGCGTTGTTTATAGTGAATAAATGCCCAAAGTGGGGAGCTGTTTCCACCATGCTCAAAAACAAGTGACGAAAATGATAAAGTTGTGAGCTGCCATGTGGTTGCTGGGA
>NC_034591.1:140646627-140649305 GCF_900095145.1 Mus pahari
TTTTTTTTTTAAAGTTTTTCCTTTTCTATGATTTTTTGTTTCTGTTCCATTCTTTGTGCTTTCTTGGTTTTGGTCCTTAGTAAATCGGAGACTCAGAGGCCAGGTGAAACAAGGCCAGGTGGGCTGGGGCTGATTGTCCCAGGAGCCACTCTGGAGACGGAGAAGGATCATGGCAGGTCCTCTGCTCCTGGTGACCACACAGGGACCACTCCATCCCCTCTTACTGTCTGCATGTTGACTAGTTGTGGGTCTCTGTGTAAACAGCAGAAAGAAGCGTCTCTGGGCTGGAGAGATGACTCAGCAGTTGAGAGCACTCAAGAGGGCCCAAGTTTGGTTCCGGCATACACGTCAGGTGACTCACTGTCATCTGTCATCGCAGGTCCCAGGGATCCAACACCATCTTCTGGCTTCCGAGAACACGCACAGAGGTTCTCACAGACACATTTTAAGGCGTCTCTACTGAAGGTTGAGCAATGCAGTAACCTATGGATATTATAAAGAACTTAGAAGTCAGTTTATTCCGTGTCATTTAGCAGATTAGTAGTAGTAGGGTCCTCACTGGGGTCTAGGACTTAGCCGGCTGTGTGCTGGGCCTGGTTAAGAGGGAGAGGCATGAGTGTGGAATGGGCTTTGAATCTAAGCAGAGAGTGGTTGGTTATTCACATAACGTTTGTGCCAGCCTGGTGTACAAAGTGAGTTCCAGGACAGCCAATGCTACATTGAGAAACCTTGTCTCAAAAAAAAACAAAAACAAACCAAACCAAAACAAAAAATATGCCCCCCTACACAAAACAAAACAAAACAAAAACTAACCTGCCTGCCTGCCTGCCTGTCATCCGGTCAGTTGGTCTGTCTGTCTGTCTGTCTGTCTGTCTGTCTGTCTGTCTGTCTGTCTGTCTGTCAGTCTACGGTGCTAGTAATGGAACACAAGGCCTCATTTATGCTAAGCACTCTACCACTCCCAGACCACAGTACTGTTTTTAACACACTTTCCACTTGAAGAACTGAGCTCACTACCAGAGGAGAAAAGTAATCGTGACTCACCCAGCTGTGACCCTGAGAGCTACAGTAATGACTGTCCTGGAAAGTCAAGCTCACTAGTGCAATAGTGGCATTAACATTATGGGCATAACTAAATACTTTCTGATTGGATTTAAGGCCATTCTAGGAGATGGAACCCATAATTGGGTTACTGGGGCAAAGGGCCTATGTCTAGACGGTCACAGGCCCAGGGGAGGACCTGCTACTATCATTCCACCGAGTGGACATAGTATTGAAACAACTCCTAATAACTTATTGCTCTAACCAGAGATTAATGTATATCCCAACCCTCATCAGAGAAACTTCTTGCAGTAGATGGTGACTAACACAGAGGTCTATGACTGGGTAACATGCAGAGGCTAAGAGACTGGCGTGCTCAGCCATAAAGGAGATATCTATATCGGGCCTTTCCCCCAAGGGCCGGGGATTATCAAGAAAGAGGGGATAAGAAGAGCCAGAGGTTGTGGGTGACCTTGAGGAAACAGTGCTTTTAATTGATAGCATGGCAGGCAGTTGCATGTATGAATTCACAGTGGTTGTGACAGCATGCACAAGTTCTGGGTGTGCTCAGGTCAGGCAAAACCCCCCCATGGAGAGGGGAGGTGGGTATGAAGCCCACTCCTAGCTGAGGAGGTACTGGCAAGTGGTGGCTGCAAAGAGAGGAGGGAGGAGGAGGGGGGAAGGGGATGGGAGTGAAGGGGAGGGAGAGTTGGAGTAGGAAGGAGAAATGGAGAGAGGGAGGGAGGGAGAGGAGTGGGAGAGCGAGAAGGAGAAGAAGAGGGGAAGGTGAGAGGAGAGGGGGAGGGGAGAGGTTTAGTAAGATCTCAGAGATTTAGTAATAACTGAGCTCAGCAGTGGACGCCCTCTCTGGCACCCCCACATACCCTGCACATTGTTTAATGCGCACTATCTCCATCCTCACTGTATCTGGTTTTCAGCATCAGAAAAATTCTCTCACGGATAGTTTTTGACCTACAAGCTATTTAGTCATTTCACAATGCCAAAATATATGGAGGTCTTCTGTTTGTTCCTGTTTAGCTAAGGCCTACATATGTGTTCCTCCTGAGTAGCTGGGATTATGGGTGTGAGCCACCATGCCTATCTCAGACTGCCTTTCTGTTTGGTATCTGTTTCTGTGTCAGATTCTACCTTCCCCTGTCCCCCTCTTTCTCTCTGTTACCCCCTTCTCTTTGCCTAGCTACCATGAAGTTACGGACTCTGCATCGGCATTGATGTGGCTCGCTCTTGCTATGTGTTCCGAGAACCAAATCTCTTCTATTCTGTCCAGTGTTAAGCCTCAGTGCATCCCTAGGTCACCCACTGAGGGTGACTGAATTGTCAGCTACTGAATTGTAGCTGGAGGCTGTTTGAATTCTAAACCATCAGCCCTGTTTGCTTCTAACTAGCCACCATGGCTCCATTATTTTCTAATGTTTATTTGCCTACACTTCTTTTTGTTTGTCTGTTTTACAATGGTCACATAAAAATTAATTGCAATCATTATACATTTTTTACCCATTCTTCCCAAGTATTCAAATGTTTCCCTTACACCGAAGGATCCTCTGCAGTATCCTGGGTAAGGGGGAGACCTCCATCCTCCCTCTCTCTCCCTCCCTCCCTCCCTCCCTCCCTCCCTC
>NC_034591.1:140649569-140653745 GCF_900095145.1 Mus pahari
GAGAGAGAGAGAGAGAGAGAGAGAGAGAGAGAGAGAGAGAGAGAGAGAGAGAGAGAGAGAATACAAAATATCCTATCATTTATAGTTGTAGATGCTGGATGAAGCAGGACCCTAGGCAGACTTCTTGTCTGCAATTTCCCAAGTGTAGTTACTGGTTCTCGCTACCGGAACATACAAAGGTGACATAAAGACAGGATAGGCTAGAAAGGAAGAGAGACTTGTGATCAGAGGGAGGTGAGGTCGTCAGCTGTCTTTCCATAGCTCTGTGACTCTACAATGGTGCCATTGCCTGGTTCTGCGTCAGCATCTTCTTCACCTGTAAAGTGACAAAACCCAGCTCTTGCTTTTGTGTGACTATAATGTAATATAACAGACTGGGCTTATCACTTAACACCCTCCCCCCTTTTAGGGTCTCAGTGTGTAGCACTGGCTGGCCTGGAACTTACTGAGTTGAGCAGGCTGGTCTCCAGTTCACACATCTGCTGCTGTTGGGAGTCACCATCACGCTGTGCCTTGCTTTCGGTAAAGGATGGACCCTTCAAACTCTGAGCTCAAGGAACCTCCTCCTTTATTTATTTCCTTTACACAGTTTATCTTAGTGGTGAGTAATTACTATGCCTGCTGGCTCTTGATGGTGAGTAATGTTTTTAAAAATTAATTTATCTTTTATTTATGTGTATGTGTTTTTATGTGTGTAACATGCATGAGTTTATGTGCACAATGTGTGTGCAGGTCAGAAGAGGCCAGAAGAGGATGTTGGATACCCTGGAACTGAAGTTTTAGACAGTTATGAGCCACCTGACATGGGTTCTGGGAACCAAACCCCAGTTCTACCTAAGAGTGGTAAGTGTTCTTAACCGCTGAGCCATCCTTCCAGCCCCAAGGGTTCACCCTGATTGCCAGCTTGCTGAGTCCTACAATTACTGTGGAAATAACCTCTGAGCACTTCTGTGATGGTTTCTAGATTGGGTTAATAGGGGTGAGGATGCCTACCCTCATTGTAGGATATAAGTACCATCCCACAGGCCGGGGGCCTGGGCTGCATGAGAAGGAGACAGGGAACTGAGACCAGCACCCATCTCTCTCTGCCTCTGACGGAGATGCAATGCGACCAGCTGCCTCCAGATCCTGCTGCCGTGCCTCCACCCTGGGGACTGCAAGAAAGCCCTTTTTATCTTTAAAAGTAGCGTTGGTCAGGTACGTTGTTACAGCATCGAAGACAGCCTATCGTACTGTTGTGGAGTTGGGGGCTGAGAGAAAGAGAACCCTCTGCCAGGGAGAGCCACGAGCAGGGAGAGCCACGAGCAGGGAGAAGCCCGCCTTGTTCTGCTGCCCCCTCAGCGGTCACTCTATACTGTAGCCGCTTCTGTCTGGTTTCCACCTCCTTGGTACCCAGGATGGTTGCTAGATGTAAGAAGAGGGCGTTCGATTAACTTGTAAATGAAGGTGTAAATGAAAGCACCCTACAGTGGATTTGGCGATGAATGTTCAAAAACGTTCGAACTATCTTTTGAAGGCAGGCTGAGAAACTGGTAAGGCTAGGGGTCTGGTAAGGTGACCAACTGTCCAAGTTGCTGAGAACTGTCCCAGTTTTAGCCCTGGAAACTCCCTCAGTTCAGAGCAAAGCTGCAATTAGATATCTAACCCGGAGGAAGGGCAGGTGGAGCCTCACCGGCCTTCTCTTTGCTTTGCTGCATCTTGAAGCAGCTACTCAGCCCCCTAAGACGACAACATCAAATAGGTCCCCAGACACAGAACAAACAAGCACGCAAATAAACTCATCATGGGGCAATATTAAAGGTGAATGACGAACTGGGAAAGGATCCATGTATTAATGTGAGGGGGAAAAAAAAGAGAGAGAGAAAAAATTGGGCCTTTCATGAGCTTTCCCATATTACAGGAAGACGAGCATCTCAGGTGAAAATGATCTCAGTTACTAGGGAGACGGAGGCAGGAGGACTTCAAATTCAAGGCCAGCTTGGGCTACAGACTGAATGTCCATCCTGGGCAATGTAGTGAGACCCTGTGTCAGAATGAGAAAGGGAGAAAAGTGTGGAGACACAGCTCAGTGGCAGCATGCTAGCGTTGCATGAGGCTCTAGGTTTAAACCAAATGTATGTATGTATGTATGTATATATGTATGTATGTATGTATGTATGTATGTATGTATGTAACTAAATGACCTGAATATACAAACAAGAAATTCAAATTAGAAATCTAGATGGACAACATTAGAAAATATTCTCTTAAAAACAAATATTGACTATTAAAACACTAATTCTATTGCTGTTTTCTAGATACATTATCAAATAATAAGAAAATAATGAGAGTGTCCATTGGCTCAATTCTGAAGGATGTGTACTAAAGGTCTTAGCAGCTTTCGTGGCTTTTGACTCTACAGCTCCTTTTGATTCTGGGAACGGAATGGGAAGGAAGTTGCCCTGTCGCAGGGACTGTGTGCCTTGAGGGATGTCACCCTGCCGTGGGAAGAGCAAAACCCATACTTTTTAGTCACCTGGCATCAGGATTTTTCTTCTTAAATGAAAATTGCAACCATATAGAAACCCGGAGAGGCTAATGCACAGACACCTGCACTCTAGTCAGCTCCGCCTATCCTAATGCCCCGTTTACTCCACAGTGTTGAAATGGTTAAAGACATAAAGCAGATACAGAGACAGAGCCCCACGGGCCACGCTTCAGCCTCTCTCCTCTCTCTTCTTCCCCAGAGGTCACCAGTATCCTAATTAGGGGTCACTTTTCACAGATAGTCATATTTACAAATAAGAATATACAGGCATTTTAAATTTTATTTTATTACATAGTCTTTTCTTTGTGAGGAGTAAATTTTTTCATTTTATGTAAGTGTGTCTTCTGTAAGTATGCAGACATGTCTTTAGTATGTTCATGCAGTGCCCTTGGAGGCCAGAAGACAGCATTAGATCCCCTGAGGCTGGACTTACAGATTATTGAGAGCCCCTTATTTTACATAGCCTTTAATTTTATATACATGCTGCCCTCTGGTAATTTGTTTGCTTGAGCCAGGGTCTCATGTAGCCCAGGCTGGCCTTGAACTCAATGTGTAGCAGAGGATGGTCTTGAACCCATCTTACTTTGACCTCCTGTATTAAGTACGGGGATTACTGGCCATGACCCAACCACAATCAGCCTCACATGGGGCAAGGGACCAACCCAGAGCTTTGGGCATGGGGCAAGCGCCCTACTAGCTGAGCTACACCCCAGCCCTGAATTCTGGCTTTACTAGTCCCTGTTCTTCACATTTTTCTTTGCACTTTTGTCTGAAGTCTGAAGAATATGAGAACCTTAAAATACTCTCTGCGATTGTCATCGTCCTTTGTGCATCACTGTCTAGAACTCTGGCTCCACCGTGTTCTCTCTTTTACGTCTTTTTCTTGAAACCATACAGTATGCATTGCCCATCTTCCTGCCTCAGCCCCCTGTTTATTATTTTAACTCTTTAATTTCTCGCTATCATTGTTATTGCCTTATGAAGTCACTGCCTGTTCACATTCACCTCACAGCTAGCAAATTCTCTGTTGATTCTTATTCCTAGCATGTTCTCTCTGGGTTTAACTTCCTTCTTCCTGAAGAACCTTCTTTAGTAGTCCGTTCAGCAAGGCAGGTAGGTGATGGTAAGCTCATCTTTTTCTGGCAAGAGAAAATGTCCCTAACTCTGAATGATGACTCTGTTCTGAGAACCAGTTACTACGCCCTCTTGTACAACCCTCCGACCTAACTCATCTGAGACCCATCTGAGACCATGCTCAGGCTGTTGAGTGGCTAAGGGAACAGTCCTGGCTGGCAGCTAACAGCATTAGGTGCAGAACACCACAGTCTGAGACTGAGTCTTCCCATACTACCCTGCTTCTCTTCCCCTTCCCATCCCCTCCATCCCTCTCCTCCATCCAGCCTTCCCTCTCAATGCTTGTCTTAATATACATTTTTTACTGGTGGCTTTCCTTTCCCCATATCACATTTGCACGTCTCAGCTGCAGTTTCCTGCCCACCCTCGTAATTATCTGTGCTAAAATGCTTGGGGTGGGTCTGTGGCTGTGAACACAGAGAGACCACAAGGTCTGCAGACTCCTGGGCTGCCTCTCACGCCGCTCCTTGGCTCCCTTCATTCCATGCTCTCTAACACTTCTTTTTTTTTTTTTT
>NC_034591.1:140653820-140682474 GCF_900095145.1 Mus pahari
GGAACTCACTTTGTAGACCAGGCTGGCCTCGAACTCAGAAATCCGCCTGCCTCTGCCTCCTGAGTGCTGGGATTAAAGGCGTGCGCCACCACGCCCAGCTTCTCTAACACTTCTTAATGTTCTTCATTTTTCTTATTCTTTGGAGTAATTTTCTTGGATTTCTTTTCCAACATCCAGACTTTTGTTTGATTTTCTTTTTGTTTTTTATGTGACCAAGTCTCACTATATATAAGGGTCTTGAACTCACAGTCCTCCTACCTCAGCATCCTGAGGGATGGGATTAAAGGCATGTACCACCATGTCCCACTCATTTGACTCTGGGCCAGCTGTGTATTTTAAAGTGTGCTGTGTTTTTCCAGCATTTTGATAGGTCAAAAGAGGATTTTAGATCCCTTAGAACTGGAGTTAACAGTTATGAATCACCATGTGGGTGACAGGAGTGAAACCTGGTCCCCTGGGAGGTCAGCCAGTGTTCTTAACCCCTGCGCCATCTCCCAGGCCCTAGGAGGAAGGGCATCCTGATGAGATATCCGTGCCCTTCCCTTTTGCTGTCAGGTTATTGAGACAATTCCTAAGACACCAGAGTTTGCCCAGGGATCTTATGCTGGGGAAGGTAAAGTGGGAAGCTGGAGGAGGAATTTTGAAATAGATTTTACATTGTTCCAACAACTTGTGAGACCACTCTTCGGGAGAGTGGAGCCAAGAAAAAGTAGAGGAATAAGGGGAGAGGGAGAGACTACACCTTGACCAGTACTGCTTACACACACACACACACACACACACACACACACACACACACACACACACACACCCTCCTGCACTCTGTTTAAGTCTAATTTCATCAGTACTTCAAGTATGGATTTAGGTGGGGGTCACTGGGTCTCTTTGTTCTGTTCCCACTGTGGCCACATGAATAAACCATCCTCTGTCTTTCATTACCATGTGCCTTTTAAATCATCCGTGGATGATGAGTGGCCAAGGCTAGATTGCTAGGCTTCTAGACTCTGGCCCTAAGGACTCTGGTAACAGAAATGTTAAGGGCCACTCTTCCTCTCTCATTCTTTTTCTTTCCTGGCAACACTGGCTTCCTACCTTGGCTGGTTATGCCAGTTGGTTTTGTTTGTTTGTTTGTTTGTTTTAACTTGACACAAGCTAAAGACATCTGAGAGGAGGGAAACACTTCCACAGTATGAGTCTATGCTCAAACCTGTAGGACATTTTCTTAATTCGAGGCTGATGGGGGAGGGCCCAGCTCATTGGAAATGGTGCTGAACCAGTGGTCCTGGGTTCTGCAAGAAAGCACTGTGAGAAAGCCCGTACGCAGAGCCCTTCCGTGGCCTCTACAGCAGCTCCTGCCTCCACATTTCTGTCTTGTGTGAGTTCCTGTCCTGACTTCCTTTGGTGATAAACTGTGTTACGAAAGCGTAAGCCAAATAAACACTTTCCTCCCCAATGTGCTTGTGGGTCGTGGTGTTGGTGTTTCATCACAGCAATAGAAACCTTAACTAAGACAGTGGAAAAGGGAACGGGGGAGTGTGCGGTGTGTGTGAAGGGGGCATAGTGGTTCTTCAGAGGCTTGGCGCAGTGGTGTGGTGAGAAGCAGTGAAGTAGGACACTCCTATACACTCTGTCATGGCTGTCTAGCTGAGTGCCAGGAATCCCACTGAGAAGGTCCTGCCTCAGTCCGCTCTCCTACATTGTACCCGGCTTCTCTTTGAACAGGAATTGGTGTGTCAGATCCTACTGAGAACTGGGCTTTTGGGAATAGGAGGTAGGCAGGAGAGAGAGAGAGAGAGAGAGAGAGAGAGAGAGAGAGAGAGAGAGAGAGAGAGAGAGAGAGAGAACGTGCAGATTTATGTTAGTGTGCATGTGTGTGAAGAATCGGGGCTCTGGAGGTGTGGTGCAGACTTGGGGATGTAGCTCAGTGGGAGATTGTCTGTCACGCGCAGGTCTTGGGTTCTATGCTTAGCAAAGAGGAGGTGTGTGTGTGCGTGTGTGCGTGCGTGCGAGTCTTTGGAGGGGGACTATTAGGACGGAACCATCATCTCCACCCCCCACCCCCCAATTCCCAAAGGCTTAGACTGTGACCAGGGCTTTCATTGCTGTTGCTGTTTGTTTTGAGACAGTCTCTCTATAGTCCTTGCTGTCCTGGAGCTTGCTAAGTAGACCAGGCTGGCTCAAACCTCATAGAGACCTTCCTGCCTCTGCCTCCAGACGTGTGCCACCATGCCTGGCCCAGGGCCTTTGTCTTTCACCTGTCCATAAAACACTGGCTAAGATACAAGCAGGCCGGTATTTGTGAGGTCTAGCCTGGACGGTTCACACCTGTGGGTAACGGGGCAGGAAGGGTTAGCAGGCTTCTTCCTCTCACCCTGCTGCTAAGTTGGCTAGGTCAGAGGTGCTTTTCAAAACCCCTGGAACTTGGAACCAGAAGCCATGTTGATGTAACCTGGTTCTCTCTCCTAGCCTGGACCAGGCTGTCATGGGAAAACCTACCGTCCCTGGTCCTGACTGCCTGTAGGGGCACTTAGGGAGTCCCAGGTACCAAACTGAGCTGTGGTGGTGTTTGGGGAGCAGATTCCAGGAGCTCTCCCTCTTGGCTCTTCAAGCCTTATCAGCCTGGAAAGGCTCCACTACTGCTTCCTGCCATTGTTTCCCGTTGGTAATTAAGAGAAGGCCAGGGCTCTGTGGTGGCAACTTGGAGTTATCGCAGGGCAGACGAATGAGCTCGGGCACAGCTTGGGCTTTCTCTCCCTGGCTCTGAGGACTTTGAAGCCCCCGGACGACTTGACAGCAGGATGGCCCAGCGTCTGAGCAGATCCACCCAGCAGTTGCTCAGGAACACGGCTTAGGAGTGAGCGGTGGCACCACTGAGCAGCGGCTGGGTTTCCCAAGGGACCTTGGAGATACAACCCCTGTTTGTATGGGGAAGGTATGATGGGTTTGGATGGAGAGCTGGCTTAGCCGAGGGAGGAAGGTACAGGGTGGATCCCTGCCCCTGAGGGTCTGACTGCGGATCCTATAACAGAAGGGGTTTGTTTGGAGGAGCGATTCAAAGCTATTTGGATCCTAACGTCCCTTCTGCTGTCGCCGCTGGGTCCTGCTTTCCTTTCTGAAGAGGCTTTCTGGCCTGGCAGAATTGTACTCAGATGAGACTGGCAGGTCCTTTTTCTCCCTTCTTGAGTATGGGCTTGGAGCCCCTGATGCACCTTTGTGCTGGGAGGGCAGCGGAGAGGGACACTTGCTTTGTGACCCAGTCTTGGCCATGTTCGGTTCACACTCATAAGATGCTGGGTTTACCCCTCTTCATTGGTCTGAATGGGCATTACGTAAGAAGGGTTGTACCCACTATGCCCTGGGTGGCACCTTCTGTGTGTCCTGTAACCTTCTCCAGAAGAGAGGGGTGACAGCAGGGGCTTTGAGGGTCGGAGGACTGTGCTCTGCCAGCCAGGATTGAGTGGGCAGTGGGGTGAGGCACGTTGTAAAGAAATGTCCTCAGGTCCAGGGCTGTTAAATCCCTGTCCCCTTGTCAAGGTCATTCAGCAAACATTTACAGAGCATGTCCTGGGTGCTGAGTGTCCTTGCAGGTCCCTGGGATGTTGGTGAGAAAGAAACTCCCTGCTCTAAAGGTGCTCACGGTCCAGGGCAGGTGGCTAACAAGTTCTCAGTGGTGGCCTCTGACTGGTCCCTGAGCCTGGGTTCCGATAGCAACAACAAAAGCCAGCCCCTTCTCCTCCTGGTTGGTTGCTATGTGTGATGGTGGAGTGGCACCTTTGTTCCAGATGCTGTAGGGTTGTGGGGACACGGGATGCTAGGCTAGCATCGAGGAAAGGAGAATAGAACCAGAACTTTCCCACCCCAGCTGGTCCTGGTATCATTGCCTGGAGAAGGTCCCAGCAGTGTGGCTCACTGGGATTGTTGCTCTTAGGCCTGGCTCTGCCATGGGAGGGTTTTGGGAACTAGTTCTCCATGTTTAAAAGAGGCATGGGGACCAGTGATAATCCATATTCCTCCTCCTCTTCTATTATTATTATTATTATTATTATTATTATTATTATTATTATTGGCTTAAGAAAATGTTCCCTCATTGGACACATGCATTGATGGTAGCATGTCCTTGCCACCTCTCTGGACAGTGAGAACCAGCTCATTTCCTTTTTTTTTTTTTTTTTTTTTCCAGATGAACCCTTTTAGGTATGAGATCTGCCTGCTTGTTCTGGCCCTCACCTGGCCAGGTAGGTACCAAATATTTTCTTTCCTTACCTTCTCCCAGGACCACTGGGAACACCTCCTTCCAGGACTCGGTACATGTGTCTGGAGCTCACCTGGGCTCCATCTGTGTTACACTTGTGACTTTAGGAGTCACTGGGTCACCTCCTGTGTCAGTTATGCAGAACCTTGTTTCTGATTTACACCCCCTCCAAACTGGATATCTGAAGGGACTTGGTAGCACAGAATTACACCGTGTAATGGGAGCACAGGGCGGGACAGACAGCATCCCAGCCTTGGAGACAGCATTTGTTTTCATGTGGTCATCTGGTTGAATCTCTCAGGGTAGATGAGGAGACTGCTGGTCAGAGAAGAGACACTATTGCACGAGAGTCACACAGAGCCAAAGTCCAAGGACAGTTCTCTGGTTTCTAGGCCATCCCCTCTCACTTCACTGCTTGTCCCACCTTAACCTCTCTCACTGAAATGCCAGCTATGCCCTTTGACTGGTGAAACAGAGCAACGAACAAAGTCACTTCAGGAATACCAACTCCTAACTGCCCATGGTGGGGACACAGATGACTCTACCATCTCTTATACTCTGAATTCTTCTGTGTTCTCTAAATTTTCTGTAACAGGCATCATTGCATAAGGCAGTAAGTGTCACCAAGATGAATCGATGTCCTGGAAGATTGTTTCTTCATTATTACCATGAGTTTGGGGTTATGCTCAGAGGCAAGGGGCCTCATTTAAAATGGAAAGCTCTTCCTTGCTTCTGCTTTCTATCCCTTGCAGCCTGGTTTCTGTGGGGCCAGAGAGCTTTGGGATGATGGTTCCATTATGCTCACCTGTGGCTTCTTCCTTCAGGGACCCTCTGCACAGAAAAGCCCAGTGACAGGCCGTTGACAGCTCGATGCAGCCTCTTTGGGGACGACTTCATCAACACGTTTGATGAGACCATGTACAGCTTTGCAGGGGACTGCAGTTATTTCCTGGCTGGGGACTGCCAGAAACATTCCTTCTCCATTCTCGGTGAGTCTTGGGTACCCGCTGTGGGATCCCAGAGCAAGGGCAGCTGAGATGGGGGACAGTTCCATCACTCAGGATCTGAGATTAGAGATCACTTCTGAGAATGTGGAAGGCAGTGGTCTCTCCATGACACCTTCCCTTGAAGATGGTGGCCTTCCCATGGCACCTTCCCTTAGGGCAGTGGTCTTCCTGTGACACCTTCTCATAGTCTGGTGTAAGGACATCTGTGTTACTTTGGTGATTGTATCCATTGCTGTGGGCCCCGGGCAACATCCCAGGAGTTCAATATTATAGAGAAAGAAGATGGCGTAGAAGAGCTTTGGGACACATGGAATTCAGAATTAAGAGCTTGGATACCTCCTAAGTTACCGATGGGAGCTGGTAGTCCACTTGTGTTGGCTTTGCATCCTCACTGCAGCTGTGGGATGCAGGTACAACCATCCTTGTTTACAAATGAGGAACTGTATCCAGAGAAGGCCATCGCATCTTTCCTAGGAGGAACTGGACCCCAGCTTAGCCCATTCAAGTTGGAAGACACTCCCTCAGCACTAGGGGGAGAGGATGTGCTCTAAGCTGAAGGCAATGATAGAGAACTAGGGTCCCTTGGTCCACTCTAAGAACTAATCCACTGGGAAGGAAGGCCTTGAATTCAAGAGGGACTGTTGTGGTGGGAGTTTTGTGGTAGGAGAGAGTAAGAAAGAGGGTCTGACTCCCAAATTCCAACAGGAAAAGTACATATTTAGTGTCAGGGGTGGGGATGAAGCCCTTAATTGAACACTGCCAAAAAGAATGTCAGGGTCAGGAGTGTTCTGGTTAAACCCGCCTGATAGAATTCTAGGTGAAGACAAGTCAGAGTGACAGACAGGAAGGTTGGGGATGAAGAATGTGGGCATATATCAAGTTTTTCTGAACATTATTCATTAATAATAATTGTTATTATTAGTGTGTGTGCTCGAGAGAATGCGTGCATGCACATGTACACCTTTGAGTGTGTCATGGCTCACGTGGAGGTCGGAGAACAACTGTCAGGAGTGGGTCTCACCTCTACCTGTTGAGGCACCGTCTCTCTTACTGTTTTGGCTGTGCTGGGTATTCCAAGTCAGCTGGCCCATGAGCTTCTGGTCCAGTCTCCTCTCCACTTCCAGTATCACCTTAGGAATGCTGGGCTCACAGATGTGGGCTCTGGGGGTCAAACTCAGGCCATTAGGCTGGTATAGCAGGTGTTCCCTACTTTGAGGCATATTATCAGTGGGGTTCCCATTAATATTGGGTTAAATGGGTAAATCCTAGGATAGATCCCAAGGTCAGGACTTAGTCTAGAGAAGGCTGAAATGGAGCCTGGCACAAGGTTGGCAGCATGCAGGGCCTTGCTTGACACATAGGTTGGAGGGCTCTCACGATTCTCTCTCCTTTAGTCATGCTGTGGGCCCAGGCATGTGGTAAGCTGTTTGTAAGCTGCCTGTGGCCATGGCTGTGAGATTCCCCATTCCTCGCATTCAGCGTGACCCACACTGGTCCTAAAATGGAGGGTCTCCTGCCTTAGCCTTTTGAGTGTTGGGGTTATAGATATGACCAACTCTCCTGGCTTCCTCCCGCTTCTGAGATGCTCTTTGTCCTGGCCAGTTTTAAGTCAACTTGATGAAAGCCAGAGCCATCAGTGAGAAGGGAGCCTCAATTGAGAGAATGTCCTCTGTAAGATCAGGCTGTAGGCAAGCCTATAGGACATTTTCTTAATTAGTGATTGATGGTGCTAGTGATAGCACGGCCCATTGTGGGTGCTGTTATCTCTGGACCGGTGGCCCTGGGTTCTATGAGAAAGCAGGCTGAGCAAGCCATGAGGAACAAGCCAGTAAGCAGCACCTCTCCAGAGACCTCCTTGTTTGAGTTCCTATCCTGGCTTCCTTTGATGATGAACAGTGAGATGGAGATGTAAGCCAAACAGTCACTTGTCTCCTCAGCTTGCTTTTTGGTCCTGGTGTTTTATCGCAGCAATAGAAACACTAACTAAGACACTTTCTTAGGCTGTCTTCCCACCAGCTCTCCTGCCTCCTTTAGCAAATCAGTCACTTTGGCATCCACCATCTTCCCTGTTCTCGGCAGCCCCACCAGGGTAAGGAGAGTATCTTGTTCTTCTTATTTTTATGTTGTTGAGTGGGATCTTGCAATAAGGACTGGAGAAGGATCCGTGAAACCTGGAGCTATGCTGTATTAAAGCAGGGGTTCTCAACCTATGGGGCGCTACCCTTTCAAGGGGTCAACTAGGATCATCAGAAAACACAGATATTTACATAACGATTCATAACAGTAGCAAAATTAGTTATGAAGTAGCAATGAAAATACTTTATGGTTGGGGGTCACCACAACAGGAGGAACTGTAGTAAAGGGTCACAGCACTGGGAAGGTTGTGGGCCACCGTATAAAAGGAAAATATTCATGTGAGTGACATTTGAGGAGTCTTGAATGAGGGGCTTGGGTTAGGTGGAGGACACAGGGAGGTTTTCCAGGCACCGGGGGCAGCATGAGCCTGGGGAAGAGGAAGGAGAGAGGGGGTGCATTATGGGCAGCCAGGGTCCAGATGGCTAAGGCTGTAATGACGGTCAAGCTTGAGCAATGGTTCCCATCTTCGGCAGGTGTCAGGATCACCCAGGGAGTTCAACAGCTATTGCTTGGTTCTAACCCCGGAGCTCTGGCCCCAGAAGCTCAGGAATGGGACCAAGAATCTCACGTCTAGTAATTCCCCAGCTGCTGATAACGGTGTTCACTGGGGACCGAATGTTGAGAAGTATGGGTTTTTTTCTTAGGGTTACCATTGCTGTGATGAAGCACTGTGACCAAAGCAACTTGGGAAGGAAAGGGCCTATTTAGCATATACTTTTACACAACTGCTTATCATCAAAGAAAGTCAGGACAGGAACTCAAGCAAGGCAGGAACCTTGGGGCAGGAGCTGATGTAGGAGCCATGGAGGGGGAATGCTGCTTTCTGGCTTGCTCCTCTTACTAAGCACGCTTTCTTATAGAACTGAGGACCACCAGCCCAAGGATGGCACTTCTCGAAATTTGCTAGCCACCTCCACCCCCACCCCATCAATCTCTAATTAAGAAGATGCTTTAGGCCTGCTTACGACCTGATCTTATGGAGGCATTTTCTTAGTTGATGTTCCCATCTCTTAGATGACTTTCGCTCCTGCCCAGTTGTCATAAATCTATCCAGTGCAGGGGTGTAAGTGTGCGAGAGAGGCTGAGGCTGAGGTACAGGGTCTTGAATCTGATGGGGGTGTGTCTTGGTTTACTTTTTCTATTGTTGTGGAGAGACACCATGACCAAAGCAAACTATAGAAGAAACAGTTTTCTGTGGCTTACAGTTCGAGAGGGTGAGTCCATGACCGTCATGGCCAGAAACATGGAAGCAGGGAGGCAGGCAGGCAGGCATGGCTCTGGAGCAGAAGTAGAAGGCTTACATTCTGATCTACAAGTAGGAAGTAGAAAGAGGGAGTGGGAGGTAATTGGGAATGGTAGGACATTTGACACCTCAAAGCCCATCCCCAGTGAGAGCCCTCCTCCAACAAGGCCACACTTCCCCATCCTTCCTAAATAGTTCCACTCACTAGAGACCAAATATTCAAATATATGAACCTATGAGGGACATTCTCATTCAATCTTCCCAGGTTGTCTGCTCCATTCAGTAGGCTGGGAGGCAGCAGGGTGGGGTCTTGCATAGTGAAGAAGGGTCAGAAAGAACTCGAGTACTGGCAAGAGGGGGCTGAGGGCGCAGTGTCTTAGTCAGAGTTCTACAGTTTTATAAGAGTTGCAGTGACTACAGAAAGCGTTTAACTGGGGTCTGCTTACAGTCTTAGAGGTTCAGTCCATGGTGGCACACAGGTAGGTGTGGTGTTGGAGAAGGAGCTGAGAGTTCATCTGGATCTGCAGGGAGCAGAGAGAGAGAGAGAGAGAGAGAGAGAGAGAGAGAGAGAGAGAGAGACTGGGCATGGCTTGAGTATTTGAAACCCCAGTGACACATTTTCTCCAACAAGGCCACGCCTCCTAATCCCTGTCAAGTTGCACCAATCCCTAAAGAACAAGCATTCAAATCTATGACCTGTAGGGGCCGTTGCTATTCAAACCACCACAGACAGGTATACGGGAAGAAGGATTGGTAGCCTGGGTCACAGTAACAAGGCAGGAGCTGTAAATGGACCAGAGACACTTTTGGGAAGTGACAAGCTGTGGAAACCACCCTGAGCACTGGGCTGTGGGCTCCCACAGAGGCTAGGGCGAGGTTTAGAAGAGCAGACTCCCCTCCTCCCCCAACTAGGAAGGCTGGGACTCAGTCCTGCCACTCAGGTAATCACAGTGTGTATTCTAACTGGAGCTCTTCCTACCTAGCCTTCATGGTGGAGAGGTAGAGATAAGGGATGCCCTACCTGGTGACTGTGGGCGTTGCTGAGTCAGAATGAAGTAGGAATGACGAGCGTTTTTTGTCCTTTTTTTTTTTTTTTTAATGATTTTCTATTTATGTGTATGTGTCTGTGAATATATGCCATGCGTATGCTGGCGCCTGTGGATCCCTTGCGGTTACAGGCACTTATGAATCACCTGATGTGAGTGTTAGGAACTGAGCTCAGATCCCTGGAAGAGCAGCGCGTGCTCCCTCCGGGTCTCTCCAGCTTTGACACCAGATTTCGACAAGGTTAACAGCATCGCCTCTCTACTCTATGGCATCAGATCTAGGGAGGGCAACGCTGATGCCCTAGTGGTGGGGATCTGTCTGCCTAAGCTTTAGCTTTGTCCTCCTGTGGATCCCGCCTAGAGACAAGGTTAGTAAGCAATACACTATGAATCTTAGGGACAGGCATAGAGTTCATCTCTTGGGCTCTGGGGACCCAGCTAGCATATAAAAAAAAAAAAAAACCCTCTTTCTCCCTACATGAGGGCAATTCAAACTGCCTTCCTCCATTAAGGGAGCCCTCATAGTCAAGGAAATTCAGGCTGTGCTGGTGTCTCTGGAATGTCATATGACCCCACCAGGATGGCCTTTGTCTATGTTTCTGTTGCTGGGACATGATACCCTGACGAAGGCAAGTTAAGGACAGGTTTACTTTAGCTCACAGCTGGTTACAAGGGAAGCACAGCGGCAGGAGCTCGAGACAGCTGGTCACGTAGCATCTAGAGTTAAGAAATGGAGACCAACAAACGTTCCTGAAGAAGACCTTCTCTCCTCGTTGCTCAGGACCCAGCCCAGGAAAGGCTGCCAATCACTGTTAGGGTGGGGCTTCCCATTTCAGTTAGCCTAAGCAAGACAATTCTTCTCAGGCAAGCTCACAGGCCAACCTAAACTACACACTTCCTTACACAGGCTCCTTCTCTAGGAGGTTCTAGAGCTCATTGCGTTGAGATGAGATTATAACACCAGTCCCTAGTGGCCTATGGGATTAACCATCACAGCCCCTTTGACTACTTGGCTCTGGTTAGCACTAGGCTCATCAACTTGGGTTAGTCAATTGGCTAATATTTCCAAGGACTTGGAGGCTACGCCACTCTGAGGAGATGGAAGCTGAGGAAGAGTCATACACTCACGTTCCTTTCCCGTCAGAGGAAACGAGAGTCTCCTCAGCCTCCTGGTCTTTATGATTCAGGCATGTGAGGCTCAGGTGAGATCAGAAAACGTGACCCTTCCTGCAAACTAAGTCTCAGAAGCATCCGGGTCACTCTAGGACGTCCTGCCGGGCCTCAGTGTGCTCTGTCAAGGTCAGGTTCTCTTTCACGGTTAACTCCCTTCTGCCGCCACCCAGGGCTAGAGCAGAGACCCAGCCTCATGGGTCACTCTTCCTGGTTTCAGTACCCAGGGGGCACTTTGAGATCCAAGGGGGGACCACGCGTTTCCAGATATCCCTGTCGATTCTCCAGTGGTTTGTGATCCTTTTCTCATGACAACTTGCTCGTGTCAAGGGTCAGTTTTCTGGGAGCCGTTGCTCAGAATCAGTTCTAGAGTAAACGTGCTTTACTATAGATTGATCGTATTTCCATCCCAATCCTACTGTGACTTCAGACAGACCCAATGGTTACTTTTCCTGTTGATATTAATGGTGTGTGGGAGGCAGGCTGGAGTGGTTTTGGGGAGGGGACTAGAGCCCGGGGTCAGGGGAAGGACCCTCGGCTTCGGACCCCGGGTTTCGTGTATAGGCCTAGGGATTACCTTGTACTCCATTGTTCTCCAAAGACATCCTGTTTCCTTGATTCGAAACCATTTACATTCCTGTCTGGGTGTCTGCGGGCCTTGCTCATATCCTGGGAAAAGTCTTTCTGTCTGTGCACGTAAGCCTACCTAATGCTGAGGGAAACCCTCTTGTGACTGGGGGCCCAAGCCAAGGTTTCATGTCTTCCACAGTCAGCACAGGGGCCACAGAGAGACCGGGGAATCCCTATTCCCCCTGCTTTGTAGGTCCTTCTCTTCCTAAGTCATGGCCACAAGATCCGGGTCCCAGATCAGCCCAAGGAGAGCCATAAGTAACC
Source organism: Mus pahari (assembly GCF_900095145.1). NCBI lineage: Eukaryota > Metazoa > Chordata > Mammalia > Rodentia > Muridae > Mus > Mus pahari. The sequence goes on from NC_034591.1 coordinate 140,665,569, forward strand.
GGAAGCCTGTTTAGTCGTTTCCACAGTGCAAGATGTCTGAGAATGAACCCCCAGACTCACCCTGATTCAAGTTCCCCGTATGCTTCTGATGGGGCAGGATGCCTCCTGCTCCCACCAATGGGGTAAGGGTTGGTGGCTCGCTACTTTCTGAGCATCTTGTAGTGAGTTTGAGGCCAGCTGGGAGCCTGGGAAGAACCTGGCTGGTTTGTCTTTCTTCTCGGGTGGACACCCAGCCCTTCCTTGCCCAGCAGTGCTAGGCAATACTATACTACCTTGGAGGTTTGAGGTGTGGGGGGTTCCCTTTGGGGGGGGTGTCTGTGGACCCTTTGAATGGCATGCTTTCCTAATGGCTATACAGCATTTGCAGGAAGGAGAGAAGGCAGGTGAAATGGAGGGGTTTTAGAGTTCCTCTCCGTGTCAGTGGTTTGCTGAAGCCACTGTGCTGAGAGATCCTAGGCAGGCAGCTGTGTGTTGCAAAAAGACACGAGCTTGGGGATCAGAAAACCTGCACGCTGTGCTCCGGGTGACCAGTGTAAACTAATAGTCCTTAGTCAGAGTGGCTTCCCCACCACAGGATAACTGGCAGTGTCTGGGTACCTTTCGGAGGATCATATCTGGGGTATGTGCTACAGACATCTAGTGGGTGGGGCCAGGACATCTAATGGGTGGGGCCAGGACATCTAGTGGGTGGAGCCAGGACATCTAATGGGTGGAGCCAGGAATCTAATGGGTGGGGCCAGGTCATCTAGTGGGTGGGGCCCGGTTGCTGTTACTCATTCTGCCGTTTGTAGTGGGTCCCACAGCAAAATGTCCAGTCTCCAATGACAATGGTGGCCAGGTGGTGAAATAAGATTATATATTTAAGCCTCAGTTTCTTCAACTGTAATACGATAGCAATTTACCTGGCCTGGTGGTGTTTGCATACAATTTAAGTGTTTGAAGGAGTGACGTGAACCTGAGTTCCAGCCTGGCCTTTGCTACACAGATGCTGTCTCTTGGAAGGAAGGAAGGAAGGAAGGAAGGAAGGAAGGAAGGAAGGAAGGAAGGAAGGAGGGAAGGAGAGAGACAGTTTAGGTCAGTGTTGTTCATATTGAGCTATGAGCCATGTGTTGTAACTTATCATTTGCAGAGAACAGCAAATGCCAGAAGACTTCAGAGTGAGTGGCATATGGTAAGGGTGAAAACAGAAACTGTGTGTATATGTGTGTGTGTGTGTGTGTGTGTGTGTGTGTACTTTCACATAAAGAAAAGGGTGTTTTGACTGTTAAACTTGAGAGCCACTTGTTCAGATGACCTCAGAGACCCTCCTCGCTCTCATAGTGTGTCCTTTGAACACTTCCAGATCCACTGGCCCCTCCTGCTGTCCATGTGGCCAAGGGCTCTGAAGCCTGCTCATCTTATGGGATAGGGAGCTTCACAGCTTTGACACAGTTCTGCCTCCATTGAAGGCCACAATGCTAAGCCTGCCCCTGCCCCTGCACTGTTGATTCCCACTTGTCTTGGAGTAGGAAGGGGGATCTGGTTGACATAAACTATCCACTTCAGGATCTCAGATTCTTGCAGTCTGTGAAGATCCTGGACCACCAGCTCTGACCTGCTCCTTCTTACATCCTGCCCACCTTGGCACTTCTTGGCTACTTGACCCCTAGACTTTTTAATTCTGGTCTTTCCTGGAATCCTGGGCAATTCCTTCAAATGATCGATGGTGTTTGGCTGATCTTGGGGAGTCCTGTGGATGGGGGAGGAAGGATTGGAGCAACCAAGGGATCAGGGACACCATGAGAACACAGCCTACAGAGTCAACTGACCAGGAACTCATGGGGGGTGTGTGGAGATCAGGGAGCCTGTAGGGGTCTGACCTAGGCCCCCTGCATATATGTTAGAGCTGAGTTGCTTGGTATTCTTGTGGGAGTCCTAACAGTGGGAAAGGGCTGTCCCTGACTCCTTTGCTTACTTTAGGACCCATTTTCTCCTGTTGGGCTGCCTCTTCCACCCTTGATATGATAGCACATGCCTGGCCTTACTGTAGCTTGATATGCCATGTTGGTTGATGTCCCCGGAAGGCCCGCTCTTTTCCCAGGAGAGGTAGACTGGGGCTAGGTGTTGGGCGGGGAGGAGGAGAGGTGTTGGGGAGAGACTAGGGGGAAGGGAGGGAGGGGAAACTGCAGTCAGACTTAATATATGAGAGAAGAATTAAAAAAAAAAATTCAATATGAAGGGCAGGTGACTCCCTCAGGGTCACCCCCTGGGGAAATCCACACTCCACAGCTTTTATTATATAAAGTCACTTTGTCTCCTTTCCTGCCACACTATAAGTAAGGTAACTTTGAAACAACTGGTCCACTTTTCCTTTCATTTTAGACAGAGTCATGCTATGTAGCTCAGGCTGGGGTAGAACCTGTGACCTTCCCAGTTCAGCTTCTCTCAGTTTCAGGATCACCCACCTCACTTTATCTTGACTTTGTTTCCATTTTCCTCAGGCTTCTTTTTTCTATCAAACTGACCTTACTTCCTTCTCCTTCTCTTCCTCTTCCTCAAGGAGTGTTCCCTCAATCCTCCTCGAGGAGTGCTCCCTTATTCCTCCTCAAGGAGTACTCCCTCACTCCTTCTCAGTGAGTGCTCCCCCATTTTTTCATTCTTCTCTTGGGAAGGGCAAAAGCTCTCATGCTCCCCAGTGTGGCTTTGGGGATTCATTCTTCTTGTTTGATTTTCTTCTGTTGCTGCTGCATTCTGGGCTAGCCTAGCCTCTGAGGCAGGGGCAGCGGCCTTTCTATGGCATCTCTGAGAGAAATGGACTTGTTGGTCCAGATCTGGGTGGCAATGGCACCTCCACAGCTGCCTGGGTGATGCCTATGCATCTCCTAGCACTACCCTGGTCACAGTTTCCCTGGCTCTCGTGTTCACAGCTCCCTTTCCTGAGTCTCCATAGGAGACTTATAGGAGGGAGAGCCTATAAGAAGGGCAGGCCTTCAGGGAACCCCTTCAAGTTCCCAGGAGAAAGGTGCCTTTGACACCTGGTGAGGTTTCCCAGGAAACAGAGACAAAGTGTCTTTGTCTGCCTTTCACAGCCATGTTGGGGATGCAAAGGAAGGACAGACTGATGAGGAGACAAGCTGGGGGCGGGGATCATAGAGGTCAGGGACATCTAGAGGGAAGGAGCCAAGCAGGGCCTCACTGTGCCTCACAGCAGGCCCTGTTGGTGCACAGTGTTTGGAGCACAGACCTCAGGCAAGCTTTGGTTTTGGCTCTGGACCCACAGCAAATGCCTAGGGACAGACTGATCCACGAGAGGGTTTGCACGCTGGAGCCTAGCGCTGGTTGTCTTTTAAAATAATCACTTTCACGCAGCCATTTCCCAGCATGTGGAAAAGCTAAGTAATAGGATATTCATGCACTTACACTGAAATGCTGTTGTATCTGTCTGTCACCCATGGTCCTGCGGCCTGAGACTTACTCTCTATAGAACTAGTCTCAGGCTGAAGAGGTGGCTCAGCAGGTAAGAGCCCATCCTGTCCATCCCGTGCTTGCAGAACACATGCACATCCCCACCCCTAAACCTTGAACACATACATGTAAGTTAAAAAAAAAAAAAACTTTAAAAAGTATATTCTTAGTGAAAGTGTAGAGCAGGCCAGCCCTCTGCCTTAGACATGGCTGAATGAGGACAATTAGGAGGTTGGGGCTGGTGTTATTTGCTATTCTAGAGTCATTCTAGAATCATTCTGTACAACTGTGTGTGCCCCGTGAAGGAAGGTGGGACCCCAGACTGAGACGGCCGAGACATGGAACTCAGTGATGGGCCACATTCAGTTGATTTCCTGTGGACATTAAAGCAGCTACTGGCTATTTAGGGATTTTTCTCTCCTCCCTCTGTCCTTCCTTTCCTTCTTCCTTCTTAATCTCTTGCTTCATTAATTTATGTGTTTATTTACTCGCATGTGCCTGTGCGTGCCACATGCACGTGTGTGTCACATGCATGTATGGAGGTAAGAGGATCACTCGTGGGAGTCAGTTTTTTCTTCTGCCACGTGTGTGGGTTTTGGGGCTCCATCTCAGATTGTCCTGGTTGGCAGCAAACACAGCTTTTACCTGATGAGCCATCTCAATAGCTCTCTCCTGTTTTCTCAGAAGGTCGGATGCACAGCTCGGTTACCTGCTGGATAACAGTTTGGGTTGGTCTGTTGAGCTTGGTGCAGAAGCTCAATCCACACTGATGGCCCTTTGTGTTTTGTTTAATGAGTTTGGCACCTCTATTTTATCCTGCCTGTGTTGCTGTGAGGCTTTGCAGAGGGTGGCAACTTCAGGGGTACAGCGGTTCACTTCCTCGGTGGTCCTGACTGTGGTGGTAACAGCTCACATCAATGGACCTCTCCAGTCTTCTGTGGGCGTGGCTCCACAGGCTTCCTTACCACTGTTTTGTTGAGGAGCTTGAGGCCACACCTCTAGCCCTCTAGGAGAAGACAGAGACCAATTTATTCATTTCCAAGGCTCACCTTCCACCTGATCTCCAGATTCTCTCAGGCCCCCTCAGGCCCACAGTTGAGAGGTCTCCACTGGCTTCCCCTTCCTACATCCTCCAGTTTCTCTGTTCCCAGGGCTCCAGACTCAGCTTCTCTGCTGACCCCTCCCTTTCCTTTATCTCCTACACAGTCTGTTATCTTTGAACACCAACAGCCCAGACTCTGTGTTTCTTACAGATTAAGTTTGCATTGCTAAGCTTTCAGAGAACTGTGAAAAATGCCTGTGTTTGGCCCTCACAGCCAGGCCATTGGCAGAGAGCTTTTTCCTGGGTGTTTGTGTGGTGTTTGGCCATACACATGTCACTAATGGAGATATCAGTAATTTATTGATTCCCATTTACAGTTCCCTTTAAGTTTCTCACGGGAAACCATGTGCAGTTAAACAGTAGGACTCAAGTCTCCACTTTAAACAAACATCACATAGATTCTGACTTGGATTCTCCTACGATGACAACACTGTGTGGTAAAGCTGGGTACCTACAGCTCACTCTACTTCTATCTGAGCTCAGACAGTGTGAGTCTTATTTTTATACTAAGATGATGAGCTTCCAGAAGGACATGGCCTTGCCTGTGCCTCAGTCCACTGAGGGCCGTGCATCAGCCCTTAGTACTTACAAAGAGAAAGATGAGGGAGTCGGGGGTTTTCAGGGGTCTTCGTTGCTTTTCCATTGGGTCTTTCAGGAGAAGACTTCCGTGGAAATTACAATAGACACGCAGGAAAAGATGTATTAGTTTTGGACGGAACTCTTTTTTTTTTTTTCCTTTCAGGGAACTTCCAAGATGGCAAGAGAATGAGCCTGTCTGTGTATCTTGGGGAGTTTTTTGACATCCATTTGTTTGCCAATGGCACCGTAATGCAGGGGGACCAAAGGTAAGTCAGAAGCTCAGGTGTCCCATGGCAAAGGACCCTGGAGTCTTTCTCTCACACTTTCCATTCCATTGTAAATTAAGAGACCGCAGGGGCAGGTCTCTGCAGCGCTGGTCTAGAGCCTTGTTCACTGTGCTTACTGTCTGGATCCTGTAACATGGGCTTGGGTCAGGAGGTTGGGGAGATGCTAAAATTGCACCAGCAGCTCAATGAGCTTGCCCTTTGTCCTTCAGCATCTCCATGCCCTACGCCTCCCAAGGACTCTACCTAGAACTCGAGGCTGGGTACTATAAGCTTTCCAGCGAGGCCTTTGGCTTTGCGGCCAGAATCGATGGAAATGCCAACTTCCAAGTCCTGCTGTCAGACAGACACTTCAACAAGACCTGTGGGCTGTGCGGTGACTTTAACATCTTCGCCGAGGATGACTTTAGGACACAGGAGGGTAAGCTATCTCTTCAGAGAGTATCTGGGGCTTTCAACCTGCTTAATTTAACGTCTGCTGACCTTCATTCATAGTCCATTGATTCTGTGCTTCATAATTTTGGATTGTCAGCTCATCTTTAGGAGAGTTTTATGTTAAATTTGCACTCTGCATAAATTATTGATACTCTTTCTCTCTCTCTCTCTTTTTTTTTTTTAAAAAAAACAAAACATTTTTCAAGACAGGGTTTCTCTGTGTAGCCCTGGCTGTCCTAGAACTCACTCTGTAGACCAGGCTGGCCTCAAACTCAGAGATCTGCCTGTCTGTCTGTTGAGTGCTGGGATTAAGAGCATGCACCACTGTACGCAGTTGAATACTGATCTTAAAAGAAGCATAAATCTGAATCTCAAACCTTCCCTAAGCTTTCTCCTTACCCCACGTTTTCAGAAGAGATTTTCTTTCCTCTTATACTGAGCCCAGGCCAAGGAAACAAACTCTTGTTTTTCTGGTTTTCAGAGTAGGTTTTTTTTCCTGTTAGCTTTCTCAGAGGACCACACCTTCACAGCAGGGATTTAAGTCCACCGTCCCACCACCCATGTTCAAGATGGCTACCCTCAGTCTAATCGTCTGCAGCCAGCCACTTGTCTGTTCTTCCTGCTTATCTTTGTTATTCTTCCTCTTCTCCTCTTCTCATTTCTCTTCCTCTATCTCAGAATTCTGTCTACTCTTTTTGAAGTTATTTGTGGCTTCAATAGAATGTTTGTCCATTGTAATATGTATGTATAGATAATATGTATATGTATACACATACACACACACACACACACACATACATTTACATATGACTTATGCTATGGAAAACAAAGTGGTATTTGTTGGCAAACATTCAGTCCCTGGTGCTAGTTTTGGAAACATCCCCGAAAGTGATTTATTTAGTTCAGCTCTCAGTTCAGACCCAACACTATTTGTCCCCAAACAGTTAAGTTTGTTTCCTGACTTCTGAGAGTCTCAACTTGTTTTGTTTCTTAATCTCTGAGACACCCGCCCCACTTAAATAATAATATTTGCAGTTTCATCTACTGGGCCCCCTTCTGCTTTGGTTCATATTTAGCCATAAAGTTTCATACTATACGAAATCAGGGCTGAAAAAGATTTTTTGAGACCACCTTGTCTAACTTTTCCTGTATAAATAAAGAATTTGACATCCAGGATGAGGGGAACAGCCCTGATCTCACTGACTGGCTGAAGGAACTTTCCCTCCCTTGTGAAGTTGCTTCTCCACCTCTTCCTTAAGATGTCCAAGCCCACTCTACTCGATCGGGTACCAAAAAGCATCTATCACGATATCCAATACACAATAGGTACCAAAGAGCATCTATCACAGCATCCAGTACACAATGGGTACCAAAGAACATCTATCACAGCATCCAATACACAGTGGGTACCATAGAGAGTATCTGTCACAGCATCCAATACACAGTGGGTACCATAGAGAGTATCTGTCACAGCATCCNAGAGAGTATCTGTCACAGCATCCAATACACAGTGGGTACCATAGAGAGTATCTGTCACAGCATCCAATACACAGTGGGTACCATAGAGAGTATCTATCACAGCATCCAATACACAGTGGGTACCATATAGATTTCAGTTCTTTCCACTGGGCTCCCCTGGTCTATTAGTTTCCTCTGGCTTCCAGTGAGTTACTACAAACCAGATGACTCCCAGCAGCAGAAGCCTATTCCTTCACAGTTCTGGAGACCAGAGCCCTAATCCAGGCCTCGGCAGGGCAGGGCTTCCTCTCCTGGGAGAGGATTTGTCCCTCGGGTCTCCAGTGGCTGCTGCATCCCTGACTTGTAGCTGTCATTTCTACCTCTCCCCTATGAGTACCTGCATCTGATTTCCTTCTTTTTCTGATAAGGATACATATAGCTGGACAAAGGGCCCCTCGAGGTAATCCCGGAGAAGCGCTCCTCCTAAGACTGTTAGCTGAATCGTTTAATTTGTGGTATAATGTGATAGATTATTTTAAAAATGAGCACATCATTGAAGGAGGACTTTCTTTTCCGCTCATCAAACTAAATAATCAGAAAGGCCTCCCTTTCTTTCTATACAAGGCAGTTTATTTTATTCCCACGTGTACTCTTTGACCTTAAATCTCCTTTTTAGGTCTGGCTATGTAAGAGATTGCTCACCAATATTCAGCAAGGCTATCAGGAAGAGCCTTCGTTCCAGGCTGTGTAGGTCTTTAAAACCCCCACCCCCACCCCCGTGGTAGCCAACTATAGAATGAACACTATAGGTACAAAAGCACCTGGACTTTGAGAATGAGAACCTGGAAGAGCCAGTGATGGGGGAGGGATGAGGTAGGGGTTGGAGGGGGGTCTTAAGACTCATGTCACATCCTTACCTTCATCCCACACTAATGTTCTGAGCATTCAGAATCCACTGTAGCTGAAGGTGGAGCTGAGACACAGACTTGTGCTCATAACAAAGGAGCTCACAGATGAATGCTCGCTCAAAAGTCATAGAAGGTCAGGGCCAAAAAGGAACCCAAAGAAAGATAAGAGGTTTCCTGGGGAGTTGCCTGGGGTGCTTAACATGGAGAAGGGCACACCCCACTAGGCTGGGATGGGGGAAGGAAGGAGAGCTAGCTCAGAAAGGTTGGATGTTCTTGGGCTCTGTGTCCAGGACTACGTAGAGAGAGTTGGCATGGTAAGAATGAGTTGGTTGCTGACCTTGTCTCTATGACAAAATATCTGAACCAACAAGTCAGAGAAGCAAGGACGTATTTTGAGTTCACAGTTTCCGAGATTTCAGCCCAGAGTCCTCGGTTCCAACCGCTCAGGGCTTTGTGCCCTCCATCACTGCAGATAGGGACGTGTGGTGGAAGAGGTTGCTCATTTCATGGCAGACAGAAAGCAGGGCAAAGGAACACAGAATGAGCCGGGGCAAGGACACATTCTAAGTGGCTTATATCCTCTAACTAGCCTAGGCTTCTCTCTCCTAAAGTTACCAGAACCTCTCTAAGTAGTGCCACTTGTTGAGGACCAAACTTTGACCACACGAGAGAGTGTATGGGGGCATCTTACGTTAAAACCATGACAAAGGAGGAGGAAAATGGTCCATACAGAAGAGGAAGGGCATGCCAAGACATGGAGAAGTGGGGGTAAATGCCATCGCCTGCATTATCTTTCTTTTTAAATATAAAATTCACCCAACCACTGTTTTTGAGAATTTCATATACTATACATTATTTCTACTTCCCCTCTCCCTTCTCCCTCCAACTCATTTTGTGTGTCTCCCAACTCAGTCTTCCCTATGACTGCTTCTTTACTGTTACACGCACACTCTCATGCACACACACATGCACCCTCTCACCCTCGCTGAATGCATTTAGTGTTGCTCATATGTGTATTTGTTTAGGGTTGACCATTCATGATTGAACAGCCTATGTAGGGGCTCATTCTTAGAGAAAATTGAGTCTCCCTCTCTCTTCAGTCATGAATTGCCCCCATCTCTTCATCTAAAGGTGGGACTCAGATAGGTCTCTTCCCATCCATATTGGTATGTCACTGGTGTTGCTGCTGTGCTGGTCTTGTTCAGGCAATTGCATTTTTGAAATCTCATGGGTGCAGCTTCTCTGTCATATACAAATGACACCGTCTCACAGCAACCTCCCCGGTCTTCTTTTTGTGTCTTTCTGTTTTCTTCTCTGTGAAGTTCGATGTGTAAGTTGGGGTTGAGTGGCTGTCTTAGTTAGCGTTTCTGTTGCTGTGAAGAGGCACCATGACCACGGTGGCAACTCTTATACAGAAACTTTAACTGGGGCTGGCTTTCAGTTTCAGAGGTTCAGTTCATTATCATCGTGGCGGGACATGGTGGCAGGTAGGCAGACATGGTGGTGGAGAGGAGCTGAGAGTTTACATCTTGATCCAGAGACAGCAGCAGGATACTGTGTGCTCCAATAGGCATAGCTTAAGCATAGGAGACCTCAAAGCCTGCCCCCTAGTGACACACTTACTCCAAAAGGCCACACCTCCTAATATTGTCACTCCCCATGGACCAAGCTTTCAAACACATGAGTCTGTGGGGGCCATATCTATTCAAACCACCACAGTGCCCCATGGCCAACTGCTCTCTGCGTTTTGACCAGCTGTGGATATGATCTCTGCTGCACAAAGAAGCTTCTCTGGTGACATCTTTCATGTCACCTCCTTTATTGTTACTGTCCTTCCTTCCATCCATGGCTAGTCAGTTCACTTGCTGAGCTCCACTGTGGTGTCATGCTGAGCACTGTACCAAATACCCGTGGTCCAAATGCCTGAGTTCTAATCTAGAAGGAGTTTGATTCAGGTAATGACCTGCCAACAGCATTCATGTGGGAGTCTTGGTACAGGCTTAACTGAAGCATCGCTTCTTGGAAACTTCTCTGCAGGGACCTTGACCTCAGACCCCTATGACTTTGCCAACTCCTGGGCCCTGAGCAGTGAGGAAGAGCGGTGTAAACGGGCATCTCCTCCCAGCAGGAACTGCGAGAGCTCCTCTGGGGACATGCATCAGGTGGGTACTGTCTGGCCTGGATGTGGTCTGGATGATTTGTGACTCCTAGAATTAAGGTAAGGGACTCGGTGTCGTGGTTTCTTTCTCTCTTCAGGGGCTGGATGAGAAATGGGTCTCTCTGGCTGTTCATTATGAGGTGCTCACGAGCCTTTTTTAGATTGAAAACTTATTTTGACTAGAATTTTGTCTAATTCTAATATTTTCCTTGGCCTTGTGCTTTCTTTAAAACTGGGTAGGTATAACTAGTATCTCTGCTACTTTGTGAGGCAATAGCAAATAACATGGTGGTGGACAACGGAGATGATTACAACTCTGGAAGCTGGGAATTCCAGGGTGACGGATCTGGTATAGGTACTCCTGCCTTATAGTCCACTCATATTGGATATAAGACAGGTACTCCTGTCTGATATTGCCTAGGAAGGGCTGCCTATATCATTCTATTTAGCAAAGGGATGCTCACATCACTCTAGTTACAAAAGGATCACCCACATCACTGTGCCTGTGGAAGGATGGCCAGCATCCCTCTGCCTGCAAAAGGGTTGTCCACATCACTCTACCTGTAGACCTTCCCTTCTTCAGGAGCTAGATATCATAAGATTCTAAAGGTTCCTTTTAGTTCTTAAATTCTTTATTGTGTACGTGGTTGTTATGGTTAATAGGTCTCAAAAATATTCAGTGTGTATGGGTCATATACTTTTGGTGGTGTAAGCTAGGGATTATAATGATCTCCCCAACGACAACCCAGAATTCTTTGCTGGGAGAAGCCCAATTCACCCAAATCTGCCCATAAGTAGACCAATCCACTTCTCCTATCTCAGAAACAACAGTAGACACTGACTCAGCAGCTTAGCATGAGAAAAGCTCCGTTAATAGCTGGTTACACATCTAAAGAATCTTTGTTATTTTCACAAAACACCTTGAATCAGAAGAACACTTTGAATCCAGGAGCATGTCAGACTCAGGGGAATATCCTGGGCAGATGCTAAATGTAGCACACAACTTCCAACTTGTAAACAAAACACATCCCAGAAGCCATTTTTTTTTTTTTTTGCCCTTGTGCTTCCTGTGACTCAGCCGTAAGGCCCGTCGGTCGGGTAGTTGCCTGGCATGTGGCCACCGTTGCTAACAAGGGCGGACTAAGCTCCAGACTGAGTGCCAAGAGGCCTGTGCTTTGTGCAGAAGGGGGAATTTCCTCTTTCCCCTGGCTTGAGATATCTGACATTTGTCCTTTTAAAGCTGAACCGTTGAGATTCTCTCCCCTATAGTTGGGTGCGCTGGTCAGTTTTTCTCAGCTTGACACAAACTCGAGTCACCTAGAAAATGGAACCTCAGATGAGGAATCGCCTCGGTCATTATCAACCTGTGGGCTTGGAAAATGAGATGCCCAGAGCATAGACACATCCAAATAGGCAAGTGAGAGAAGCCCTTCTCTAGGGATGCTTGACCAACAGACAGATTTCAAAAGAAATCCATTCAAGGAACCGTGCACGAGAGACTTTTCTCATTTCCCCCTTTGAGTTTCTAAATTAGAGTTCTGTGTTTGGTTAGTGGCATTCTCTCTCCCTCCAAGAGAGAAGAGGCCAGGCTGACAGCAACAGGTCCCGCAGAGCATATTTTGTTTTGTTTGACTTTGCAAACACAGGCTGCAAACGGGCAAGGGCTTGGCAGACGCTCCCCACCCTCAGAGTATCAAGGAGTAAACCCTTTCACGTGGCCTTAGTGGGAGGTGCAGACAGACTTTTCCCGGAAGAGAACCTGATACTGAGGGTGAGTTGAGGAGGGAAAGACTGGGTGCTTTGTTCAAGGAAGACAACCGCGCAGACGCAGCTTTGCTAAGTCTGCGGGGACACATTTTAAGGCTCCAGCTGCGTGTCCCTACTCACTTTGTCTCCCAGGTGCATTAACCAGCACCCTGGGAACAGCTTAAGAATGGTTCTTGGTGCAGGACTGAGGCTCCAAGCACAGCTCCCTGAAGCAGGAACTCCTTCAAGTCCAGCACTCACAGTTCAGAGTTTCAGTTTGTTTACCTAGAGAACTGTATTCTGCCCTTAGCCAATCAGATCGTGTTTGCTCACAGCCGGGATCCCTCATTGGCTGGGATGCGCAGTGACTCATCTCCTGGGAGGTGATTACTGTGGCCTCTTTTAAGTTTTTGCTCCCGCTGGGACCCACGCTTAGAAATTGGGTCTGCTAACTGGGAGTCTTTTAGCAGCGTTTGGCCTTTGGTTTCTGGAGCCCCTTGGAATGGTTGAGCGTTCTTGGGGAGGCTGCACTGGAGTACAACTGCTTTGGTTAGCTCTCAGAACCAGTCACCTCTCTTTTCTCCTGATTTTTTGTAGCTCTTTCAGAGAGCCGGGTCATAATTTATATACCTTGGGGAGGAGCATTTGCCTGTTGTACCAACAGACCCACAGCCTCTCTCTGCTGGGACCGATAATGGCTTGTTGGATCTCATTGTTTGCAGTTTTGTTTTTGTTTTTGTTTTTCTCCAGCTGAGCCTGGAGCCCAAGCCATAAATGCTCAGATTAAGTGATGCTCATCTGCTCACAGATACCACACAACACATGCTTTTTAGAAAGACCCTTAGCCTTTCTCTTTTAGTAAAATGAAATCTGGGGAGCACGAGGGGGGGGGGGAGGGCTGAACTTCACAAAGGGATAGTAGCTTTGGTCCTGTGTCCTGTCTGTAATTTGAAGCCCAAAGCCCCATAGGGTTGCTGTTAGCCCACAGAGTGGTCATGCTAGCTATAAAAAAAGACACCCCTTTCCCAAGGCAATCTCCTGTCACTGATGGAGACCTACCACAGTGAACACAACCACTGCACATCACACGATATACAGATCTGTGGGTGATGCTAAGGCCCACTATGTAAGTGTTAGCCACTTGGCACATCACCATTGGTCATGGTGTAGCCTGCAGCACTGCACTTGGTGGCTTTGAACTAGCTTGGGAGTCATTGAAGCCGTTATCACCACTCTCAGGTCACATTCCCCGGTGTGACAAGATTGGCTCCTGCCTATGCCACTGCTATCAAGAGTGTGAGGACACGTCCATGCTTGGCACCAAGAGATCTCTCCCTGTAATTCCTAAGAGTTTGTCTTCGCGATGGATGACCAGTCGTTATTGGGAAGCCCAAGTGTGGTTGCTGCTAATTTTTACTTGAGCCACAGCAGGAGAATAATCCAGTGGTAGCAGCATCCTCAGATGCATCAGGATTGGGAGAAATGGATTTTCATAGGAGTCCCAGGCTCACAAACACTGAAGGGTTGGATGAGATTCTCGAAGTTACCTCTTCATCCCCTTATCCCCTGCGTGAAGGTGCTCTGCGAACAACAGCCAGATGGGCCGGATACGGTCTGATCTTGGCTTTAAGAGTCAAGGCCTTTAGAATGGGCTTGCTAGGCTCTTTCTTGTCATCTTGCACAGCTCAGCTCTAGCCAGCTCCTCAGCTTCCTGAGAGAGCACACTCCATCTTTTTATGCTCCTTTGAAGTTAGAGCTCTGTGTGTCCATCCATGTATCTGAATACTGGAGTCTAGGATCCCTCAGGGCCAGTTGCTCTGGGCTGGTGTGTGAGCCCTGATTCCATAGTCATTCAGTCTCCACCACAGCAGCTGGAGACTTTCCACTTTCCTTTCAGCTCTGAATTTGGTGTTTATTATGGGAGCATGTGACATTTTTCTGTATTATCTTTGTCTCACCTTTCACCACCTTCCGTCCCGTAGAACGTTCTCTCTCTCTCTCCTCTGGGATAAAGTGTGGCTCACCCTAGACTTCTCTTGTTCTCGGAAAATCACCTGTCGTATGGGCCAATATTTGCTAAAACCATTGTTGACTTTCAGTGACCGTAGCACATCTCTTCAATAGCCCAGAGAAGCACACAAAGTATCCATCCTGTTGGGGACAGAGCAATTTGCTCTTCATGTCCTGATTACACAATTGTTTATTTGCAAGGGCAGACCTGTCACTTCTTGCTCTATCTAGATGGGGAGCCGACAGGTGTGCGTGGGAGGGTAATTTCATCAAGGAGTTTGGTCTGCTGTAGGCTCTTGGCAGTTGGGACAGCCATTCATCTGCCTGCCTGGGATTCAAAGTCATTGAATTTTTATTTATTTTTTACTTTTATTTGACAAGTATAGGTGTTATGCATGATGTTAGTTGTTATGCCACACGCATGCCTGGTGCCTAAGGAGGCTAGCAGGGTTGTCAGATCCCCCTCTGGAACTTGAGTCACAGATGGTTGTGAGCCATTGTGTGGGTGCTAAATGGGGAAATTAGATCTGGGTCCTTTGGAAGAGCAGCCAGTGCTCTTAACTACTGAGCCATCTCTCCAGTTCTAATTCAGAACAAGTTGTAAGAGTCTGGCCCATGGAATCCAGCAAACTCAAGGATCCAAGTGTAGGTTAGTGGCTAAGTGACAGTTCCATGAGTTGGGTTTACAGACAGGGTACCCACTCCCCGAGCCTTATTGTTAAGGTTTGAACACAAGCATCTACACACATTTCCCCTTGGCAACACGAGCTATTTCTCAAGTCTTTCCCGACTCACCAAAAGGCTAAGGAATGAGGACTTGTACAAGGAACGTCTAGGACCAGGAAGTAGTCTCGGCTCACTCCCTTCTTCACGTCCTCACCTGGGTTCCTTTCCTGCTCTGCTTCTCAGTGTCCCCCTCCTAGGGGTCTCCTCTACTGAACACTCCAATAAGAAAACCCTTTCCTTTACATCCAGTATGTTGTCCACTTAAGAGCAGCTCCAGAGAAGAGCTAAGTGGCCGTGGTGACGGTGACAGCCATGGCTATGGCCTATGGTGGTCCTGCCTTATGGCAGAGCTTCAGCAGTTGCTATAGGGTTTCAAGGATTTCCTTTGGGTGGGCTGGCATTTTGCCTTTTGGGAAAACCCTTAGGAGGGCTGGATAAAGTCCTAGCATCAAGTTCTCCCTATTACAGCAAACCCCAGGGTCTGTAACAAAATACATTTATCCTGTATTCATGGCACCATTGTAGGAAAATTTTATCTGTTCTGAACATACGGGTTTTTTCCTTATCACTCCTTAAACAACGTGTGGTGACAACTATTTCCCTACACTTATACCATAGTTAGTAGTATAAGTAATTTAGACAGTGTTTAAAGCATTTTGAAGATGTGTGGTGTTCCAATGGGGGGCCCAGCATTCACAGATTCTGATATGAGAGGAGGGTCCTAGAAGCAGTTCTCCATGGCTACTGAAGGATGAGTGTTTCTCGATGTTTCCTTTCCTTTGCCCTCTTCCCAGGGAGGATCAGGGTAGGCAAAGAGTGGGATAGGACCCATCAGTACACATTGAGATGTTTTGTATGGGTCGGGCACTGCTGAAACTGTATAAGGCTTACAAGGTAGAGATCCGAGGACCAGGCACACAAGAGAACTTAACCCATCATGAAGGAGATCAGCAACGCGTGGGGGTCAGTAGGTGACAAATTGCTTGATGGGTGGTAAGTGCCAGGCAGCTCAGGTGATTTGATTCCTGGCACAGAGCTGGTGATTTTTCTTGCTGTGAGCAGGATATGTAGACTGGTCCAGGCTGGGCTGTTTATTCAAGAGCTTGGGTAAGTTCTGAACTGCACCTCAGGGAATAATACTGTGAACTAAAGTCCCTAGAGGGAAGCCACACCTCCCAATGCCCCTTCTGCAAGGTTGATGGGGTGATAAGAACTTCAGTGATCACGGAGGGCTTGGAATGGTTTAGGTCCAGAGCCCCACTCCACTTTATCTTGGGTTATCTTTGGCTCTCTAAATAGCCATCTCTTGCCCACTTCTTACATCCTCGTGGTTGACAGATAAAACCTTTTGGAATGTATTCACTTAGCAGATCACCAGGTTCCACCAACCAAAAGGCTAAGCAGAGTCTGATTTAACCCGCCCGCAGGATGTTTCCACCAATGGCTTTGCATAGTGCCTTAATGTATGCTTTCTTTGTTCGGTTACTACAACAACAGTGTGATGAAACCGTTAACTGCCTTGGAACATGGAATTTGAAGTGTTTCGAATCTGTGTCCCAGAGCCACGATCATTTATAGTTGGCTTCAGAATAAACGTTTTTTAATCCCCTCTGAGGTTAGAGCTATGCTTCTTATACGGACAATGCCTGACTCTTCTTCTGGCTGCCGGAGTCTTGCTCTGATTCTGAGAACTACACATGCTCCCAAAAGGCCGGCGCAGAGTGAGAAAGCGCCTCGTGGACACGGGCATCTCTACTAGGTTACATAGTCATCCTGTGTACCACGAGCATCTCACTCAGCTAGCTTAAGAAGAGGCATCTCCACAAACCTCATCCCTGTGATGGGATTGGCATGAGAAGGGTGAAGATCTGAATCTTGACCCCGAGTCAGAAGCTTGGAATGTGGGTAAGAACCCCAGAACAGCCAGAGGTTATGAGTGGACTCAGCTATCTCTTTCACCTCATCCATCCCTGCATCCATCCCTGCATCCATCCCTGCATCCATCCCTGCATCCATCCCTGCATCCATCCCTGCATCCATCCCTGCATCCATCCCT
>NC_034591.1:140682509-140688811 GCF_900095145.1 Mus pahari
ATCCATCCCTGCATCCATCCCTGCATCCATCCCTGCATCCATCCCTGCATCCATCCCTGCATCCATCCCTGCATCCATCCCTGCATCCATCCTTGCATCCATCCCTGCATCCATCCCTGCATCCATCCTTGCATCCATCCCTGCTGGCTGGCTGATTGGGGGAACTATCCTCTGCCCTGAGGGTCTTGGGCTTCCCCCCCCCCCCCGAGACAGGGTTTCTCTGTGTAGCCCTGGCTGTCCTGGAACTCACTCTGTAGACCAAGCTGGTCTCGAACTCAGAAATCCTCCTGCCTCTGCCTCCCAAGTGCTGGGATTAAAGGCATGTGCCACCACACACCGGCTCATCCCAACCTTTTACCACCGATTTTTCTCTCCCCGCAACATTAAATTCTTGAACCCACTGCTTCAGCCCAGTTCAGCCTCTAGGCGCCTCCACACCTCCTCCAGGGCGCGGCCTCACAGGAGGCCTCCTGATGCCCACTCTGGAGCTGGAAATATCAAGGCCCAACAAACAACTTGTGCTTCTTATATTTTGCCCTCCTTTCTTATTCATTCCAGACCTAGGAATGTCCATCCCCTCCCTTCCCCCTCTTCTCCTTGGTCAGCTGTTTGAGAAGAAACAATAGCATAGCTGTAGACCTCTGGCTCTGGCATCCTGCCTTGCCGGCACACTCCCTGGGGAGATACTCCTGCTTTCTCTCCCCTCCCTGATGGTGCCTAACATCCCCAGGGAAGAGGCCTGGCCTCCTCTGATGAACTGAAAATGGGATTAAGATGGGCCACAATTGGGTCTGTACTCCTGCACAGGAGGGTGAAGTCGTGGATTGATGGAGTCAGGGCTGCAGTTCTCTGCCAGCTTCCGACACCACCGACAGGAGATGAAACAAGACAGAAGTAGCTGGTGCCTGGCACTGGAGCCAGGAGATGCTGGAAGTGCAAATTAGCTGACCTTTATTTTGTGTCCCTGCCAGAATGGTTTAGCAGAGAGCCAAAGTGAAGTCTTTGCAGACAGCTGGCAAGTGGTAGCGGTGGAGAGCACTTGCAAGCTGCCTCCCCACGCCTTCATTTAATCTTGTTTTATAGCAAGGATTGCTACCTATGTAGATCCACCCAAGAGTGGCAAGACATACATGACAACCATGGCTTGTAGGTAGTGTGTTTCTCTCCCAGGGCAGCTCAGGGCAGGATGCTCAGGGCCAGGCCAGAATCCCCCGTGCTGGTAGAGTCTAGGGTCATCCTGTCTCATTCTCTGTTGCAGTCAGGATGGAACTTGTAGCTCACAGTCCAAGAGGCCATTCAAACACCTGGCACCACAGTGACATGCCAGCAGTGGAAGAAGGGACAAGACAGGAGGCTCCTTCAGAGGACTGAGCTGGAAGGTACCAGGTATCTTCCTTCTCCTGTCTTCCTGGGCCTGGACAGCCAAGTGCTGTGGCTGCTCCTGGGTGCAGACAGGCAGAACATGGAATCTTCATTCCCAGTCGTCATGCCCAAGTGGAAGCTGAAAGTTGATGGTCATAACTAAGAAAGGGGGAGAAGACACTGGGCTGTGCTGAGTCTTTTCCTATAGCTGAGAAGCGTGGAAACCTGAGATAAGTTTCTTTAGGTTGAGCTGGAGAGATGGCTCAGCGGTTAAGAGCACTGACTGCTCTTCCAGAGGTCCTGAGTTTAATTCCCAGCAACCACATGGTGGCTCACAATCATCTGTAATGATGTATCTGAAGACAGCTACAGTGTACTCACATGAAATAAATAAATAAGTCTTTTAAAAAATGCTTTCTTAAAAAAAAATTCTTCAGGTCACATGCTTTCAACATGATAGAGCTGGCCTTCTAGCCCATCCATGCTTCTATAACACCATGTTTGCTGTACTGTCATCTAAACTTTGATGCCCAGGTCTCTTACATAAAATGGCAAGCTCATTAGTTACGGCCTGTCCATGTCCTCCTGTCTACTTAATTTTATTTAGAAATTATTACTGTGTTACTTTAAAAAGATGATTGTATGTATTATTTACTTTTAAATGGTATGTGTGTGTATGCAATAGCCTTAGAGACCTAGCAAGGACATTGGATCTCCTGGAACTGGAATTACAGGTGGTCGTAAGTTATCATGTGGGTGCTGGGAACTGATCTAAGGTCTTCTGCAAGTGCAGTAAGTGTTTATAACTGTGGAGCCCTTTCTCCAGCCCCAGTTGTTGTTGTTGTTATTGTGTATAACACACACACACACACAGTGAGAGAGAGAGAAGAGTGATGTCTATGTGTGTGGGTCATGTGATATCTATGTATTGGTCATGTGATATCTATGTGTGGGTCATGTGATATCTGTGTGTTGGCATGTGATGTCTGTGTGTGGGTCATGTGATATCTATATATTGGTCATATGATGTCTATGTATGGGTCATGTGATGTCTATGTGTTGATCATGTAATGTCTATGTGTGGGTCATGTGATATCTATATGTGGCTCATGTGATGTCTACGTGTGGGTCATGTACCACAGCGCACATGTGGAGGTCTAAGGACACTTGATGAGTCAGTTTTCTTCTTCCACCTTAATGTGGGTCCTGGGAGTCAAAGTTAGGACTTCAGGTTTGTGCAGCAAGTGCCCTTACCCACCGAGCTAGCTCCTCCCATATACTTTAAATGATTGCAGCTTAGTATACCCAATTTATGGTAAATGGTATGTAGACAATAGAATAACAAAAAGGAACAAAATGTGGGTACCCGTTCAGTTTGGATGTAACCACCTGTCCAGATATTTTAAAGTTTTGGTTGAATCTGTGACGACGGCATCCCTGACTCACTCTGACCAGTGGGTTGGTGACAAGTGACCAACTTCAGAGCACGGCACAGCCTCAAGCCTGGTTATTGCATGCTTGGTACAGGGTTCCTCGGGCTGCTCAGTTTCAGGGTTCCTTTATGCTCTGAACAATTAACTGAGGCTCCAATTTGCTTATTTCAGTTATAGTTCTTGATATTTAACATATTGGGCATTAAAACAGGGACATATAAAACATTAATCAACTAAAGAAATAATAGAATTTGCCAGGTGGTGGCGGCACACATATTTAACCCCAGCCCTTGGGAGGCACACAGGTCTCTGATTTTGAGGCTGACCTGGTCTACAGAGTGAGTTCCGGGACAATGCTACATACAGAAACTCTGTCTAGAATGGACATTCAGACAGACAGACAGACAGACAGACAAACACAGAACAAAAAAGAGAATGCATTGTTTCTCAGGCTTGTGACTCTTCCTTGATGCCTTGCTTAAGGAGACTCAAGTATGAGAGTCCAGCTCTTTTTTTTATTTCTCTTAAGCTAGGGTTTTTCTTTTTTTACTAGACAGCAGTGGAAGGAGAGGGACGGCATAAGACCCCAGCATTACAGAAGCATATGCACATATGTATGTGTGTGTGTATATACACAAGCAAATATATATACACATGTGTATGTGTTGGATTGTGTGTGTGTGTGTGTGTGTGTGTGTGTATAATTCTTTCCAGATCCATCCATTTTCCTGATTTACAGCTAATTCTTTACCGTATAATTTTATTATTTGATTACCACATTTTTATTACCCACTCATCTGTTCATGGACATCTAGACCAGTTTCGTTTCCTTGCTACTGTAAATAGCTCAGCAGTGCACATGCATGTGCAAGGACTTCCATGGTAGGCTAGAGTCCACTGGATTTGTGACTTGAAGTGGCACAGCTGTGTCATATAGTAGTTCTGTTGTCATTTTTTTGGAAAGCCCCCTTCACACTGACTTCCTTAATCACTGTGTTAGCTTATGCTCCTGTCAGCACTGCATAAGGATCCCCCTTTCCCTATATCCTTACCCGCACTGTTGTTATCTTTCATTTTGATGACAGCCATTGTGAGGTAAGGGGTAAGAAAGAATCTCAGATTAGTTTCCGTGTGCTTTCCCCTGATGCTGAGGATGCTGAAGACCATAAAAAGCGCTTACCAGCTATTTGTGCTCCTTTGTCTGCTTGTTTCATTAGCCCATGTATGGATTCTTTAAAAAAATTAATGTTTATTTTTGACAGTACCAGGCATTAAGCTCAGAGCCTCATGCATGCTAGGCACGTGCTCTATCATTGGGTGACATCCCCAGCCTTATTTTATTTTTTGTATATATGTATGTGCATGCATGTTCATGCATGTACATATATGTACATGTATGTGTATGCATGTTCATGTATGTGTATGTATGTGCATGTATGTGCATATGTGTGTATTATGTATGTGCATTCACTTGTGGATGTCAAGGATAACCTCGGGTTCATGTATGTACTTGCCTTGTGCTTGTTTGGGGCAGTGTCTCTTTCTTGTTGGCCACTGTGCACACTAAGGTAATTGGCCTGCAAGCTTTTGGATTTTTCTTGCCCCTGCCTCCCAACTGGCTGTAGCAGCTCTGGACTCATAGACACATGCTATTGTGCCTGTCTTATGTGGTTTCTGGGGATTCAAGTTCAGGTTCTTATGCTTGCTGTGCAAGTATTTTACCCCCTGAGCCATTGCCTTGGCCCTATTTATTTTTTTGAGACAAGATTGCACTATGTAGCAGAGACTGGCCTCCAACTCCCTGTCTTTCTTCCTCAGCCTCTCAAGTGCTTGTACTACAGGCACGTGCCACCATACTGGGAAGCCCTAGTACATTTTTTGTTTGTTTGTTTGTTTTTTACTTTATGTATTCTTGCCCCAAATCTGAAAGGATAATATATTCTTTTTCTTTGAAGGAAATACTGTGCCTGTTGAAAGTGTCTGCCAGTCTCTGTGGTTCTGCATTCCATCTTGCTGGGGTTTCAGAACTCCACTTGGGCAGACAAAACACAGAGTGTGGGTTTGCAGTAAGCGCTGATGTACTGTTCAGGGGTGAAAGAACACACAGCCTAAGATGGGGACTCCAGCCCGGGTGAGAAATGAGGCACACTGAGGCTGAAGAGGCGGGTGTTCTCAAGCTCCCAGGCATCCAGTCATAGCTGGAAATCCTCTGGCTTAGCTCAGCTGTGAGTATGTCCTGGAGTGCAGAGGGGCCTTCTGTGGGAGACTTAGGCAGTGTGGCTCTGTATGGCGAAGGTTTCCCCCACCGTGGTTCTTGATGAGAGAGACAGTCCATGCTTGTCCATACCATTTATTTATTGTTCATTATGGAAAATGGGTGCATATGACTTACTTAGGGTGGACCAGAGACTAAATACCTTTTGCAGGAAGGGATGTCTGGGAAGGGACGCTTATTGGCTAAACCCTCTGGGCCAGCCCATCTAGATACCTCATTGGCATGCAGAACTCTGCTATGTGACTAGAGGTTACAGTCTCCCGTGGGGGTTGTGGTCCCGTGCTCCAGGAGAGAAGCCCTGATCAGGAGTAGGTGAAACTCCTCCCATTCTCGTGTCTGAGGGTACTGGGGTTTCTGAATCCACTCGATCTCCCCAGTCTTTGGTGACATGGTTCTACTTACCCCACAAGTCTCTGAAGATCCGTTTTGCGAAAGATGCACAGGTTTTGCAACAACTTTATTTACACAGATTAGAAGAGGGTCTCAGCTGTAGAAGAAGCACAGGGTTTGTATTTCATGTGACCCTTCTGTTGAAGCCGAGACGCTGTGTGGAGCATTCTGGCTAGCTTCTCTAGGTCAGCAGCCTCTGACTGGGAGAGCCGATGGAGGCCAGAGATGACTGGCTCGGGCCTCTGGCTTGACTCTTCTGGCCTGTTGATCTGGATTCACCAATTTTCTTGACTCCACACATGCCCACAGGAAGGTAGGGTGCATAGAGATAAACCTCAGTGTCTCAGCTCAGCAACACTGGAACAAAATACCCAAGGAAGTCAATTTGATAAGCAGAACGCTTATTTTTGTTCGTGGTTTCAGAGGTTTATGGTCATTTGGTGCCACCAGCATGGGCCTGTAAAAGTACCGTGTATCCTAGTGGGAGTGTGTGGCTAAGGAGGGTGTTTGCTTCGTGGTGGCCAGGAAGCAAAGAGGAGGGGCCTGGGGTGCTATCTCCCCTTTGTAGACACATCCCCAGTGACCTTTCTCTCGCCAGCCCCCACTACCTAAAGGTTCTCCCACCTCCCAGCAGGCTGGGACTCTAGGCTGGGGACAACACTTTGTCTAGTATGTCTCCTCTTGCCCTGTTTGTTTGTTTGTTTGTTTTTTGAGACAGGGTTTCTCTGTGCAGCCCTGCCTGTCCTCAAACTTGCCCTGTAGACCAGGCTAGCCTTGACCTCACAGAGATTCGCCTGCCTCTGCCTCTGCCTCTGCCTCTGCCTCTGCCTCTGCCTCTGCCT
>NC_034591.1:140689007-140741507 GCF_900095145.1 Mus pahari
TGCCTCTGCCTCTGCCTCTGCCTCTGCCTCTGCCTCTGCCTCTGCCTCTGCCTCTGCCTCTGCCTCTGCCTCTGCCTCTGCCTCTGCCTTTGCCTTTGCCTCTGCAGTGCTGGGATTAAAACTGCTGACTGGCTTGCCCTTAAGTCTTTACTCAGCACCCAGACCCAGCTCAGACCATGCCCGGCTTTGGGATGGTTTCCCTGACATCTCAGCTGCAGGTTTCTTCCAGCTACAATAGGTAGCATCACTGAGAAGGTCACCCCAGGTAGGGATGAAGCCTTCAGCCTGCATGTAAACTGGCGTATGGCACACCCGAGGCACTGGAGGCAAGTTATGCCTGTATTTATTACTTCTAGGATGGACCCAATGTTTACACCCCTGTCCTTGGAACACATGTACAGAAACTCAGGAGATGGGCACAGAAAGGGGTAGTGGCAGTCCAACAGTGGTATGCCCAGCGGATGATGAGAGAGGAGGGACTGTGGGGAAGCTTACCTGGAGAGGTGGTTCCTGGACTGGGGGCCCAGAGGGCTTCAGAGAGGAAGTGCAGACAGGGGGAGAGGTTAGGCTTCCCCTCCCCTCGGGCTTTGTGAATCTAGCCAATGTGTTTTCTTTTGCATTCATTGTGCTAAACACAGTGTCTGGGCCTAGTAGACATGCCAAAGGAAGGACACATGAGGGCACTTTCAAGAAGGCATCAGTCATGCCTGGGGTGGGGATGGGAAGAGAGGGGAAGACTGAGATCCAGTCATGGAGGGCCCAGCCTCCCTGCCTTCCTGTTGAGTAAAAATGTTGCCCTTTAAATCGGAATGGGGCATAGTTTGCTTTTTATATCCAGCCGTGTCTGTGTGCTGCAGACGTAGAGGCCACCCACTCAGTGGGTGAGTATGCATAGTGAGTATTTTAACGTCTGTATAATGATGGTGTCTGCTGGGAGTCTGGGAGCACAGGCATTCAATCCGCCTTGGACTTCACTCTATGTCACCTCAGGGCTTTACTTGTCCTGGCTGCCTGAGGTAGAACAGAGAAGCCTGGACATGGCTAGGACGGTGAGGTAAATATGCCCCTGGGTACTGCTGTGGGGTCAGAGCAGGCGGCAGAGGGCAGATGTTGAAAGGCCTGCCTAGCAACCAGACTGTGGACCAGGTCGAGGTCGTGGGTGACCAGAGGAAGCCTGGAAGAGAAGATGAGGACCCAGTATTCTTTTTGTTTCTGCGGAGGGAGAAACTGTAGCCGAAGGATTTGTTCTACCAAGGCAGTTTCTGCAGAAATCACACCCCCATCCTGCAGTGAGATAACCCGAAAGCACCCATCTTTCTGGGACTTTCTACAAACCATTTAATACCTCCAGGGTCCTTCTAGGAAATAGGCTCGAGTCTTGTTCCCGCTTTCCCTTTGGAAAGGGCCGACCTGGGCCAATGGGGGATGGGCCAAGCAGCCCTTGTTCTGCCAGGCCTCCAGGTAAGGGGGACACCTTCTTTCTTTAGATGCTACTGTGTCCTGCACAGGGAAAATTTCTTGTTTCTCCTTCCCATGCCAAGAGCCGGTCACACAATGACTCAGAGCGACTGCTCTTGTCTGAGAACCCTGGGCTGGGGGTGGAGGAGCAGGAGATTTTCCCGGTCTTGTGATTTTCAGGTGTTTTGTTTTCTTCTTTTTAGTTCTGAACTGTGGGTGGGAAATCAGGTAGGCAGGAACCTGAGCAGCTGGACACCCTCAGCTGTCCTCAGCAAGAGCCAGGGCTCTGTTCCCCGAGGGGTGTTTTTATGGGCAGACAGCATTGCAGAATGGCAACAGCCTCGGGCCCTCAGCCTCCTCCCTTGTCCTTCAACTTAACTCCTTGCCATTTTGTCTGGGAGGGTCATGGCCTTCCCAAATTTAAAAAAAAAAAAAAAATCAATGAAAGTTGCCCCAGTTTACCAGGGAGCAACCAAGATACCAGAGCTGTGATAATGTTGCCATGGTGACCATTATCCCACTATGGCCCAGGGAGCTAGAGATGGGAAAGGGGACAAGAGTGGTCCTGATCTGGAGATCTGCTTGCCCTGTGGAGGCAGAGGGACAGAAGAAGGGTAGAAGATGGTATTGCCAGGACCTCTTGGGATGAACCGTTGACCTGTGTGGTTCTATTCACTGCTCCCAGCGGCTCACTGCAGACTTACAGTAGGAGCTCTGAGCCTCCTCCCCATTTCACACAGAGGAAGGGACAGGGGGGCAGGGTAATGAGCTGAAGTTCACACCATGGCACATGCATGAGCTGAGCCTGAACTCAGGGCCTGTGAAGTTAGAGTGAGGCCAGCCAGGCCCTGCCACTCTTTCCGGTCACCAGCTTTGGAACTCTATTTCTCTTTGAGCAGAATATTCAAAGTGGCCAATGGAAGGACACTGGAGCTGAGACCCAACTGGCCTGAGCATCCCCCAGTGCATTCATGATGACCTATTTGGTGACAGGCATCATGGCTTCTCTACAGTAACCCATGAAGTAGCATCGAGGCTATTATCCCTATTCATTCAAAGGAACCACCAGACAAGCTAACTATTAGTCTAAGTTTCCATGACCAGAGCGTGGCCACAGAGACGTCAACTCAATGGGAGGAAGTTGAAGAAGGTGGAGATGGGGGTTGGGAGGCATAGTATCTGTTGGAGGCATGGCTGACTGATCCCCTCAGTCCGCTAGTGGGTTTGTAGTTCAGTGGCCCATACCAACAGGCAGCTGCTTTTCTAAGATGCACAGTGGGCCTACTGTGGTCATACCACTGATGGGGTGCTACTGGCCTGATTCTGACTGTGTGACAGGATAGGCCAGATCAGGTGAGACGCACAGCTCCAGCATAGGGCTACTGTGAGCGGGACACCGAGTCTCTAGGACCACAGAGGTTCCCTAGTGTCAGGGAGGGTCTTGAGGATGGTGGAATGCAGGGTTGACTTCTCTTATCTCTGGGATTCCCATGGTGCCGTAAAGCAGAGGCCTGGCTCCCCGCTCTCCACGGGCACGGGCTTTCTCTCAGTTTCTTCTCAAGACGAGCAGTGTATTTCCCCTTTTCTACTATCCTGTTTGCAAGCAGCGATCGGCTCCAGTTTACCACCCAGGGCCCAGTCCTTTTATAACATATAGCTGCTCTCTTGTTCCCTTCTATCTAGCCTAAGGTTGTAAGTCCGTTTGCTAGCTGCTGACTGCGTATGCAGGAAAGAAATCTTGCATGAAACAAACTGTGGTTTAATCCATAGCACCGTGTGTGTTGTGTCAAGTTGAAGACATTCCTAACATACATTGCTGGTCTGTGTGGCCCTAAGAGTCAAAAGCTTCCCAGTGAGAGCAAGCCATCCATGGAGAGAGGTCCCCCAGCTACAGAGACAGTTACGGTGAAACAACAGAGCGAGACAAATGGAAAGCAGCCGGCAATAGGCGGTCGGGATCCTTAAAACCCAGCCTGGCGAGGTGCTTGTGAGTGAGACGTGTAGGCGTGTTTCTACTAATGAATCACAGAAGCAAGGACCCACGGTTCCAAACCCGTCTTGTGTAATCTGGTTGAGGATATCAACAGAGGGGAGAACCCAAAATAGGCCTTGCCTGGCACAGCACCTCTTGAGAGCTTTAGTAGGCAGTTCATGTGTTGTTGCTGATGGAGACCGATCTTATTGGTTCTACTAGCCTTCTGGGGAAGGTGTCAGAAAGCACATTCCTAAGCCCTGTCCCCGGTCAACTGTCTTTAAATCTATGGGAGCGAGGTCTAGGAAATTCTACTGCATGAAACATGCCTCCTTCTGCTGGACCCTTTGTGTGGTAATGAAGAATATTAAGATCAGGGGAGGCAGGTGGCCAGGTCAGGGTGGAAGAGTGACTGCCTCTGTTGCTGGAATCCGAAGCTGCACGGTCCAAGTCTGAGCTCAGTGTGCGCCCCTCTCTGCCTTTCTCTCAGGTAGTAGGACACGGCTTCTCACAGAGCTCAGGCTGTCCATGCCTAAGCCCTGTCGCCTAACACGTGACCTTGGTTTCGGTCTACCTCAAAAGTATGTGCTGTCTTTCCTCTGTCTGGATGTAAGCACCTGCTGGATCCTGAAGGGACAACCTCGGTTTCCCTTAGTGCCATCCTCAGAGGGACAGTAAGTGAGCGTGTGTCACCCCTGGGCCATGGCTGACGAGCCTTTCTCCCTACAGGCCATGTGGGAGCAATGCCAGCTACTGAAGACGGCATCAGTGTTTGCCCGCTGCCACCCTCTGGTGGATCCCGAGCCCTTTGTGGCTCTGTGTGAGAAGACTTTGTGTACGTGCGTCACGGGGCCAGAGTGCGCATGTCCTGTTCTCCTTGAGTATGCCCGAACCTGCGCCCAGGAAGGGATGGTGCTGTACGGCTGGACTGACCATGGCGCCTGTCGTGAGTTGCTGGTCTCCCCCGTGCTTGAACAGACCGTTTGTCTTGGGGTGGTGGCGCTCAGGGCGCTTTGGAGCCCTGTTGTGACGTGCGCTTCCCACCGGTGCCATCAGCCAGTGTCTGCTGAGCCCTGAGTCCTGAATGGCTCCTGCCCTCTGTCACCTAGTCCTCTCAGGAGTCCCTTCCCTCGTGGACTGTGTGGAAGATGAGCAAACCTTTCAAGGCCCTGTCCCTACCTCTTGTCCCATGTCACACCCCTCTTGGCACCCCATGACTTCCTCAGGAAAGCCATTCCCATTCCCTGGCTTCTCACAGTTGTCTCTGCCTCAACCCAGCAGGCAGTTAGGCCTCAGGATTCATCTTTACAGTGGTCCTGAGTTAGAAGTGTCAGGTTATCTAAGCTGTGTGTGGGGTGGCCTCCCAGAGACCAGAAAGGCTTCATTAAACCTTCCCTTTTATTAACTCACCCTTCCGGCCTCCAGGCATTGTGCGTTCTGTCCCTGTCAATTCTGCCTTGTAATACCAATTTGGGCATCTCTAAATCTCACTGGGTCCATAGTCACCGTCACTATCTCCAAATCACCACGATTAAATAGAGACTTCTGGTCACCTTGCAAAAGCCGTCCTCCTCACTACGCGGATCAAAGGCCCCTCGATGGGCAGCTGCTTGGCTATAATTAGTCAGGTAATGTGGACTGGAGGAGGTAGAGTGCCTGGCTGATACTGACACTGCACATTTGAGTTTCACCGTGTGGCAAACAGCTTTGCCATCAGGGCCTGCCATCTCCGCTGTGGGGGTGTGGGAAGGTGGGGGTTAGAGCCGCCTTCTCTTTTGCTTAGGGAGTGGCTGTCTTTTTAGACCTTTGAAGGCAGGATGGAGGAGATGTCTGATAGATGGTTTTAAAGAAGGAGTTGGGGGGCAATTATGTCAGGAGAGGCAGGGTTTGAGGATCTGTGTGTTCTATGTGGTGAACAGAGAGTTGGTTAGGCAATAAGGCTTAAAGGCAGACTAATAAAACATGGAAGTAAGTTGGTATCATCCAAGTGGGCGTGGATAGAGTGTGTCCTGAGCTGGGAGTGAGGTAGCATTTAGTTAGAGCCAATATCAGGAGGAAGGGAGGCGCGAAGAGGAGAAAGTGAGAGTTTCTTCCTAGTTCCTAGAAGCCACTCCTTTTCAGCCCAGAATTTGGCGTTACCCCGAGAAAGTTTTAGATGGAGAGGTCAGAACACCTAGAGACAAATGACGGCCAAGCTTTCTTCATGGAGAATGGAGAACAGATAGCCGCAAGGCAGGGTGTCTGGACCGGGCACCGCAGTGAGTCTTAGCTAGGACCTTGCAAAAACAGAAGATGCTCTTTCAGGGCAACGCCGGCTGCAGAGGGACCATGGGCTGGCGGGTTGGAGATGGTCCCTGGGACCCTCTAGACAGGGTGGGCAGTCAGAGCGACAGGCTGGCTGCACTTGCAGTGTGGCTTGGAAGCTGCTGCTGGGTCCACGGCTTTGGGCGACTCACTCCTTTGGTTTGTCTTTCAGGTCCAGCTTGCCCAGCTGGCATGGAATATAAGGAGTGTGTGTCTCCTTGCCCCAGAACCTGCCAGAGCCTGCCTTTCAATGAAGTGTGTCAGCAGCAATGTGTAGACGGCTGTAGCTGCCCTGGTAATGAACGTCCCTCTTTGGCTACAAACCTGAGGCCCTGCCAGAGTCCTGGGCTTTGAGAAGAGAGATGAAGGCTACTTGTGTTTTCCCCTCATGGCTGAAATCAGAGGTCTTTTATTTAGCTTTTTAAAAGCCTTTGTACCGAGAGACCAGGATTGAACTGGGCTTTATTTTGAATTCATGTTTTCCCATTGTACTGTTCTCAGAAAGCACTCTGTCTAGGGAACTGTCTTGGTCCCAACCCTGACCTTGTTCAGGGAGCTCCTGGCCTAATCTGAGATGTGGTTTTGTTTTCTCAGTTAGGGTTCAGGACACCAGTCTGGGAGAAAGGTCTTACACAATATGTCCTGGATGTGCCATGTGTGCTCAGCTGGAAAGGGCTTTTCATTAGAACCTGTATGTCCAGGAGACTGAGTGACGGTCATGAGCCGTATTCAGTTATATGGATTAGGAAGTCTTGAGGCTCATGGCATCTCTCCTGGATGATGTTGAACAAAATGATTGATTCGATTCAGCCCTCTAGGGTATGAACATAAATAACCCAGCAGGCTCACACACACAGTGTCGAGTAAGTTCTTCGATTCCTCTGAGAAGCCTCCACCAAAGCTCATGGGCTTTCCTACTGGATAACCCTGAGCAAGCTCTGTGACCCATTCTTTCCTCTGTAGGATGAGAATTGGTATCTCCCTCCCTCATATTCCATAAGTGTCAAGAATAAACATCACAGTGCATTGTCTTAGAGTTTTCCAGAAGCGCTAAGTCTCTGGTTGCCCCCGGGGTTCTATGAGGGAGGGATAAGCAAGGATCATGACGGTGCTGAGATCTCTGCCTTGATGCCTTTGGAACAGAGGGAGAGCTCTTGGATGAAGACCGCTGTGTGCAGAGCTCCGACTGTCCTTGCGTGCACGCTGGGAAGCGGTACCCTCCTGGCACCTCTCTCTCTCAGGACTGCAACACTTGGTAACCGCAACACCACACAGCCTGGTCTACCCGGGGGTTTGGGGAGGGGAAGCGTGATGGGAGGGGGCAACAGCCTGTGGACCGGGGAGCTGTCCTGGGTTGAGAGTAGAGGGTGGGGAGTTGGCAGAGGGATCTGAGCGGGTGTTGGAGGCAATGGTGGTGTGCAAACGTTATGCCTAGAGAGAAATTAGAGGACACATCTTTTCTATGCATCTGACAACTCTAGCTGTCCTTCCAGTTTAGTAAATGGTGCATCAAGCCTCTCTCCTTAAATCTTTTGCCTACTGGAGGGTAGCAAGCAGACTCCCCTAGCAGGGACTCCATGGTCTGTGTTCTATGGCACCTAGGTGGGTCTAGCCTGAGCGCTTGTCCCTGGTTAGTTCAGGCATCTCTCCAAGAATATCTCCGCACATCACCCCTAATCAGCTCACCTGTCTCTGCACAGTGGGGCAAATAGCTCCTCATTCTGTCTCCAGCCCTTTTTGGTTTGCAGCCTCTAGTGTGGTGGCTCTCCACCTGTGGGCCGCAACCCCCCTGGCAGGGGTTGCACATCAAATATCCTGCATATCAGCTATCTACATTACAATTCATAACAGTAGCACAATTACAGTTATGAAGCAGCAATGAAAATAATTTTATGGTTGGGGGGTCACCAAGACATGTGAAATTGTCTTAAAGGGTCGCAGCATTAGGAAGGTTGAGAACCTCTGCTCTTGTGCCTGCTAAGCCTCCGGGGTCCTCCCTCCCTTCCCTGTGGGTCCTCCCTCCCTTCACCATGGGTCCTCCCTCCCTTCCCTGTGGGTCCTCTCTCCCTTCACCGTGGGTCCTCCCTCCTTTCCCTGTGGGTCCTCCCTCCCTTCACTGTGGGTCCTCCTTCCCTTCCCTGTGGGTCCTCCCTCCCTTCCCTGTGGGTCCTCCCTCCCTTCCCTTCTTGCTCCCTTAACCCACCTGCTGTGCACGGGAGAGGAACAGGATGCCTGAGGTTCAGAGCAGATCTTCAGGGCCACTGTACACCCTCAGCTTCCTTTTTCTCTCTTAGTTTCTTCCCCTTTAGGAGGTCTCCAAGGATCTGTTGTGGCCAAAGTCGTGTCCTGTGCCACTTTAACGTTTTAAAGACTGCCCTGGTTCTGGCTCCCTTCTTTTCTCCTATATCCTTTCTCCGGGGAGGACGGGTTATCTGTGATGAGCGTTAATTTAATTAGGTGCCCTCCTGGCAGAACCAGTGACCTGAACATGCTCTTTTGTCCAACAGCATCTGCAGAAACAGCCTATGGATCTGCAGCAATGAGGACTGCCCAGGTAGGCTCATTTACACGCCTTTTCTCCCTTTCTCCCCTTCTCTGTGGAGAAGTGTGATTCCCCATCCCCTGCCCCGCTGGACAGAGAGCCCACAGCACAGCAGACAGAAAGTGACCCCTCTGCAACACCTCCCGACCTCAGCTCTGGCTTTGGATCTCAGCCCCGCTGTCTGATCACAGTGGGCCATGCTTAGCTCCTCTACAGCAGCGGAGCCAGGAACAGGTGACCCTGCCCAGCTCCTGTTTGCTCTGGGGATGAAGTTGCTGAGCTGTGAGACCTGAAGGGCAGGGCTGACCAAGCAAAGAGAAGAGAACTTCCTTGGAAAATCAAGAGGAAGGTTTCTACAAGTCTTTTGGCTTGAAGTGATAGCATAACCTGAATTTTAAGGGCACGGCTATGGTTCTGTAGCCCCAATACACTAGTCAAACTGAATAACAGTGAAGGGCGGAGGGTGGAGATTTATTCAACACTGGGAAGAGGAACAAATAAAGGAGTGTCCCCAAGCCTTCCTGGGAAGCCCTTACTGCTGTCAGTCAGGTTTCTGCTTGATGCTCAATTCTGCCTGCAGGTGCAGCCTCACCCTCCCAGATTATTGTCCTCAGCTGCCAGGGGCTCTGTCCTGGGGAGGTTGTATTATTCCAGGAATCTGGGTGACTCAGGAAGAAAGGTCACCGCTGAGCTTGCTCTGTACCTTCAGCCTAGGAAAGCAGAGGTCAATGCCCACCCACGGTTGATCCTGTCCTTTTTTTTTTTTTTTTTTTTTTTTAGCAAAATCTGCTTTCTGGTGATTTTTTTTCATGAGTTTCATTGGAATTTTCTAGAACGCTTGGTATGTTGACCACAGTATGGTTCAAATGCTGAGAGAACACGGGTAGCAAAGGATCCGTTTCCTTGCTACCCTTTGGGAATCGGCAGAATTGGGACCTGCAGTATGTATGGCCTCAGCCCCCTGCTTTTGCCTGCTTAGCCTCACTCAGCTCTACTTACTGCAAACGTTGCCCACTCAAAGCTCCCTCTGCCTCTCCAGAAAGACCCTGGACTTTCCCCTTCCTGTTCTCTCATGTGATGTTTTCAGTATGCTGGGGACATGCTAAGAGTTGAGACACTGCTACCTCACTGTTACAACCCCGAGACAAGCCAGTTTGTTTTCTCCTTGTAAAAGAGAAAGCAGTAAGACAGGTTAAAGGATTTTCTTAAAGTCGCACAGCTGCTCAGAGGCAGAGCCAGGACTACAACTCACAGTCGGCTGGCTTTTCTAACTGTCCTTTCTCCCCTTTGCTGGCCCTAGACTTAGGTAGGTCAGAAGTGACTTGGACACTGGGACTCAAGTGGATTAAAGGCTTTAGGGTCACTTGGGATTTTGTCTAACACATATCACACTGGGAAAATTCTGGAACTTGATGGAAGCTGGATCAGGAATGACCAACTATTCTTGGTATCCTTTGGGTAATCCTAGAAGAAATCACTTTGAAAATGCTTTGTGTGAGCACAACCACATCCCATGTGGGAGTCTGAACCCTCCAATAGCTGAGCCGGGAGCACCCATTGCACAAGACCTGTGAACCATAGTAGACAGACTTAGGAGTTTAGCTCGCTGTGTTCCTCAGACTGACTTGGAGCCGCAGGAGTCCTGGCACCAGCAACTTCAGGGAGAGGCTTTTTTCCCATCATCCTTCCCTTCATCCATCCTTCCAGCCAGCCACGGCTATGCACGAATCCATGAAAGTCTTGTCTGGACAAAATAATTGATCGCATGGTCTTCAGTTCAAAATCTCTAAGAGCTTTGTTGAGAATTCAAGACAAGCGGTGTTTTGACACCTGGAAGGGCACGTAGCCAGTTCCGACTTGTGGTCTTCGGAGTAGTTCCATGATTTGCTGACAAAGCTACGAAAACTGTATCTCATTCTCAAAACCCCGCTCCGCCCCTCGCCTCACTCTGTCCACCTCCACCCATGGCTGCCAGACTTAGGCTTCTCTCTCTACAGTCTTACCACAGTCCTGTTGCCAGTGGTCTGTCTCATTGTTCAGATAATTGGGAAGAGCTATTGATGGGAAGGTTCTGAAGTGGGATATGCCTAGCTCTCCAAGGAAAGACCAGAGCAGGGCTTCTGGGAAGATCCTGGAGGGGCTGTGTTGCGCATCTCAGAGGACCAGGCTTTCATTCTGGACAGACATGAACACGTGATACTCATCAGTCTGGGTGCTACAAATCCCCAAACATAATGGGTCACCTTGAAGGTTGTCTAGAGCATAGTGTTGAGTGTGGGGACCAAGAAGGGACGAGCTTAGGAGGGCAGCAGTCTGCAGGGGTGGGGAGGGACTGGTGACCCCCATGGATGGTGTTCTAGAAACTCTCCGCTCCCTGTTTATCTTTGGGTATCCTCAGGCAAAACTGTGGCGCATTGGTCGGCTTTGTGTTACTACAACAAAATACCAGACACGGTTTACTTGTGAAGTAAAGGTTTATTTTGGGTCAAGATTCTGGAGCGTCAGGTTTAAGGTCAGTCGGCCCCATTCATTAGGGCCTCTGATGATGAAGACCCACAGTTGGGGGTTCGGGGTGTGGTTGGTTTCCTACCCCTCTCATCCATTCACTTAGCACCTTGAACAATGTCCACCTCCTGTGCTGCCACAACCTTCTGAGATTGTCACTGCCGGGACCAAGCTTTTAACAACACACGGGCCTTTGGCGAACATTCAACACCTATGCAGCAGTGTGTGGTTTCCATGTAGTCTGCAGGCACCCTGTAGCTCCTTCTCAACCTTTGCATCCTCAACACTGCCAGGAAAACCCTGTTAGGGGTCAGGAAGGCCCTGCTAGGTCAGTGCCCAGGAGATGTGACTGTCTGGTTAGAGTGAACGTGGAGGAAGCATGGCAGCTACTGGAGGCTGTCCTTCAGATGTGCACAGCCCTGGTTGTGCGTCCTGGAGGCTGTCCTTCAGATGTGTACAGCCCTGGTTGTCCATCCTGGAGGCTGTTCTTCAGATGTGCACAGCCCTGGTTGTGCATGCTGGAGGCTGTGTACAGCCTTGGTTCTGCATTTGATGTTTCTCATGGAAGGCTGTGGCACTTAGGTTTCTAAGTGAACAACAGCTGAGTAGAGGGCTTTCCATTTATGTTCAGAATAAAAATGGCCCTGGATGGGGGGTGAGAGCATGGGCCTCAGGTGTGGGTGGCTTGATTGGAAAGGGCACAGGCTAGCTTTCCAGCAGGGTTTCCAAATCTGTGAAACATGGTGTCCCCAGTCTGCTTTCTATTGCTGTGGTAAATGTCATGACCAAAAAACAACATGGGGAGGAAGGGGTTTATTTGGCTTCCGGTGCCACGTCGTCATGGGAAGTCAGGGCAGGAACTCAAGCAGAGACCGTTGTGAACATTGCTCACTGGCTTGTTTGCACGACTTCCTCAACCAGCTTTCTTATACAACCCAGGCCCACCCCCTCAGGTGTGGCACTACCCACAGGAGGCTGGGCTCTCCCACATTAGTGGTTAATCAAGAAAGTGACCCACGCACGGACTTGCCCACGGGCCAATCAGATGGAGGCAGTTTCTCAAGAGAGAGTCTCTCTTCCCAGATGTCTATGTCAAGTTCACAAAAAACCCCTACCCAGGGTTCATAATCATAGCTTCATTCCATGGCTGCTGTGAGACCTTTAGAACTCCATGATGAGTCCCCCATCAGGATGGGCCAGTCCCATCTTTCCAGAGCAGAGAACATCAACAGTGCTTGTGCAAGTTCAGAGAGGGACTGAGACCCAGGGCAGGCCGGACGGAGCAGGCATGGGGCTGAGATGAGGTAATGGGTGGGGGTGGAGCTTCCTGGGAGAGTGGGGAAAACTTAGAATAATGTATTACTTATTTTGTTCAGAATAATTTCTTATTTACTTATTTATTTCTTCGGTCCTGGGGATGGCACCAGAGACTTGTGCATGCTTGTTAAGTACTCTGTCGATTGGAGTGACAACCTAGCCCCCCCCCCAGCCCCCTGTTCAGGATAATTTGATGGATTATCATGTATCCCCATGATTACACCCTGAGATTCAAGGCCTGTCTGCTCTGACCCTGCAGGAAGAATGGCACACAGGTACATCCCTGGCTAACAGGCAGCTGGGAACTTCTCCCTCATGACAGTGGGCTTTGAGGAGCTTGGACTTACCTGGGATTCTGCCCTCTGTTCCCCCAAGGTCTGGGAGTGTCCAGGGGTCTGTCCACACCCTCTCTGGCTCTCTGGAGGTATACCAGTGTTCTTCAGGCTGGGCATGGACTGGTCAGCAACCAATGCATTGCGTTTCTTAATCAGACTTTCTTCCTTCTGTGTTGTCCTCCTGCCCCGTGGCAGGTGACCACACTAACCAGGGTCAGAGAGGCTTGGCCCTGAAGTGAGTAGGCTTCTGAGAAACTGTGGACCCCCTCTACCCGCACCCCCGGGGTAGCCTACAATGTCTGAGTTCAAAGCACTCTTTGCCCACTGTGGGCAGTTGGGTTGGTTTAACTTTTCTGTGCTCTGTCTCCCTCCTCTGTCCACTGGGAATGACAGTGCCCATCAGCACCCAGGAGGTGACTCCCAGAGTGAGTGTAGAGAGCACCATGTATATTTGGTTAGAATTACATTAGTGAGTTAAAGGCCAGCGTGGGGGAGCCCGGTGCCTGCAGGAGGTCTGTTTCACCTTACTGGAGGCCCGTGGACTGACATTTCTGTGGGGTTGGCGGTAGGAAAAGATGAAGGCTGTTGACTCAAGCAGAGCATCCTCTCCAGGGCCTACGTGCTGCACACCGGAGGGTTTATTTATAAGCAAGGAGTGTGTCCATTAGATGAGAGAGCTCCTGCTCCTCTTTCCCCCTCTTCTTCCACCTCCTGCCATCTTCCTCCCTTACCCCCTCTCTTCCTCCTTCTAAAGACAGGGGAATCTTTACCCAGGAACAGTCTTGCTTTAACATTAGAAGGCCCATTTTGTACTCTCTTTTAAGCACCTCTGGCTTTCCACCCGTCCATTCATCTCGGGTCTGGTGGCTGCCCTTTCCTGCCCGCCCGTGAACGGATGCCCTAGCCGTCCTGCTCTGGACCAAGGAGCTTGAGCCTGGCCGTGTGGTTTGGTTGGATGATGTTTGGTTGGATGATGTTCTAGATTCCTCGGCCAGCCACTACCCGGCAGCTCACCAGTCCATTTCCCCAGGTTTCCTGTGTTTGCATCTTGGTCCCTCAATTGTACCAAGGAGATAAGCCACGCACGTATAATATTTAGACTTCTGATTGCTGAGAAAGAAAATCAGCAGGGGGAAAGGCAGGAAGCCTGATCAGAGGATTAGATTCCAGGCCGGGACAGTTTGCTTTCTGATAGATGAGGTGCTTTCTCGTTGACCCTGCTTTCCTTGGGCCTCGTCGGAGAGACTGGAAGTCCAGCTCCACACTTAGATAAGAGTGTTCTTGAGAGAATGGGGATGGCTGAGGGAGGAATCCCACCCATTCCACGGCTGCCAGGTCAAGGCATTTGACATAAACGACCGCATTGCTCTGTTTGTTCAACCGTGGTGACTTTTAGAAAAATACCCATTTCAAAAGGCCTTCCTGTGACATCGCTGGATTCCAGGATGTTCACAATGGCTCGAGGTGACCCTTGGCCCTGTCCGTCGTGCGGCTGCTCAGCTCTCCATCAGGACTTAGTCCGCTCTTGCCCTTTTTCAGGACACAGCGTGGGAGGAGATGCGAGAGTGAGCTGGAGCCTTTCTAGTTCCTTCAAGTTCCTCGGGCTGGTTTTATTCACTGGTCATCCTAGCATCCTGCAAGGGGAGCAGTTGTCCTGGGGACCAGACGGATACTTATTAGTCCCCTGGGGCTACCTGCCCTTACCTGACCCTTCAGATGCTCCAAGGCAGAACCACAGCTGGATTCAAAGTTGTACATTGAGCCTGGCCCAGCACTGCCAGTTACTGAGAATACCAACAAGGTGGCAGACAGTGGGGGTTCCCTCGTTTCTGTCCTTGTCATTTGGCAGCAGGAACCACCCTGTGGCTTTTCAGGACTTCCAGGCTATGTTAGGACCCAGCATCTCACAATTTCCACAGAGTGACAGTGGAGATGAGCGAAGGTGGCACAGACACTCAGCTAGGGACTGGCAAGAGAGCATGATGCCTGTTTTATCACAGCGGGTCCCCTGTGGTCTTCGAAGATGGAGTTTCCCCAAGCTGGGTAGAGACCTTGGCAGAGCCTCTTCTGCATGGATATATCCTCTAAGGCATGAGGTCAGGGTTGAGCCCTTGGAAGAAGGAATGTCAAAGTCACGACTGTGTAGGAGGGGGAGCACAGAGAGTCACCGTCTGCAGATGTATCTATCAGCTTGGGCTGGGAGCTGGCCTTGTGAAGGTCAATGCTGCCTGGCTATGCCCCGTCGATAGCCTCCTGCCTGTGCCATGTTCCCCCTGAACCTGCCCCTGGCCCTGAACAGGTTTCCTGGTGGCTGGGCTAGGGGCAGGAATGGAGTCTTGGATTGGCACTGAGCCGGTCTCTATTGTTCTCATCTTCTGTTCCTCATGGCTCTCCTGGGGCAAGGCTGTCCCCAGGCCCCTCCACACGCCGCCGGGTCAATGAGAGCTGTGCTTCTAGGCAGCCTCCCTGTCCTGGTGAGCTTCCAGGCTGCCATGTGCAGCTGTCCTGGCCTTGAGCGGGGAAGTCTGGGGCCTGTGGAGCAGAAACTCAGCTCTGAGAGCTGTGGGTTCAAGCCCCGGCTCCAGCACAGACCGAATTCAGGTCTCTAGTCATCTCCCTTAGCTGCCGTGTTTATAAAACGGGGTGTCGGCCTGTGACCAGCTTGAGAGTGGTAACTACCTGACCTTGAATCCTCTGACCACACTCAGCCTTGATTGTCATGGGAAAAAGGGTACCTGGGGGGCTTTGGGGAGGGCACCCCGTTTTTACATGTACCTCTCCTTGCCAAGTTATAGCCTCTCCCCTCACCTCTTCCTCTGGGGCCTTCCAGGGGAGTGTCTTGTCACAGGCCAATCGCACTTCAAGAGCTTCGACGACAGGTACTTCACCTTCAGTGGGATCTGCCAATACCTGCTGGCCCGGGACTGCGAAGATCACTCTTTCTCCATTATCATAGAGACCA
Source organism: Mus pahari (assembly GCF_900095145.1). Taxonomy (NCBI): domain Eukaryota; kingdom Metazoa; phylum Chordata; class Mammalia; order Rodentia; family Muridae; genus Mus; species Mus pahari. The sequence goes on from NC_034591.1 coordinate 140,704,403, forward strand.
TGCAGGTGAGCCAGGCCAGGCTGCCAGGCTGTCAGAGGGCTGCAGAGCCTCATGGTGAGAAGGCGGCTTGTCCTGGGGGCTGGAGCATCTGCCTGCACAGGAGGGAGCCCGTCCTCTGGCCTTCAGAGATTTCTTGCAAACCCAATCTATCACTCCCTGCTTAGCTCCCCTTTGTTATTCAGGAGGGTCACCCCCTCAGGTCTAGTCTGTGGTTCCCTAAACTTCTGCTCTTCGAAACGGAGGGCTAAGTGGGGTGGGGGAAAGCAGGGTCCCCTCCTGTATGTGTGCCATGGTACTGGGTATGTGCTTACTCTCCAGCTAATGAAGCAAGGACGGCGACATTTATAGGCCTTCTACCATGGGGAAGCCCTGACTGTTCTGGGTTATTAGGTCCATGGAATAAGAAGAGCTGAGGGCTTAGTAAGGTTTATTGTGAAAACCCATGCAAGGCTGGGACAGGGTGTGGCTAAGGCTTGGGCTCAGGACCTTCTTGACGACTCTGGGCACCCCATACTCTGTGGGAAGGGAAGTGTGCTGTTCAACGAGGCCCACACACTCTAGAGCCGAGACTGCGCCCCGGCCTGGTAGGGGTTGGGGTAGGGTCACCCGGCATTTCTATCTCTCAGTGTGCCGATGACCCTGATGCTGTCTGCACCCGCTGGGTCAGTGTGCGACTGTCTGCCCTGCACAACAGCCTCGTGAAACTGAAGCATGGGGGAGGAGTGGCCATCGATGGCCAGGATGTCCAGATCCCCTTCCTGCAAGGTAAGCTCGTGCCACTTCCTCCACACGGTACCAACCTATGTCCCTGCCCTCTGAGGGTACCCAGTTCTTGCCTGGGAACCTAATGAAGATTTAGTTGGGGTGGGTGAGGAGGTGTCCTGGGTACTTTTGACTCTGGAAGAAAAGAGGCAGAGGTTGACTCAGTTGAGAGGCCAGGGTTGACAGACAAATTGTTAGCTCAAAGGATGTTACTTGGGCCAAGTCCCTCATGAGAAAAACCTTCTTGCCTCGTGTCTTCACCCGTGTCACATGAACTGACTTTGTAGTGAACGACTCCCAGTCGTGACCTTCGAAGCAGCTCTCAGATCTCTCTCCTCCACGACTCCTGGCTCTCCTGTAGCCTGTAACCCTAACCTGGCACACAGCGGATGAACTTGGCGAATGTTCGCTGTGTTTTCATGTGTGTTTACGCCGGGTGTGACCCCAAGCCCCCACCCCGGGAGCTGATGAGCTCCTCCAGGACAAAGGCAGAAGCTTTCTCACATCTCCTCCGCCTTTCTGCAGCATCAGACTTTGCACACGACATCTTTCAGCTAGGAGGACTTCCAGCCTGGAAGCCAACAGGGGCCCAAGGTTGTCATAGACACTTTCCTTCAACTTGGGAGGAAAGGTGTTATTTCATGGGACATTTCCACCTCATAGCTTATCACTGAGGGCAGTCAAGGCAGGAACCAACGCAGGAATCTGGAGGCGGGAACTGGTGTGGGAGGAAGGCTGCTCACTGGCTTGGTCTCCAGGCTCACGGCAGTTACTTTTCTTAGACCTGCCCAGGGCCACCTGACCAGGGGTAGCACTGCCCCTTCCGTATCAATCAGCATCGAAGAGAATGTCACAGACATGCCTATGGGTCGATGGAGACATCCTTTCTCCATTGAGGTTCCTTCCTCCCAGGAGACTCTAGTCGAAAACCAGAGAGGATTCCCTCACCGCCAGGATCTCAGGATGCTGGAGCCTTTGCTGCCCTCTTGTGTCCATTAGGGGAATTACAGGTCATAGTAGCTCAGTGGCTTCTCCAGGAATTTATTTGCCTCTATCCACCCAGTTCATTCCTCCAGAGAGGTCTCCCCAACACCCCCTCCTCCAGCCTCGTGGGCATTTATCTCACTCCCACTCCTTGCTTGCCATTGCCATAATACTTCGAGACCTCACGAACATAACTTTGAGACCCACAACACACCAGTCACCCCTGTCACCTCCCTATCTGAATTGACACCCTGGACTTATGGCTTCAAGGTGACCTCCGCATCCAGCACACAGTGATGGCTTCTGTACGCCTTAGCTACGGGGAGGACCTGCAGATGGACTGGGATGGCCGCGGGCGGTTACTGGTTAAGGTAGGTCCCTTTCTAAACTACAGCCTCGCCGGAGCCTGACCCTTACAAAGTACCCCTTGTGCTGTGGGCGAAATAGCTTTGTGTGGTAGGAGAAGAATTTCTTTCTCCTCACACTCTACGCCCCCAGAGCAAGGAACAGGCCTCTCTGTGTGTGAGAAGCTGATGTTTGTTTTCTGGGTGCTCCCTGGTATTCTCCGGGTTATCCCTCTGCGGCTTGGGTGCTGTGCTGATCACCAGAATAGATGTCTGAGTCCCCTGTAAGACTGGCATCAAGGCAGGCTTGCCTGTCAGTTTCTGAGCTGTAGTAAAGTCTTGGATCAGGGGGTGTCCCTGGGCACTCCCCGTGGGGGAGCAAGGAAGGGAAGAGCCAGATTGGAGTACCCAGCTCAGACCCAGTATCCTGCCCATAGGACATCTGAAGAAAGCCATGGGGGGAGGGGTCCTCCACATTCCTTACTGAGCCGCTGGATGGATGCATGTGTGGCTCGTGTCCTCTGGGTGATTCTCTAATCAGATGGGACAGTAACATTTCACTGGGCTTCCAGCTTTGCTGGCCTTGCAAAGTCCCTGGCAGGTGGGTAGACCAGGAACTGCCTCGATAGTACTGCCTTATAAGGGAGACAGCCAGGGGACATCAGGAGCCACCAGCAGCCCTCACCCCGTCACAACACAATGAGGGCTAGCTCACTGGCTGGTATCCTCCTATTGCTAGACCATGGTCCTCACTGTCAGGAGTCAGGATGTTGTTAGAGTCTTAAACATGGCTAAGATGAGTCCCTGAGATCTTAAGTGAGATTATAGCTACGGATACTTGCCAGACTAATGGCTAAATCAAAGCTGAGCATAGTGACATATCCCAGGGATGAGGAGGGTGAGACAGGGGCTGGAGGCCAGCCTGGGCTACATAGTGACTTTCAGCCGACCTGAGCTCAGTAGCAAGATCCTGACACAAACAGAAAAGCAAAATCCCAGAGAGCAAAAAATGTTAAAGCAGAGGCATTAAAACACTTAACTCATTTATAACATAATACTAAACCTTGTTTCCTAACAGACATTTGTAAGCACTTTTCCCTTGAAAAATAAGTTAGACAGGGATCAGGAGACAACAGTAAGAAAGCAGCAAGAAGAATACCATGGCCACACATGGCTGCAAATCTCCTTAACGATTCATTTAATAGAAGACAGCTGGATTCTCATATCTATTTCTGCAATCAATCTGCTACAGCATTTCAGATCGCAGGGCCTCTGGAAAATTCCACTGTGTGCTTGTAAGTCAAGAAGAAGAGACAGACAAGAACGAAATAGTGGAACTATGGAAATACTCAATCTGGAAGGACCTTGAAAGACCCTCATGGCTCTTAGGATAGCACTTTGAGAAACAGCATCCGAGGTCACACCAGTGTGCTTTAGTTTTAAACTGGAAAGTCGGGGAAGACCTCGATGCCTAGTGCGTGCGTGCGTGCGTGCGTGCGTGCGTGCGTGCGTGTGTGTGTGTGTGTGTGTGTGTGTGTGTGTGAGACTTGGCATCACAAACAAGGAAGGCCACTTCCCCACCTTTCTTACTTGCATACATGTCTGTGGGTCTGGGACCTTCCATATGCACCTTGTTAAGTCACAACTGAGAGCTGGAAGGGGCTCCCAAAATGACTACAGGGACCCAGGCATAACCTGTGAGACTTTGGAACATCAGGGTGGGGTGTGTGTGCGGGGACCACCTGGTTTCATTGATTACCCACAGAGCTGTCGTTGGACTCTTGGGGTCTGGTCCCCACCAGTTCTTCAAATCTGCACCATAGAATTCAGTGGCGCCCCAGCTGTCCCGGGGAAAGGCCTCCACATCACGCTTGGCCCCGAGGGTGCACTTTGGGGTCACCGCTGAGGTCTGATCATCGAGTGAGAGATGGGGCTAGAATCTGAGCCCTGCTTGCGTCCTGGTGTCCTCAGCAGGAGATTAGAAGACAGGTGTGGCTCCTGGACAGCAGACACAAGCTCCGGGGGGGGGGGGCTTGGACTACACCCACCTCAGTCTGCCTTGTCTGTTTGTGACTAATTCCTGTCCAACGAACAGTTTGCACATTCTCTCACTGTTGCTTAGCTCACGTCTGCTGATAGTCACAATAGTCATGGACACAGGGAGCAAGTAGGTCTGGGGGATTCAAGCTGCTTGCTCTTTCCAGCTGTGTCACCCTTGCTGGGACCTTAGGCAATCTCTCCCTCTCTCCCTCCCTTCCCCTCCTTTTCCTCCCTCTCTCCCTCCTCCTTCTTTCTCTCCTTCCCTATCTTCCTCCCCCTCCTCTTCTCTTTCCCTGTCTCCTTCTTCCTCTTCTTCATCCTCCCCCCCCACCCCCCGCCTGCACTGCACCTTCCAAAGTGTCTGACTAATTCCTAGAATCCTTCCGGCTGACTCCTCTCTGATGAACCACAGCCGAGCAAGGACAGGACAGCACGGACTCGAATAGCTTGTGGTGGTCCTCCGGTTCGCAGCCCGGGGCTTAGTCTTCCTAACATTTATTTTTTTCACCTGGGGAAATTGTTTTGGTGCAAATGATCTCATTAGCTAAGTGGAACCATTGTGGCACTGGGGGACAGCTGCTCCAAGGCCCGTCTTCTTCTGGCAGCTGTCCCCAGTCTATTCTGGGAAGACCTGTGGCTTGTGTGGGAATTACAACGGCAACAAGGGAGACGACTTCCTCACGCCGGCGGGCTTGGTGGAGCCCCTGGTGGTAGACTTCGGAAACGCCTGGAAGCTTCAAGGGGACTGTCCGGACCTGCACAGGCAACACAGCGACCCCTGCAGCCTGAACCCACGCTTGAGTATGTGAGCCGCAGACCCCCCCCCCCCCGGGGTCTCCCGTGGTCCAGGCAGGCATTCCACAGGACAGAGAGAGAGGCAAAGGCTGAGCCATTGGCCCAGCCTTTATTTTGACCATTGGCCGTTGAGATCTTCATTTGGCTCATTTCCTTTTCAAAGTTTGTTTATTGAACACCCTCCATCCATGGGTGAACTCCCAAGAAAGAAGAGAATATTGAGTCGATTCTGGCCCGGAAAGGTCCTAGACTAGAGCAGCGGTGGGTGTGGGATCTTAAAGTTGACTTCTTGTATGATAGATGTGCTGCAGTGACCCTGTGTGGACATGGTGCTGCGACATCTTTGCTCTTGCTAGCTTCTGCTGCTATGACCACCCTCCCCAGTCAGTGGGTCTTTGGGGAACGCACATTTACCCGTTATTAAGCCAAACACAGAACAGTAAATTGGCACCAGAAGCCAGAGCCAGATAGACTTATTTTTGTAGCAACAGAAAAGGGAACTGGTTTTGTTTGTGGGGAGGCGGTAGGGTGAGGTATGGATGCTCGAGTCCCTGAGGCTGGCCCCAGAGACCCGGGTAGGGCCACGTCTTGTTCTGCACAGGTTCTCCTTTCTCCTCAACAGCCAGGTTTGCGGAGGAGGCTTGCGCGCTCCTGACGTCCTCCAAGTTCGAGGCCTGCCACCGCGCAGTCAGCCCTCTGCCCTACCTGCAGAACTGCCGTTACGATGTTTGCGCCTGCTCCGACGGCCGGGATTGCCTGTGTAACGCAGTAGCTAACTATGCTGCCGCGTGTGCCCGAAAAGGCGTGCACATCGGGTGGCGGGAGCCCGGCTTCTGTGGTGAGAACCCCATAACCAGTTAACCTCCTTTAGGCAACCAATTCAAACTCTTTTGACAACTTGTGGGTCTGGGTCTACCTGTCCTTTTCAAAGGTACTTTCTTTGAATAATTTCATTTGGAAACAGGCCCCAGTGACAAACTTGGGGCTACAGTTCGTTTGCAGCCATTTCTCCTGCCTTCTGCTCTTGGCTGGTAATGGGGTGGGTTCCTGCATAAAAGTTGGAGCTCCTTACAGAAGCCACGAGATTGCCTGTAAATGCTGCCACCTAGTGTTCATTCCTCATATGAGCATGCCGTGGAGTGAGCTTGGAATGCTGGAATCCTTTGCTACTGTAATTTCAGGCAAGACAGACGTGGGACCTGGCCCACGGTCTTTGGCATTGTATAAAGTTATGCAGCATTGAATAATGCCATTGTTCTAGTTGACTTTGCATCTGTCCTAAGCTGTGGTAGATTCCTGCCATCAAAGATGGTCTTTGCTCCTGCACTGTGGTCCCCTGGGGAGTTAAACCCTGCTTACTGTTTTGTTGTTTTTCCTCTGGAGACACTTGGCTAGTGTCCAGTGTCCAGGCTTAGATAACTGGGAGACAGAATCTCGAAGCTTCCTTTTGAGACCTCCCTCGGAGGTGCCGGTCAATCACACTGAGTCAAGGGACAGCTGAGGACTCTCTGGGGAGGTGTTTTTTTTTTTAATCATTTGTTTATTTATTTATTTATTTTATTGGTTTTTCGAGACAGGGTTTCTCTGTATAGCCCCGGCTGTCCTGGAACTCACTCTGTAGACCAGGCTGGTCTCGAACTCAGTAATCCGCCTGCCTCTGCCTCCCAAGTGCTGGGATTAAAGGCGTGTGTTCCACCACGCCCGGCGGGAGGGTTCTTGATCAAAATTTTACAGAGGTGCTTTTGTGTCAGAGAGAGTGTGGGCAGACAGTCTGGAGGAGGAAGGTAGAGTTTCAGGGTGAGGGCGTCATATTTCCTTAAGCTGGAGTTACATATGGTCATGAGCCACCGTGTGAATGCTGGAGACCACACCAGTGTCCTCTGCAAGAGCAGCCAGTGCTCCTGGTGGCCGAGTGGTCTCTTTGTCCCACAGTATTTTCTTTTCCTCTTAGTTTGAGTTGTCATTTTGGTTGTTTGTTGAGATAAAGTTTCACTCTGAAGCTCAGGCTATGCCAGAATTCATGATCTTGAACTGGTATTGGATTCAAGGTAATCCACCTGCCTCAGTGCTGGGGAAGCAGGGAGACAGTAGTTAGGGGAAGTGGTAAAAAAAATAACATTATGGACTTGATGAGACATACACGTATCGGCGTTGGTGTCTCACCAGCTTGTGTTTGGAGTCTTAAGCAGTCACTGACTAAAGGACGAAGGGGGACATGCCCTGTTCCAAGGAGAGATGGATGAAGCAAGTAGGGCTGAAAGGGACACCTGGTGTCTTCACTCCGACCCTGGACGAAGGGAATACTGACAGCCCAAAGGATGTCGTACAGACCTTTTAGAAGTTTACCTGTAGTTTAGTAGCTCTGTGTCCCTGAGCCCTTCATTCCAATGACTCTGACCGTTTGTTTCCTTCCTAATGCCCTGCCTTCTAGCACCTGGGGAACCTAATTAGTCAGCGTTGTGCTGTTTATGAGAATGCTTTGTTCCCCGCCAGTACTGGGAATTCTGCAATAGCCATATGCAATGTGATGGCCTCAGAAGGCTGTGCTAATTTAGGACTTTCTCCCTGAAGGTCAAGAGTCTTTGGGGTCATTCTTTCACCTCTTAGGAGCAGCAAAGAACCTCCACAGAAGAGACTATGGTCCATGAGCTGACTGACACTGCGGTAATGGGAGTGCGTTAGTTAAGGAGCTCTAACTTTCTGATATAGTTTCAAGTGCTGGCTGGCAGGAAGGAGCTATTTAAGACAAGAGGGACCTGTATCTGTGAATCACATGACTGATGGTCCTGTCGTCTTTCTCTGAGCCCAGGGAGAGTGGACCAGATCCCCGAGTTCTGGCCTCTCCCCCCCCCTTCACTTAGAGAGGAGTCCAGGTTTCCCCTGGACCCCGACCTCTCTCTTCTTCCTTGAAGAATAGACAGAGTTCCCAAACCACCACCTCCATTCAGAAAAAAAAAGTCATTGCAGACGATCAAGGGACAAAGACACGCCACACAGCTACTTTGTGTAATGCCCCAAAGAGACAGGAGCCACACACACTTCCGTCCTTATAAAATGGTCATTTCCTGTGGGAAGACAAGACCATAGGCTCCCTAAAGGCAGAGACCAGGTCTTTCCATCTGTGGTCCTGAGCTTGGCACAGTCCCGGCACATGCACTGAGGTGTGCACGGTTTCTTCCCAGAAAAAAAGGCTCAAGCAGAAGCTCAGTGAGGCTGGATGCCAGCTCTGAAGACACTCTGCTGGTATGTGTGGGTATGTGAGTGTGTGTGATTGTGTGTGAGTATATGTGTGTGAGTGTGTGTGAGTGTATGTGAGTGTGTGTGTGTGAGCTCTTGACTCCAACTTCTTTTTTTTTTATTGGATGAAAAGTACCCCTTCCATTGAGGTGGATTGAGGGGAGTTGCTGCCTTTGTGGGCTAGCGCGCTCTCTGTGTCAGCCGACTTCACTCCACACATCCATCTAGGGGCCCAGCCTTCCCACTCATACAGGGGAAAGTAAGTCAGTGACTCACATGACTAGGGAATCTGCTGCTGTCCCAGGTAACTTAGGATACAAATCTGAGGTGGCGGTAAGGAGAGGCTCAGGGACTCTTCAGAAGTTCATGGCCAGGGAGACTCTTACGGCTTCTATGGAATGTTCTGGCTGTGGGTATCTGCTGGAGAGGGAAGGCTCTATTGTCCTTGGGAGGCCTGTGTCCAGAGCATAGCTCTTATTCCCTGTGCAGCAGCAGCAACCTGAGGACAAGGTCAAAGGGCACCCGTCACCTCTGTCACCTCCATCACCTCCTCCATCACCTCTGTCACCTCCGTCACTTCCGTCACTTCTGTCACTTCCATCACCTCCGTCACCTCTGTCACTTCCATCACCTCTGTTACCTCTGTCACCTCTGTCACGTCCATCACCTCCATCTCCTCCTCGCTCTTCCTACCCTCCCACTAAAGACCTTCATCATCCGTGTGGTCATTACACGGGTGCATGATGGCCACGGTGCAGGAAGGAGGGCCAGGTCCTTTGAGGCTGAGGTCTTTCTCTGGAACATGCCTCCCATTGTTGAGACAACTGGGCTAGGCTGGGACTCCCCTCCAGTGTCACAATGACAATAGTAGTGAATGCCTGTAACATGTTGGCTCACAGAACCGCCACAAAGGCCCACATTCCACTGAGGACGGTGCTCAGCATTCCATGCTAACTAGTGGTGGAGCTGGGATTTGAACCTGGGGACATAGCCTATTCTCTAGCTGCCTTAGCATCTTGCTCTATGTAGCTCTATAGTACCTCTCATTCCTATGTGAAAGGGCGTGTGGGGGAGGGATGAGGGCTGTGAGCAGGTTGAGGCTGCTCACTTTGCTGGGGTAGGCATGAGTGTCCCTGCTTGTAACTTGCACGTCCTTAAAGGGACTGTTCCCTTCTTGAAGAGTGATGGGTGAGAACGTGAGCTTTAGGGAGACAGAGAGTTGGGCTCGCGGATCTCATGTCTGCTCCCAGGGAGGGCAGATCTTTAAGTCACTTATCTCAAGTGTTGGCCCGTATGGGGAAGAGCTCAGGAAGGCGGAGGTGGGAGCTAACTCCGTGAGGAGGAGACCACGCAGGAGGTGCTCAGAGACGGTAGCTGTCATTGTTCTTACCTTCATGGAGGTGCTCTAGCCTGTCACTCCCAATTCTAGATATTTAAATTCTCCAGGGCTCTAGTGTTCTAGGCTTAGAGAATTCACAGGTAAGATGTGTTCACCCATCCTTTCCACGCACATCGTTTTGTGTCTGAAGATACACGTTTGCTCAGAGTGGGAACAGGTGGTGGTGACCTTCTGGATACAGCGGTGGTCACAGCTGTAAGGTCCGACACCATACCTAACGCCTTCTCCCATCTCCTGTCTCCAGCTCTGGGCTGTCCACTGGGCCAGGTGTACCTGCAGTGCGGGAATTCCTGCAACCTGACCTGCCGCTCCCTCTCCCTCCCGGATGAAGAATGCAGTGAAGTCTGTCTTGAAGGCTGCTTCTGCCCCCCAGGGCTCTACCAGGATGAAAGAGGGGACTGTGTGCCCAAGGCCCAGTGCCCCTGCTACTATGATGGTGAGCTCTTCCAGCCTGCGGACATTTTCTCAGACCACCATACCATGTGGTAAGTGCAGACAGTTCCTTGAGGCTAACCCACTCCCATGAGATTGGTAATAATCCCACTCACAGATGATGCTGTGTTAGGTCCTGTACCTCTCTCCTGGGGTCAGGGTGGGATCAGGTTCAGGAACTGGTGAGCTACATACGCATGGGGCCCTCGGAAGGGTTTTGAACAGGGAACATAGAAGAGAAGTGTAGCTTCAGGGAGTGGAGAATGTGGGCAGTGTTGACACCATGGACACGAAGCCCGATAGGCCATAGATGGAGCAATCATAAGGAATGGAGGGCAGGGGTCCAAACCTAGGGCCTCTGGAGGCTGGACCAGCAGGTGCTGGAGGGTAGGAGGTGTCACTGCAGGTACCCAGGACTTGGAGTCTGACTGTCTTGAGGGTGGTGATAGCAGGGAGCAAGAGGGCTCTCTAGAAGGGCCGTGGAAATGCTGATCTTACGGACCTAGTTAGCAAGAAGCCATCCGATGAATGGATGGACCCAATAGATTAACTCTGGGGTCCAGAATTTGAGGACCCCTGTAGACCTGAGAGTAACGGGAGTCTAGGAGGTATGGGCCAGAGAACAGGAAAGGACCAAGTCCAGTCAGAGGGAGGAGGAAACAGAGAGGGAGGAGGGAGGAAGGAGTGGAGAGAAGGGAGGAGAAAAAGACAGGGCAGGGATGGAAAGGGCAGACCCAGAAAGTGCAAGTAACAGAAGTGGAAGGAAGAATAGTTGTCCCTTTGTGGTGATAGGAAGTTGGCTTAGGCACCCTCAGGTACCAAAATCCACGGATGCTTGACTCCTTCACCTGAAATAGCATAGCACCTGCCTTATGGCCTACCTACATCCTCCTGCATACTTCATCTCTAGATGGTGCTCAGCACCCACAGTGACAAGTTCTGTGACTACGTGTCCCACTGCTCTGTTTAGGCCCTGCAGGGAACAAGCTTGGCCATGTTTAGCGCTGACATAGTTCATAATTTAAATATTTTCCATCCACCATTGCTTGATTTTTGTGGATGTAGTAGAGCCCAGGGGCACAGAAGGCAGCTGGCCACAGCACCTGCTGTCGACCGGACCTTTTGGTCTTAGCCCTGTTGTAGGATTGCCTGGCAACACTTTTCAAGGTTCTGGGACCTTAAAGCAACACTGTTGGGCAAGTAGAGCTTGCTTCTCCCTTCCGCCATTACCGTGTGTGTGTGTGTGTGTGTGTGTGTGTGTGTGTGTGTGTGTGTGTGTGCTAAGAAAGATGTAACATGATGGGCTAGAGAGATGGCTCAGCGATTGAAGGGTTTGCTGTACAAGGCTAAGGACTGGGCTTAGCATCCCCAGAACCCACCTAAAGACTAAGTAGCCATGACCTATAATTACAGCCCAGGAGTCAGAGACAGGGGACCTCCCAATCAAATTATGTAGAAAACCAGCCCCGTTGAAGAGCTCTGGACTGAGAAATGCTGCATCAGTGAATGAGGAGAGCAATGAAGGGTGATTCCCACCTTCAGCCTTGAGCCTCCACACATGTAGTCATATGCCCACGGGCACCCATGCAAGGGTATCCACATATTGGCAACACACACACAGACACACACACACACACACAGACACACACACACACACACACACACACACACACACAGACTCATGAAAATGGAACACATTTTTAAAAAGACATGAGACTTGCCACTTGGTTCTCTCACACGTACCAGTGGTACTTAGTGCATTTACACATTGTGCAACCAACTTCTCCCCAGCTCTCTCTAGAACCTTGATGCCCCTGAGAGAAATGGAGTCCATTGAAGAGGAACTCCTCATTGCTTCCCAGCCCAGGAAGCCATTCGGCTTCTTCCTTTATGGCTGTGACTACTGCAGATATCTCATGAGGGGAGGCGTCCAGTGCCCATCCTTGTCTTTGTGCCTGGCTTATGTCACGTACGTTAATGCTCTGAAGGATCGCCCCTCTTACTGCATATATGCGAAGCCCATTCCTTTACTGATGGAATGGTATCCCACGGTGTATACATGGTACCTTTTGCTTAGCCACTCACCTGCTGGTGGAAACTTGGCTGCTTGGGCCTCTTTGCTGTTGCGAATGATGCTGCCACGAACACTGGTAGTTAAGTATCTGAGTATGTGCTTCAGATTTGGGGTGTGGTCAGTATCCTTGAGTGCAACTACTGGATCTAATAGTAATCCTGTTAACCTTTTTGAAGGAGTACCAAGCTATTCTTTCCTGAGGCTGCGGCATTGACATTCTCACACGTAATGGACCAGTGTAATCATTTCTCTGCATCCTCTCCAGCATCTCTTATTTTATTCCTCCTTCTCCTCCCCTCCCCCTGGTGGTGTGTATGAGAGTGCAGGTACCTCTGTGTTACAGAGGGCAGCCGTGTATTCCATCGTATTTGAAACAGAGTCTCATGTAGTTTACTACGTTGCATGTGCCAGACCAGCTGGACCGTTGGCTTCTGGAGAATCTTCTGTCTTTGTCCCCAATCTCTCTGTGGGTGTTTTGGACGTACAGGTGTGCTAACTGTGTCTGGCTTTACATAGCTTCTAGGATTTCAAATTCAGGTCCTTATGCTTATATAGCAGGGCACTTTGCCCATGGAGACATTTCCCAGTTCCCCCCACCCACCCCAATAGTTATCTTACTAGGTAGGATGTGGTATCCCACTGTGGTTTTTATTTGTGCTTCTTTAATGACTAATGACCCTGATTATCTTGTCATGAGCCTATTGGCTATTTATAGATTGTTTTTATATGTCTACTTGAAACCTTTCAGCCATTCTTGAATTGGGTAGTCTGTTTATTTTGTTATTGAGTTATTGAGGATCTTTGTATATATCGTGAGCTCTTTTCATTCTGTTGTTAGTGCCTTTTGAGGCAGAACATACTTCGATTTTAATATAATCAATTTACCTATTCTCTTAATTTATTCCTTATGGTTCTGCCTTATAGCCATGAAACCAGTGCCAAATTCCAAGTCATGAATATTTACCTCGATGATCCCTTCGAAGTCTTTGCTGATGTTTAGATCTTTGATCCAGTTGGCACTCACATTTTGCTTGCATATGGTGTAAGGTTAGAGTCCAGCTTCATTCTTTCCCAATGGAACCCCAGTTTCCCGGCACCGTGTAGACTCCTTCCCAGGTCTTGGCACTGGTATAGAAATTCAATTGACCGTCTAGGCGACGGCCGACTTCTGAGCTGTTTATTTAGCTGGTCTGTATACCTGTCCATCTGCCAGTCCATATTGTTGTAATTACTGTAGCTTTGCAATAGGCTCGGAACCAGAAACTGTGGCTCCTCCAACTTTCTTCTTTGTCAAGAATGTTTTGGTGTTCAGGGTGCTTTGATGTATGGGATAAATGGTAGTCTTAGTTTCTGTAGGAACTGCCATTGGGGCTTTATTGGGATGTATTCAATCTATAGGCCACTCGTAGAATCTTGTTATCCGATCCATATGCAGATGGGGCCCACTTACTTAGTTCCTTGGCCTTGTAAGCAATGTTCTGTAGTTTCTTGGAGTGTCTTATTAGTGTGTATTCATTGTGCCAAGTCCTGAGCCTGCTGTGACATTTTCCTGTGCGCACATACTGTACTTTGAATACACACATTCCTTCTTACTTCTCTGTCCCCTTCTTCCCAAACCCTGTTCCTCCCTAAGAGTTTCCTGTTCTGTTTCCACGTTTTCTCACGAGAGCAGACACACTTCTTTTAGCTTTCTGAGCCAGAGATGATTTCATTTAACGCAGTCGCCCCAGTTTCTGCCCACTTTCCCACAAAGGACATGAGTTTATTCTTCTTCATGGCTGATGCTGCTTCATTACGCATCTGTCCCACATTTTCTTTACCTGTCCATCCATTGAGACATGTGGGCTGGCGCCATAGTGTGACTTTAAGCAAAAGCACGGTGCAGATATCTTTATTGAACGCTGACCCTGATTCCTTCAGAGATGTAGGGCAGGTTTGGCACCATTAGACCATGATCAGGATCAGTGTATTTTTTAGTTTCTTGAAGAGTCTCTATGCTTACTCCCAAAGTGTGCTAATTTACACGTGCATCAACCGTGTGGAAGACTTTCTCTTTCTCTACATCACTACCTTTGTTTTTCCTTTGGCCTTTTTGGGGACAGGGTCTCAGTTCGTAGTTCAGGCTGGCTTGGAGCAAGTTTGCTGCCCCAACGTGCCTCTAGTTCATGGCAATCCTCTTGCCTCAGCTTCTCAAGTGCCAGGACTATAGCTATGAGGGACTTGCCTGACTTCATCATCGTTGGCATGCTGTCTGTGGCTAAAGAGGATATATTGATTGGACGCTTCTGTTTCTTTTGAGATTTATTTGCATGTTCTTGCCCATTTGTTACTTGGGTTGTTGGTTCATTTATTGTTTAATGTTTTGGGGTTCCTTGCACACTCTGCCAGATGTGTATCTGGTAAAGCTTATCTCTTGCTCTGTAGGGAATCACTCAGTTAACTCTTTGCTCTGTAGAAACTTAAAAAAAGTTACTTTGTGTGTGCTCACATGTGTGTATGTGTTTGTGTACTTAGGTGTGTTGGGAAGGAGTGGCCTTAGCTTTGGTGAAACTGTGTGTAAGAGCCTTTGGGTTTAAAGAGTAATACATCTTAAGATTCACAGATGGCCATTAAGCTGGAGAAGGAGGGAAGCAGGGATCAGCTCATGTGGGGCTCACCCTTTTTTTTTTCTTTTTTTTCTTTATTATTTTCTTTATTTACATTTCAAATGCTATCCCGAAAGTTTCCTATACCCCTCCCCCCACCTCTGCTCCCCTACCCACCCACTCCCACTACTTGGCCCAGGCCTTGCCTTGTGCTGGGTCATATAAAGTTTGCAAGACCAAGGGGCCTTTCTTCCCAATGATGGCCGATCAGGCCATCTTCTGCTACATATGCAGCTAGAGACACGAGCTCAGGGGGTACTGGTTAGTTCATATTGTTGTTGCACCTACAGGGTAGCAGCCCCCTTCAGGTCCTTGGGTACTTTCTCTAGCCTCTCCATTGGGGGCTCTGTGTTTCATCCAATAGCTGGCTGTGAGCATCCACTTCTGTGTTTGCCAGGCACTGGCATAGCCTCACAAGAGTCCGCAATATCAGGGTCCCTTCAGCAGAATCTTGCTGACATGAGCATTAGTATCTAGGTTTGGTGGCTGATGATGGGATGGACTCCCGAATGGGGTAGTCTCTGGATAGTCCATCCTTTCATCTTAGCTCTAAATTTTGACTCTGTACCTATACCCTTTCATGAGTATTTTGTTCCTTATTCTAAGGAGGAATGAAGTATCCACCCAGTGGTCATCCTTCTTGGTTTTTTTCTGTTTTGCATAATGTATCTTGGGTATTCTAAGTTTCTGGGCTAATACCTGCTTATCAGTGAGTGCATATCTAGTGACTTCTTTTGTGATTGGGTTACCTCACTAAGGATGATATCCTCCAGATACATCCATTTGCCCAAGAATTTCATAAATTCATTGTTTTTAATAGCTGAGTAGTACTCCATTGTGTAAATGTAGGGGCTCACCCTTTACTGGAGAGTCTGTTGAAGGGATGCTCCTGAGGAATGTCAGGCAAGGGTAGGGCACAGTCAAGAAGTATAAGTAGCAAGCATATAGTAATTGAAGCAAATGTCAGCAGCAATGTCCTGGATTGTGATGGAGCTGATGGAGAGGGTGGAGAGAGGCCAGTGTTGGGGAGAACCCTAGATTCTGACAGCAAGTCAGGTTGAATGGATGGTGGTACCAGTCCACTGACCAACCCTGGAAGGGGCCTGGGGTCTGCTGCAGACACCTGTGCTTGCAGTGTCTTTGAGACACTGAAGAGAATTATAAAAGAGACGTTTGCATGCACAGGTCTGAGCTCAAAGGCACTACTGCCAAAAGTGCATGGGTCATTTTTGTAATGAGATGGGGATGTGAATGGTGGCATAGTGGGGGTAGAGAAAGCATGGATGTCTGGGGAGAGGGGACATATAACCTATAGGTGAGGCTGGGACAGAATTGGAGATGTCCAATGGAGACTGTCTTCATTCTCTCAGAGACTGGAGTAGCTATCAGTGATGGGGATGTTCAAAGGGACATAACACAGGAAAAGAACTCAGAGAGACCCACTGGACTTGGTGGCCTGATGGTCACTGGTGGTGTGAGCAGGCCAAACTGCAGACCCAGAGTTATGGGCCTGTAACCTCGCTGGAAGGAGCAGAGTGAGCAGGGTTGGGATGGGGGGCAATGAATATATATATTCATTATATAATTCATATATATAATTCATATATATGTGAATACACACACACACACACACACACACACACACACACACACACATATACTCTAGCAAAAGCTGTGGTGTTTTCTCTGCAGTTACTGCGAAGATGGCTTCATGCACTGTACCACAAGTGGAGCCCCGGGGAGCCTGTTGCCTGACACTGTCCTCAGCAGCCCCCTGTCTCACCGCAGTGAGTCCTGTAGCCCTGAGAGGCTGTTCTCTTCCCTTCTGTCTAGACTCTTTTCCACAAGGGGCTGGGAGTGCTGGCTGCACTGTTTGATACATGCAGGCGTTCAAACAGGGGCCTGGCTCTGTCCAGCATCTCCTTGATGTCTTAGCTTGTGTGAGTGATTTTCAGGCATGTCTTTGCACATGTAAATTCATGTGAGCGAGGCCAGAAGTGTTTTACTGTGTGGAAGGAGAGCTCATGAGTTGTTAGAAGTGGAGAGATCTGTTCGCCTGTGGTAGTCTGAGTGTAGTGAGCAGCTGGTGTTAGCGGATGGGCTTGCTAGCAATGACACCTACCACTCTTCAATGGCTCTTGTTTCCTGTGGACATGCTGATGAGGAAACCTCCCTGGAGTCTTGTCAGATGGGTCTGAAAGAAGAAGGGGTTGGGCCAATTGCTCACTATTTGAAAATCCTAATAGTTGGAGTGCTGTCTCAGGATGTGATAAAGATTGGACGGTGTGGCCCACGGGGGTGGGCATGGACCATGGGGGATGGTTACAGAGGCTTTGCCTCCAGAAGGACTATGCTGGCCTAGAGTGTAGTCTCCTGGTTGGAAGGACATAAGTGGGTCTTCATCAGCTGCTAGTGGAACCTCTTCTTCCCCTGCTTCTCACACTGAGACCCCTCCCTCAGGCCCGTTGCTTTCCAGCTTGGACAGGGGTCCGGGTCCCCTGTTTTAGAGCCCCTTTCAGCCCAGAGATGGGCCAAGGCCCTGAGCATGAGGGTGACTCAAAGTGAAGCAGGAGTATGGCCTCCTTGTCTCCAGGCTTCTTGTACTTCTGTCCCCTCACTGTATTCTGCCTCAAAGCCCTACCTTTTATGCACCCCGCCTGCGCCCCAGCTCAGAGTCTTCTCGTCTAGTCGCTGTATAGAAACTCCTGGGTTTCTTCTCCTTCTAAGACTAGGAAAAGACATTTTCTCCTTTGAAGTGTAGCTTTTATACTCAAATTTTCACATAAAAGTAAGGTTGAGAATTCTGCCTTCCTTGCCCAGAGTGAGAGAAATGATATTGTGTATGTATGACCAGGCTTTTTGAAGAAAAATAAAAAGGGCGTTGTCTCAACTCTCAGCTCTTGTCATTATCCAATTGTTGTTGCTGTTCTTTGATTGGCAGAAAATGTGATCCAGTAGTGAACCAAGTAGACAGAATCCCTTCCTTCAATATATATATATATATATATATATATATATATATATATATATATATATATATATATATGTATATATATATATGCATACTTTTTTTTATTATTATTATTTTCTTTATTTACATTTCAAATGCTATCCCGAAAGTTACCCATACCCCTCCCCCCACCTCTGTTCCCCTACCCACCCACTCCCACTACTTGGCCCAGGCCTTGCCTTGTATATGCATACTTTTTAAAGGTGGGGTCAAGGAGGTCACAAAGGCACTTTGAACGAGTTTCTTTCAGTTTGAAGGTCTTAACAGTTGCCAGACCATTTGACAAGACACAGAAGGGAGAGGGGTGACCAGATTCTCATTTCTAGACCAGAAGCAAATCTTTTAAACGTACAGTGGAAGCACATGGACAGGGGGAATGGGGTGGGGGGGCATGTTAGTGACAGTACACTTCGATGCCACCATTTTTATAGGGAGGCTGACCTTGGAGCAGACGCTGGACTTTAGAGTCCCTGCGGCTGACGGTCTTCTCCTTGAGGGGTAACTATTTCCCCAAGTGTTCCTGTTGGGTCCCATCAAGCTCCATTTTAGTGCCCCATATCTAGGTCTTCTCAAACCCGAGTCTGGAAATTTCCATAGTGCGCCTTGGTTCAGGGTAGACTGGGAGAGCAGAGTCAAGAGGGATGAAGGTTATCAGACGATATCTGTTGGGGTCTGTAGAGCTTCCACCAGCTCGACCTGAAACATCGAGATAGATAAAGCTACTGCCCCGTTCTCACATGGAGACCCTGGCTCAGGGCTGGAGCTCACTGTAAACTGGGCAGTGTCAGGTCTTCAATCTTGAGGAGCAGGCAGTGCTGAGCCCCCCCAATGAGTGATGGCTCCTGGGGGCTCCAGAACAGTGCAGGAGGGTGATCTGCCGTGGCTTTGCTCACTATCTCTTTTCCTTCCTCAAGGCAAAAGGAGCCTCTCCTGCCGGCCACCCATGGTCAAGCTGGTGTGTCCCGCTGACAACCCACGGGCTCAAGGGCTGGAGTGTGCTAAGACTTGCCAGAACTACGACCTGGAGTGTATGAGCCTGGGCTGTGTGTCTGGCTGCCTCTGTCCCCCAGGCATGGTGAGTCACCGCATGCGCGGAGGGGCACCTTCCCTTCCATGTTCCTGTAGGCCATGGTGAGCCAGAGAGAGGGAAGAAACAGGGAGAGGAATGCTGGGTAGATTCAACCGCTAAATTCAGAGAGGGACTGGGAGAAGAATGTCCTGCCTTCATGCTGATGGGATTGGACACAGAGAAAATCTCAGCACACAGATTGGCCTTAGGAAGCAAAGACATGGTTTATAGAAGATACATGTCTAAACAGGCATTTCTACTTGAATTTCCCCACGGGTAATATTTCATACAGCGGGGAGGGAAGGATGCACACATAGTTGTGTATGATTTACATATATTTGCCTATCACTTTCTCTTTTAAGAGAAGATGTTGATGTCTGTTCTGGTTTGATTTCTGTTGCTGCGATAAAGACCATGACCAAAAGCAACTTTGGGAGGAAAGAAGTTATTTAATCACTTTACACTTCAAGGTCAGAGGGAGCTCAAAGCAGTAACTCAAGCAGAAACCACAGAGGAACCCTGCTCACGGGCCCCTCTCTCTTTGGCTTAGGCTTAGCTAGGTTTTGTATGTAACTCAGATCTTCCTGCCTAAGGAATGGTAACACCCACGGTGGTCTAGATAGTCCCTCCTACCTCAATTATCAATCAAGATGAAGCCTTATAGATATGACCACAGGTCAATCTGATTGCTCTCTCTTTCCTGGTGACTTGAGATTGTGTCACGTTGGCAATGAAAACCCAATCAAGATAGTGTACTTGTGCCGTAACATAAGCTAATTGTGGCACTGTCTTTTCTGTCTCCATTAAATGACTTGTGAGGTCTTGGTCAGGTCCATGTGTCCCAAGATTCTGATCCCATGGTTGGACCTGAAGGGCATACAAGGTCCAGTGCTTGGTTGAGACCACCTGACTCCTCTGTTTACCTTCTAGAAATGGAGGCAATGGTTGGAGCAGGTCTGAGCCTTCTGACCTCCCTCTACTATTAGGCTTTCATTTTTGTTTTTGTTTTTGAGACAGGGTTTCTCTATGCAGTCTTGGCTGTCCTGGACTTCACTCTGTAGATCAGGCTGGCCTTGAACTCAGAGATCCACCTGCCTCTGCTTCCTGGGTGATAGGATTGAAGATGTGTGCCATCACCGCCTGGCTTTGACCAGTTTTGTGTAAAACCCATTATACATATATTATTGTCATCATCTTGAAGAATGCAACTTCTAGCCTTTCTTTTTCACATGCATGCTGCCTTTATGCCGTCTATGACTCTACTTTCCCATACTATGTATTGAGGGGTTGAGAGGAAGCTCTCGAGGCCAGCCTGAAGGCATGCAGGATGGATTGAGTGCACACTAGGACTCTGCTTGAGGAGCTGTGGGTGTTCTGTCCTGGAAACCAGAACTTATTCCATGTCCTCAAGAAGGCTGGGCACCATGGCATGTGCAGCAAAGTTCTGTTCTGTATTTCCTTTCTAGTCCTTCTCTTCCAGATGGAGAGCTCTATTAATTCTCTCTGGGATGTTCCCCACTGTCTTCTCCCCCGAGGCTTCTAGAACCATCACCTTCTATAGGGAGGTAGAGAATAGCCCTTACCCTGGGCAGCGTGGCTCGCACTATAGGGAAGGATGATTGGGGTCTATGAGAGGAGGACCTCAGTCCCGTGTCTGAGCAACAAGCAGGGGGCTGAGAGACACTGAGATAAGTTCTCATTGTGGATAATTTAGGGATTTGCAGGCACAGTTGTCTCTACGGCATTTCTGGAGGGAAATCTTGACTTGAGAGAACCTCAGGCAAGGAAAGGGACTTCTTCAGCATTATGTCAGCACCGGGAACTGTTTAATTTATTATTTTGTTAAAAATTAAGAAACAATTGAGATGATGCCTCATTTTGTTACCCAGGCTGGTCTTGAACTCCTGGGCTTCAGCAATCCTTCTGCCTCAGCCTCCTGAGTAGCTAGAACTGCAGGCACACTCTACCATGTCCAGCTGGGTCAAGGCTTCTGTAAAGGAAGTGTGTGTGTGTGTGTGTGTGTGTGTGTGTGTGTAGAAAGCATCTAGGTAGTATTAGATATTAATAACTATAACAGTTGGATCAGATCCCTAATCCCAGCTGGGAGTGTGACCTTACACACTCTGGGAGGCAGTCCTTTCTCACCCAGAAGTTCCTGGTATGCATTCTCAGAAACATGTGTAACTAGGGCCTCTTACAAAAGCTTCTGTCCATAGAAGTTGGATTATTTTCACAATTGCTTCATTACAAGGCTGACTGATGTGCAGATAGCTGGGGCCAGGTTCAGCAGAGCAGAGAAATCCACGTAATTTATGAAGTGTGCATAGCGTGCTGGCTGCAGCGCCCTACACGTGTTCCTGGCCACGGCACAAAGAGAAGGGAGCTGGGAACATCTTGCCTGGGTGCTTCTGATGGTGCCGACCTCATTCCCATGGCTGTTTCCCTGTCCTCTGTGTGATGAGGGAGGCTATGGGGTGATGCCAAGGGGTTGAAGAAGGGGCTCCGTAGTCTGCATCTGAGGACTTGCAAGGGGCGGGGCAAGTCACTTGGATGGAGGCACATCTGCTGAGAACAGAGAGACCCAAGGAGGAATGGCGTACAGGGGCTAAGCTAAGCATGTCCACCACCCTCCGACCCTCCACTTATATACAGGCATTCAGTCTCTATCTGAACCCCAGAGGCCTCCTCTGTAGTGTACTCAGCCTGCTTCCTCACTTGGTTGGCTGTGGATATGAGAGAGATGCATTCAAAACCACTTAAAAAACAAACAAGCAAGGTATGGGGTTAGGGATGGACCATAGTTAGGGATGTGATTTCCTAGCATGCAGGAGGTCATGGGTTTAACCCCCAGCATAAAATGGGCAGTAATGGGACATGCCTGTAGGTAGAGACAGTAGGATCAGAAGTTCAAAGTCCTCCTTAGGACCATGGAGGGTTGAATGCCAGCTCAAGTTGGAGATCTTGTCTCAAAGAAGCCAGAATTGTGGCAAGCCAGTTCTGTAGAATTGTGACAAGAGGTGCGGTTATTATGTCTGTAAATAACTGAGGCTCAGTTTTAGAAACTTCGTGGGTCAGCTCCTTGTCTTGCCACTGGTGGGATGGTGTAAGGTCTGTTTTCTTACTTTTCCAGTTTGTTGCAAATCAATGCTTTTAAATACAGTGGAAATGGATTCTCTGAGAAATAAAATAACAGAAAGTAGTGATAGGAGTTGGGAATATATCTTAGTTATTATTCTACTGCTGTGATAAAATATCATGGCCAAGACCAACTGTGGAAGATAAGAGTATATGTGAGGCTACACTTCCAGAGTTGGAGTCTATGGCCATCCTGGGGAGCATGGCAGCAGGCAGGCAGACAGCAGGCAGGCAAGCAGGCAGGCAGGCAGGCAGGCAGGCATGGTGCTGGAGCAGTAGCTGAGAGCTCACATCCCTATCTGCAAGGAAGAGACAGAGAGAAGGAGAGAACTAAGAATAGTGTGGGCTTTTGAGACCTCAGATCCTACCCCTAAAGACATCCCTCCTCTGACAAGGGCATGACCTTCAATCCTCCCAACTAATAAGTAGCTGTACCAACTGATAACTAGGTATTAAAATGAGGAACCTATGGGGTTTTTTTCTTATTCAAACTGCCATAGGATATGAGTCAGTGTAAGGCCGTGGCTTCATCTCTAGGACTCTAAAAGGCAACAAAGACAAATCAACCAACCAACCAACCATCCAACAAACCAACTAACCATCTAACCAACCATCCAACCAACCAACCAACCAACCAACCAACTAACCAACCATCCATCCATCCATCCATCCATCCATCCATCCATCCATCCAACTAACCAAAGTATAGGATCCACGCAGTTTTTATCACTTATGACAGACGTGACATTACAGTCTGTTTCTGCATTCTCATCGTCACTGGTCAGCTCTGACACTGGCCTGGCCTTGAGTGGCCATTGTCCTCTTCTACAAACCATGTTTCCTCTATACCTGTCTCCTCTAAGCCTAAAAGCACTTCTTTGAAGATATTGGAGGAAAGTGGGGAGGCCTTTCCTTTCCCAGTGTCACCAGCCTGGCTCCTGCTGAGCAGAGGCCTTCGGCTCCACCACAGACAGCAGATTCTTTGCCCCCGCAGCTGCCCCCAAGGTCTTCTTGAAGGGGTAGGAGTGGCAAGAACCACAGAGGTGGTGATTTGGTGCTTCCAGTCCTAGGTCCCCACACTGAGTCAAGTGGCAAGTCACTTCAGATCTTTGTTTCTTCTCCTGTAATATTGGGTTAGAAGGGTGTAGAGGGAAGGTTAAAGAGGGGGAGTCATAGGCATTCCAGCTGCTTTGTTATGGTGTTATGGTGACCACTGTCACAGTAAGTTCATGCAGTCAAAACATGGGTGGCTGCAAAGGGCGTCCCAAGTCTTTGCTGATTGTTTTGAATATTTGTGACGGGGCTTCACTTTGTAGTTCAGGCCGGTCTGGAACTTACTGGATAGCCCAGACTAATACATTTTCTTTGCTGACAATGCTCCTGAACTTTTTGCCTGGAGCAGCTGCCACTCCTTTAAGTTAGGATATTACCTAATTTCACCACTAGTCAGCAGCAGAGCACAGCCCATGGCCCTGGTTCCCTCCATCCACAGCTTTGGATCCTTGTAGGAGAGTCAGAGTCCTTCAACCTGCCTGGTTCTTAGACCTCAGGCCAGGGCACTGGTTTGCAAATACTTAGGCCTCCGAGGAAAGTGTAGCATCATCGTCTGGGAGATGGCAATCGATCCTTTAAAATCTAGCAGCTACATCTTTCAGACTGGTACACCCAGTTTTGCTGGCATTAGGGAATGGCCTGTCAGGAACTGAAAGACACAGGAAATGATTCTTAAAAACTAGATCCCAGGTACAAGGTTCCTTCTAGAGTGAGCTTCATCTTTGGACACCAGAGATTTTTATGGGGCCTCATGTGTGTGAGATGACTGCTTTATTAAGTAATACGCATTTATAAGATCCAAGAAAGCCCACCTCTTTCAAAAATACTTCCAACAGTCACAGTTTGCCACCTAACCAGGTTCACTGAAATATGATGGGACTATGCTCATTTGGTTAACGAGCAAGACTTCATAAAAAGCTTACGGCATGACAAATCCCCACGGGAAGAGCCACTCACTCGTTAGAGTGAGTTATCAGATAGGATTGTTTTCCCCCTAACCGACATGTGGTGGGACTCAGCTACATTGAGCTGTGGCTATGGATGGATTAGAACCGCCGAGGACGGGTGACGGCAAACATTTTGGGAGAGTGAGTAGTCAGTCTGGCATTCAAGTACAGCGAGGAATAGAGGAATTTCCAGAGAAGGGCAACAAAGCAGTTTTTTTCTGCCTCGTACTTGTTCTTGGAACAAATTGAGGACGAGGGTCCGAGCTTGGGCAAGGCTTACAGGACGATCATGAGCTGATAGCCCCTGGTGGGCATTCCTGCCACACTTTCTCAAGTCTTCTACAGGCATCATAGCTTTTATTTCAGCAGCACTGTCGTATTCTCGAAGGACACACTGGACAGAGGTGGCTGCCTTCAGGTCAGACTCTTGGCTTCAGTGACTTGCCACGTAGCTCAATTATGGCTGTTTACCTGGCTTGCCAGCTTCCCTTTATCTCTGTGGTTCTCAGTTGACAGGGATTTCTTTAAGGCTTTCTCTGGCTGTGCACATAGACCCACCTAGATGAAATGGGAACAGAGAGATCTGGAGCGTGGCTGTTCAGGGTTCTTGACAGTGGAGTGGGGTGACTCTTGGAAGGGAGGTCAGCACAGACGGTAGGTACACCACGAAGCCTGGGAACCTGTTGCCACCCCTGCCCGCAGGTGAAGGACAGAGCGTGTCCCTCAGAGGTGAGACACCAGGTGAGCAGGGCTAGGGTTCCCTTCTTGTAAAGGCAGTCACCCATCTCCACTAACTGTAACAGTGTGCGTGTGTCCGCCACTAGGTGGCAGACTTCAAACTGAAGTCTAAAGTGTCAAAGCTTGGAGATTGTGGGCACACACCTTTTTTTTTTTTTTTTTTTCCCCTCCAACTTTTTATTGATTCTTCATGAGCTTCACATCACGCAACCCACCCATCCTTTATTGTGAACCTTGGAAGGCTCTTAAAGGGAGATGTTTGCAGCCTCTCCTTGCTCCAACCAACTGGCTACCTTTTCTGTTGGTCTCTTAGGTTTCTCTCAGGCTTAAACACTATCAAGGACATAAAGGACTTCTTTCTAGCTCTTTGTACCCATACTGCCCCACCACTTACAGGGCAAGGGACTTGAGGACACCTCCTAAGGCCGACAGATGTGGTGCTAAGTGGAGAGAATATTACCCTTCCCACCTCCCAGTACAGATGTGTGTGTGTGTGTGTGTGTGTGTGTGTGTGTGTGAATGTGCGAGCACACATATAGTTTTAAATGATGATTCTGCTATGGAAATCCTCTGCATACCCCTATGCCCAGGATTTAATTTAATTCAAAGGTCTAGGAGCTCAGGCTTGCAGGACATTTTACCGGATCACTGGACTGGCAATCACACAGACTAGCTCCCTCTCAGCTGTGGGTCTCCCTAGGCTGTCCCAAGGGACAGGAGAGGGTAGCAGGGGAGAATATATGATCAACGTATATTATATCACTTCCACGGTGAAGTCCCACCAGTGCAGCTATCCAGAGCTGCTTCTTGGTTGAGGTGGCAGTGGATCATGGTGGTGGGGTTAGGGTGACCTCGGCAACTCTTCTTAAGCCCACTGAGCCTAAAGGTCTTGTTTCTTTCCCTACCCACGTGTGTCCCTAGCAGACCCAGGAAGTGTAGCAGGCTACAGAGTCGCTTCCTGAGGGGTTGAGGAGGGAGGAAGCAACCTCTGTGGATAGCGCGTGTCAGAGCATTGAGACTAGAAAAGGTGACCCTGCGAGAGGCGCCACCTGATCCCACATGTCTTGGAAATGCTTTTAGTGTGGCTTTGCTATGTCTCCTTGGTCTTCAGTCCCTGGAGGCATCCAGGGTGCTAAATGCTTATTAATTCTTGTCAAACATATCCATTTTCTTTAATTATGGATATAATACCCACTTGTCAAAGAACATTTGGGAAAAAATTTAAAATTAAAAAGGAAAATAAGCCCAGCATTCCTTTATCCCAGCTCACTACCTGGTTAACAACAACAACAACAACAACAACAACAAAAACAACAGCAACAACAACAACATCTATATTCCATACACATGAAATTTGGTCCACATGTGTGTGCAGTTTACTTCTCCAGTTTTAAAAACTAACAGCTCAGCTAGGCATTGCTCACCTTGTTAAGGAGTCCTCTGGAAGATCCTTTATCACTCCACAGCAGACCAGCTTCCAGGGAATCCTTGAGAAGGGCATCATTTGCCCATCTCTGAACACTTGACTCTTTACTTCCTTTTCCCCAGTTCATTGGTTCATAATTCTCCTTTAGTCTCCATCCATACTCCCACGTCCTTTGGAGACACTCTTTGTGTGACATGGCTGTATCTGGTGTATATACTCCCAGGTCTTCTGACATGGGTTTCTGAAGTCTTTGCAAATGTGTCTTAGATTATGTCCCCCAGCAGGACAGAGGCAGTTGACAGGGAGACCCAGTGCGGAAGTTGCCCATGTCTGCCACACCCCAGCCCTGGCTACTTCCTTGCTCAGGTTGTCCTTGGCTCAGTGTCTTTCTTCACGCTGACTCCTGGCAGACTTGAGCGCCAGGACACTTTCTCATCGTGGCTTGATATCCGTCCCTGTGGCCCTTGACACACTTGCGTTCTTTTCCTCTAGGTCCGGCATGAAAACAAGTGTGTGGCCTTGGAGCGGTGTCCCTGCTTCCACCAGGGTGAGGAGTATGCCCCGGGAGATACAGTGACAATCGGCTGCAACACCTGGTAAGGCTCTGCGGTGCCCCAGGGGCTCTCTGTCAAGCTAGCATCAGGATCTGTGGGACACAGGACTTTTGACACTTGTCCTCACACCCCATGGGACCCCAGTGCTCTTTCCCTTGCTCTCTCTCTCTCTCTCTCTCTCTCTCTCTCTCTCTCTCTCTCTCTCTCTGTTTCTCTCTCTCCTTCCCTCCCGTCTTCCCTTCCTCCACTCTTTCTTTCTCTCCTCCTCTCTCTCTTTCTTTCTATTTTTATTAATTGTACAAGGTAATCATTTCATAGACATTTACATACATGCATATATAGTATACTTTGCTCACACATTCTCCAGGGTCACCATCCCTTGGCCCCCTCCCTACTCCTGCAGTTCTTTACCCTCTCCCAAATAGTTCTCCCTCTACTTTTGTATCTTCTAAATAAATCTGGACCCTACAGATGAGAGCAGACACGATAATTGTCTTTCTGAGTCTGGCTTCATTCGCTCGGCATGATGATCTCCAGGCTCCATCATTTTCTGTGCAGATGATGTGTTTTGTTCTTCCTTAAGGCTGGATCTCAAGGTCCATCTCTTCCCACAGGCTCTGTGTGCTCTGAGAGTGGGCTTGAGGACACGGTGGTTTGGGAGGCATTGGTTTCCTTTTGCCTTCTCTGACTACCCTTCATGGGCACCCCCTGCCACTCACCCCTTTAATCCTGGGCTATAGACAGTCTTTGAGGCCCATGTGGATGGAGGTGGGGGAGAGGGATCAGTGCCTGAGGCCTGAGCTCACCACCTCTGATGCACGAGTGGGCTTCCCTAGATCAGCTCTGGTGAAGGGCAGCGAGGGGCGGAACATGCGGCCAGCAGATCGCTATAGTTATAAACACTTAACCGCACACAGAAAACCACTCCTGGCCGACTCGGAGTCTGTGTATCTGTGTGTCTGTTTTTCAGTCTCCGATGCTTATCTTGCAATCTCTGTTGGTCTAAGTGGGTTTTAGCCTCAGTGTGTCTGTGATGCAGTGAGCCTGTGGCCAATCTCAGGCACTCTGCAGCTTTCAGGGTGAGGCTACACTCTAGCGAGTCCGTGGCACATGGCTTAGAGAGGATGCCCGCCTTCTCTTCACCCACTTCACTCCATATCTCTGTTTCCTCCTTGGAGCTCGAGAGCAGCCTGGCCTCCCTTTCTTCTGTAGGTCCATGTATCTTCCACAGGCTCCAAATGCATAGCTTCTTGAGGCTACCTAAGTGATGACCTGGCGTCTTCAATGTCCCCCACTGTCTCCTTGATTCCTATAAGGCCTGACTGAGCCCCTGGTGCTTAAGGTACAAACCAGTAACACTTGATTGCTGTCCCTAGTGTCTGCCGGGAGCGGAAGTGGAACTGCACGAACCACGTGTGTGACGCCACTTGCTCTGCCATTGGTATGGCCCACTACCTCACCTTTGATGGACTCAAGTACCTCTTCCCGGGGGAGTGCCAGTATGTTCTGGTGCAGGTGAGACTGGAGATGAGGAGAGGGGAGTGCTGCCTGTGTCAGGCAGAGCAGGGGGTGCCATGGGAGTCTCTGGGTCAGGTTCTATCTATAGAAAGACCTTTAGGGTTTGGTTTTGTTAGAGTAAGTTTTTTTTTTTTTTTTTTTTTTTTTTAATGCCCCAAAGGATGTCCAAGGATGTAGGAAGCTTAAGAACAGAATTTCATTTTCTTAGCTGGACTGGTGTGGTGCCCTTAGGACCATTTTGGCACTGGTATAGATTAGAGAAAGATGGCTCTTCATTTTGGTGGACACTAAACCAGGGCACATGGAAGCTGATCCTGGATGTCACCCTCCGTGATAGCCCATTGTTAGGAAGTATTCCTGGGCGGGGGGATTGCCTGCATGACCCCTGGAGTGTACTGCCTGACCTATGGTCCTATTGAACTTGTCACTGTTTCTATCCTGAACACGGTGCAGCTGGGGCTGCAGGTGCCGTTCTGTCCAGCAGGAAGAACATAGAGCATACTGGGG
The DNA here is from genome assembly GCF_900095145.1 of Mus pahari. Lineage (NCBI taxonomy): Eukaryota > Metazoa > Chordata > Mammalia > Rodentia > Muridae > Mus > Mus pahari. Next base: position 140,733,072 of record NC_034591.1, read on the forward strand.
AGCCCCGCCCACCCCTGTGCCTCCCTGATCCCACTCTGTGGGCTCCTGTGATTTCTTCTGTTGGCCGACACCACATAGTTCACCAGGGAGGACAAGTGCTTTCCTTAGAGTTGAGATACTAGGATAGACTGGACTGATGTGGCTTGTCTGTCCCCCACTATGTGTGTGTGTGTGTGTGTGTGTGTGTGTGTACAGGTATGTGCTTGTGTGTACATGTTTATCCGTGTGTGTAGGCACATATACTATATGCTTGTACATGTGCATGTGTGTATACATATGTATGCGTGTATGTATATGCATGTGGAAGTACATATGAATGTGTGCTTGTGTTTATGTTTGTCTATGCATGTGTGCCTATCTGTGTATGTGTATGGGTAGGTGTATGTTTATATATGTATTTGTATGTGGATACATGTGCTGTCTCCTCTAGCTCCCCTGTTTCCTTTTGTGTTTGCCTCTGTGCTGAGCGTGGGTACCTGTCATCTGTAAGGGCTGAGGTTAGGCCCCTGAGAATTTCCCTGTGGCTACCTCTCCCTTTCCCCACGTACAGGGTACATCTGATGGTATTCTCTGACCCTTGAAGTCACGATGCGATCTTCTGCTCTGTGAGAAGGGGTAATCTTTCCCTCCTGGTGTCCTCTCTCCCTAGGATTACTGTGGCAGTAACCCTGGGACCTTTCAGATCCTGGTGGGGAATGAGGGTTGCAGCTATCCCTCGGTGACGTGCAGGAAGCGGGTGACCATCCTGGTGGAAGGAGGGGAGATTGAACTGTTTGACGGAGAGGTAAGTGCCAGTCTCCCCCCTTTACCTTTATATGTCCCCCTTTGTCCCTCTGTTTATTAGGAGCGGGTTCCCAGTGTTCATTTAGAGCTGTGCTGGTAGAATGGCAGCCACTGTAGAGAATGAGGTCAAGCGGTAGCTGGTCCGGTGAGCAGAGCAATCGATAGACCAATACAGGCCGTGTGAGCCCATTGTGGTTCACGTGTGGGTATGTGTGTGGGATAGGGTCTCCTACAGTGATCTCTGCCTGTGTATCCTCATACAGTGCCGATTGGTGGAGGTGAGCAGAGTGTGGCAGGCAGGAGGTGTTTCCCTTCCATGTACAATGGTCCCTCTTAGCCATAGAGGGATAAACCCCCTGGGAGATGCCTGAGACCACAGTTAATACAGAACCCAGTGTGTTCGGTTATACATATTGGTAATGTTTAGGGCTTCTATTGCTGTGATTAAACACCATGACCAAAAACAAGTTGGGGAGGAAAGGGTTTATTTGACTTACACTTCAATATCACTGTTCATCATCAAAGGAAGTCAGGACAGGAACTGAAACAGGACAGGACCCTGGAGGCAGGAGCTGATGCAGAGGCCATGGAGGGGTGCTGCTTACTGGCTTGTTCCCCATGGTTTGCTCAGCCTGCTTTCTTATAAGCCCCATGACTACCAGCCCAGGAATGGCACCACACACAATGGGCTGATCCTCCCCCATCAGTCACTAATTAAGAAAATGCCTTACAGGATGGAGACATTTTCTTGTTTGTTTTTTTTTTCTTTTTTTTCTTTTTCAATATAGTATCTTTATTGATTATTCGGAAATTTCACATATTCACTTCCCATTCCTCCCAGATCCACCTCCCACCCTCGTGCCATCCCCCCAAAAGAAAAAAAAATGGAAAAAATATACCAAGTGTAATTTGTGTGGCCCATGTACTTACTGGAGCACGGTCAGATCCCCAGTGGTCAACCATTTAAAGATAACAGAGTCATCCCTGCTTCCAGCATCCAGAAGCCATTTTTCTTTTTTTAAACTATCAAGAGCTGTACTTCAGCATCTCTACCACAAATCTTAAGGACTTTCCTCAGTGGACTTGGAGGTGTTTTCTTTTCTTGCTCCTCTCTAATGACTTTAGCATGTGTCAAGTTGGCATGATGTCTGACTGTTAAGTGGACAGAGCAAAGCCTTAATGTTGGCTAATAATAAAGTAGAACAATGTCTGCAATGTGTTGTGATGGGAGTTATCTGAAACTTAATCAGCATTCTGGAACTTTCCATTCAATACTTCTGTAGTCACCTGAAGTAAGCAAGCAAGCAAGCAAACAAACAAACACAAAAGACAAAAACAAACAAACAAACAAACAAACAAACACGTAGGAAGCAAAACTAATGCTACCTGGGGACCACTGCATGCCTGAAAAATAAAGGGGCGTTATGGGATGCAGTTTATATTTTAAGGAGATTTAAAAACATTATGTGGATCCCAGGGCCTGGGCGTGCTGAGCAAGCACCCTTGTACCCAGATGCACCCCCAGCTCTTCAGATTAAGATTTCTGACAAGCAGAGAAGAGGAGCAGAGCCAGCAGGCACAGCCTCTGTATCCTGGCAGCTTAAGAAGCGGCGAAGGGCAGATCCCCAGCCCCACCTCGAGGTTCTGCCTCGGCAGATCAAGATGGAAGCCTGGAGTCTCTGTTCAGAGTGGCTGCTTGTCCCTGGGTCACAGATTTGATTCAGCTGGTTTTGGTTCTGTGCTGTGCTACAGCCTCTCCAGGTCTGGGCTCGTTGGCTCCCATGGCCTCTGATTGCACCCTGACAGTTTCTTACTACCCACCCTTGACAGCTGGGAACTGGAAGTGCATTCTCTACAGACAGGGAAGAAACACTGTTTAGCAAGTTTGCTGACTGGGAGCCAGCAATGTCAGCTCTTCTTCAGAGTTCAGCTCTGTCTGGGACAGGTGACAGCAGAGAGGCTGAATGGAAGATGGCAGGTCTCCTAGCGGGGAGAATTTGCAGAGATGATGAGCCCCGTGTGAGGCCTGTTTCTCAGGAGAGGAGATCTCTGAGGAGTGACAGGTTCTTGGTCTTGGCCTCTACTTTCTGCATCAGCCAAGCTCTCTGCAGTGGGCTTTGAGGGCTTGTCAGTGGTGATGACTCTGGCAGAGTAAGTAGTTTGGGCTAGACTTCTTCTGGAAGCTTCTGCCTGGAGCATGGAGCTTCACGGTCCCTGTTCTTCAGTCTTGACTCCTGATGGTAATCACGTGGGAGAACAGAAGGTGGCAGGAGACAGGAAAATAAGCCGTGGGGGGTGGGGGGTGCTCACTGTCATAGGTGGGTAGAGTTTCCATCCCATTGATGACTAGAGGCGGTTAAAATCATGGCCACATTAAAAAGCAAGCCAGGGACTGGTGTAGTTGGTGATGCAGGGTCAGGGGACCCTCCCTTCTTGTGAGGTGACAGGAAGTGTGCTGATCTCCTTCTCTGTGTTCCCACTGTGGTCTCGTCATCATAGGAGGGTGGTAGGTCCGACAGATGTAGCCATTCCTGAGTGGAGTGCTGGTTTCGGGGAGTTCTGCTAGAAAGTAGCTGGTGATACACGTGCGTCTCAAGGGCCATCTCTGCTATTGGTAGGCAAGGCAGACAGGCTGTGTGAAAAGGGACTCTGCCCTCCTTCACCTCATTTTCCCGTTTCTTCCTCCTTCAGGTGAATGTTAAGAGGCCCCTGAGAGATGAGTCGCACTTTGAGGTGGTGGAGTCGGGCCGGTACGTCATCCTGCTGCTGACTCAGGCCCTTTCTGTGGTCTGGGACCACCACCTCAGCATCTCTGTGGTCCTGCAGCACACATACCAGGTCAGCGGGCCTTCTTTCTGCATCTTGCCTGGTTCTTGTGGACTGACATCAGTTCTCTAAGACGTAACCTGCTGCTCCTTCCTGTCATATTCAGGGAGAGTGGCTCTCTCTCTGGTCCAGCCTCGGAGGGTGCCTGCACATGGGGAGGACAGAGGCAGCGTTGACAGTGTCTTGGCTAGTCCAGGAAGACACACATTTTGTTTGCACTGAGGAGGGAGAGCAAGGATGGGCAGGGTAGCTTATCTTTAGGTTTCTTAACCCAAAGAGGCAAATTAAATCCACAAAATGTTAAATCATTGCCATCTATTCTGGGATGCTGCCTTACCAGTGAGCCCAGGCTAGCACACATGATCATGAACATGCTTGTGTATGTGTGTGTGTGTGTGTGTGTGTGTGTGTGTATACATGCATGTGTGCATATGGAGGCCAGCCAGTGGGCCTCATTTCTCAGGAGACATTTACTTTGTTTTTTGAGACAAAGTCTTTCACTGGGACCTGGGATTGCTCATCAGTTAGGCTGGGCTAGCTGGCTCGTGAGCTCTGGGGACCTGGGACCTGGGACTGCTCATCAGTTAGGCTGGGCTAGCTGGCTCGTGAGCTCTGGGGGCTTGTTTCTGCCTCCCTAGCGCTGGGGTCACACGTGCACACCACTAGGAATGCCTTTTTTATGTGGGTGCTGGGATTGACCTCAGGTCCTTGTGCCTGGGCGGCAAGCACTTGCCTATCTCACTTCCCTCCCCAGGTCCAAGGTTAGCCCCTTTTGAGAGCAGATAGATGATGCCGTTGTTTGGGTTTCTATAGATTTGGGGGTTCTCGTGGTATCACTATGTGGTGTGTGTGACAAGGGTTCCATTGACTATGGTGGCTGGTTTGTTCTTGTTGAGAGTGGCCTCAACACCATCTGATAGTGTCATCCATGTTTAGATTGTACATGTCAGTGAGGAGTGTGCTTCCCTGGGACAGCCTGTTCCATTTCTAGAAAGGTCTAGCTGCCCCATTATGTTTCTACTCAGTGTATTGGACGGTTCCAGGCACTGTGTGTACAGCAAAGGGAAAATAAATCAGGCATGTGTATGTGTGTGTGTGTGTGTGTGTGCGTGCATGTGTACACACATGTATGCATGCCTACATGTGTGAACACGTGTGTACTCATGCTACTATGACAAACCACCACAATTGCAGCATCTTCAAACAATGCAAGTGCATTTCAGTTTAGTTCTGGAAGCCAGAAGGTTGGCGGGGCTTCATCCTGTGGGGTGTTTACGCTTCCCTGATTCCGGAGGCTGACTGCACTCCTTGGCTTGTGGCTCCACCTTCCGTATTCAAAGTGAGCTGCCATTCAGTAGTATCTTCAGACCTCCCCACCCCACACTTCTGTCTGCCACAGTGTCTTTTACACTCTGCCCCTTTTTGCCTCTTGTCAGACTCTGTGGTCACATACGGCTTGCTAGATGATTCAGGACATTTTCCTGTCACCTAACTGTACCAAGTCCCTTCGTCCTGGGCATTACTCCATGTTCTGAGTACTCTAAGCTGAGTACCTTATGAAGAAAGGAGGTTTATTCAACTCTCATTGTTATTGTTGGAGGCAGAAAGTGTAGGATTGGGTGGTTCCATCTGTTTGGGCTATGGTGGGGACCAGCCTGGCCGTGGTGAATGAAGGCAAATTAGACAGGAAAAGGAAAATGGCCTCACGTAGATGGGTCACATGTGAGACCTGCTTAATTTTATTTAATTTAAAATTCTATCTATCTATCATCTAATCTATTTGTCATCTATCTATCTATCTATCTATCTATCTATCTATCTATCTATCTATCTGTCTGTCTATCTATCTATCATGTATGTATATATCTATCATCTATCTATCTACCTATCTATCATCTATCTATCTATCTATCTATCTATCTATCTATCTATCTATCTATCTATCATGTATGTATATATCTATCATCTATCTATCTATCTAATCTATATCACTTATTTACCTATCATATACCCATCATCTATCTATCTGTCTATCTATCTATCTATCTATCTATCTATCTATCTATCTATCTATATCATCTATATCACTTATTTACCTATCATATACCCATCATCTATCTATCTGTCTGTCTATCTATCTATCTATCTATCTATCTATCTATCTATCTATCTATCTATCTATCTTCTCTCTCTCTCTGTCTCTCTCTGTCTCTCTCTGTCTCTCTCTGTCTCTCTGTCTCTCTGTCTCTNCTGTCTCTGTCTCTCTGTCTCTGTCTCTGTCTCTGTCTCTGTCTCTGTCTCTCTCTCTCTCTCTCTCTCTCTCTCTCGTGTGGAAGTCAGAGATCACTTAGTTCTCCCTGGGGCTCCAGTGCGGGTTCCAGGGATCAAATTCAGGCCGTCAGGCTTGGCAGCTGGCTGTGCTATCTTTATCTGCTGAGCCCTCAGCTCCCCTTTTAAGAAATAACAACAACACAACAACAACAACAACAACAACAACAACAACAACAAAAACTTTATGGTGTGGGAACTAAGCGGTGTGCTATGAGAATGACATTCTCTCTTCCAAAGGTGACATCATCAGTGACTAATTAAATCCAACTCGGTCCCACCTGCTGAGGGTTACACCACCTCTGGAACTCACACTGGGGACCCACTCGTTCAGAGAATAAGCTCTTTGGGGATTCAACCACACAGTGGAACCATGAGAAGACTGTAGTACTGTGTGGGTGATACAGTCACAGTTCTCGGATTACAGACAGACATTTTTCATGGCATCAGCGTTGCTCTCTGTAACCATGCTGGAGAGTATACTGATATAGAGACAGTACTTTGGTTAGGTTAGTTTGATGAGCCCTGTCTGAACAGGTGACACAGGAGTAGAAGTCTTCATGGAGGAGAGAGGGTAAGGATTGTAACTATCTGGGGAGAGAAGCCGGGTGGGTGGAAGAAGATGTGCGATGACATTTTGTCACATTCTCACATACTCCTCAATGTGGTTCTAAGTCAAGTACCGCAGAATGGACTAAGTCATTTTTCCTTTCCTGGGCCAAGGTTCTGACCGTGTATGGAGAGCAGAGTAGGTTGAAGATTGCCCATCTTCCCTGGTTCTCTGTGGTCAGGCTTGCTCAGGACTCAGTGCACATGCCTGCCATGGGAGGCACGTTAGCTCTTCCCAGATGCCATTTCTCAAGCTGTAGAGTTTTCCCCTGTCCCCTTGAATGAGCCACTGTCGTCTGGGTAAGGGGACTCCCTTGCCTGCAGCAAGGCAGGACTATTTTGTTCCCTCCTTAGTTCTATCTTCCATCCATTCACGGTGGTGCCTGTTGCTCTTTATGTTCATAGTCTGACGAGGGAGGCTAGTGACCCACAGTGGGGTCCCAGGGTCAACCTGCCTATGTCCTTCTTCTGCCGTTGACCATGAGACTTGGGCTCATGCCTCTCTCTGCTTCCTTGGCTCAGCGTGGCTCAGTGTGGGTAGGCACGGGGAAGGCTCTGGCGAGGACAAAGCCTTGCTGGCCCTTCTGCTGCTTTCTCCTCCTCCCTCTGTTTCCCCCATTTCCTCCTCCTCTGGTACCTTTTTCTTCCAACTTGGAGAGTGTGCCTGGGTTTATAGCATGCGTCCCCTGCCCTCACCCAGGAACAGGTGTGTGGCCTGTGCGGGAACTTCGATGGCATCCAGAACAATGACTTCACCAGCAGCAGCCTCCAGGTGGAGGAAGACCCCATCAACTTTGGGAACTCCTGGAAAGTGAGCTCACAGTGTGCCGACACAAGAAAGGTACACCTGGGGTCTGTGTGGATGGAGGGCCCTCTTATTCTCAGAGGGGCTGTGGTGGCCGGAACTATAGGAAATATCAGAGTCTGGAACTAGGTCTCTTGTGTCCTCTGGGCTGAGTCCCTTCAGCAAGGCTGTCTGATGTTTGGCCTCTCCGGTGCTCTCTCCTGTTCTCAGCTGTCACTAGACGTTTCCCCTGCCACCTGCCACAACAACATCATGAAACAGACGATGGTGGACTCAGCCTGCAGAATCCTTACCAGCAACACCTTCCAGAGCTGCAATAGGCTGGTAAGGCTTTGTGTGGGTGGAGGGAGGCAGAATGATCCAAAGGCTTGTCATGTCTTGAGTGTCAGTGTCCGATGTGAGCACTAACTAGTCTGGAGTCCTGAAAGGGTTCGCCACGCTAGCTCTTCCTTGGCTTCTAGATGAGGAGGAGAGCACTGTAGTCTTTGAGGGAAGCAGTGGCTGGCCAAGCGCTTTCCTCGTACGCAAGAAGTCTCTTGCTCTGAAGTTCTCTCTGCATTGTCTCCAATCAGAACCAGTGAATTCCTTTCCTTGTTACTGTTCTATGTGTCCAGACCCAACCAGAACCTTTCCAGTCATCAACCACAAGCAAATCAGCAAACTGCCCCTTTAGTGCCCACTTCCCTTCTCATTCAAGCTCATTTTCTGTAATTAAGTCCAGCGATTTTGGGGTCTGCCTTTTTGTTGTTGTTGTTGTTGTTTTTGGCTTCTTTTCATTTCTCTATCTCACACATTTCATAGCACATAACATCAAACAATAGTGACGAATTCTCCACAGTTAAGTGGACTTCTTTCTCTGGGCATTTGCATACGTGTGCACACAAACATGCATGGTTGTGTCTACACAAATGCTTATCCACTGTCTACCTGGGCTGCTTCCCTTAAACGTGATTGATGGGTTGAGTCCGCGTATCTCAATATTTTTTTTAGCTCTCCAGAGAATTCCAGCCCAGGAGAGCTCCAAAGGAGAGTTAGGGTCTATGGTTTAGACGGCATCTGAGTCAGAAGAATGAAGACGAGGGTGG